>NC_063337.1:13256802-13308307 GCF_021869965.1 Rhincodon typus
GGAGGCATGGAGAGGGCTAGAAAACCCGGAGTGGGACACTGGCGGAGGCATGGAGAGGGCTAGAAAACCCGAAGTGGGACTGCAGCAGTGGGAAGGAAAGTTGGACTCTCTTAAGTTATCTTTTTTTTCCCTTATCTTTCTAAGTTCATGTGAATGGCGCCATATATGTACGGTGAAGGTACACATTTTTTCACTGTATTTTTATATCGAATACATGTAACAATGATTCAATTCAATCCAATTCAATTCAAAACTCCTCTTGCTTTATGAAATGGCCTGTAGGACCAATTAGTTCAAGGACAGCTAAGGATGGGTAACAAATGCTGGCCTTGCCAGTGATGCCCATATCCCATATTATGCTGTGCTTTGCCTATCCATCAGATTGTGTTCAGGATTTCTGTGTGCCATACAAAATTCACAAATGTTTCTTGGTAATTCATTCTTGAAATGTGAAAGTCACTGGCCAACCTCTTTGTCAGATTCATGAGAGTTTTACAGCATGTAAAGAGGCCCTTCGGCCCATTCTCTCCACATAGTCAGTTTCAAAAACATCCAAAAGACGCTGTTTGTATAATAGGGTCCAATGCATAGCAACGAAATAATGACGAGATCATCTGCATTTTGTTTTGTGTTGTTGGTTGAGGGATAAATACAACCAAGGATCCTGGAGGGAACATCTCTACTCTTCTTCACATTAGTACCACAAGACCTATTATGTCTACTTGAGACAGCAGATGGGGGCTCAATTCAACGTTGCATTAGAGAGACCTTTATTATCCATTTTCTGTATGTGCTTGATTAACTATACATCAACTTCAATGAAATGAAAGTGGCATTTTTCCACCTGTTTTATTTTACGTCAGATCTGCTTTCAGACATGTCACTGATGGAATTTGGCACCAAGATATCGATCCCATAGATCCTATTGCTATTTTCATGTGAAAGAGAGTTTCTAATCAGAAATGAGAGTCTTGCTTTGGTTACCATCTACTCATTAAACATTGCAACCCCTGTGATTCACTTTTTTTAAATCTTACTGAAATGATTTAAATTCTGTTGGCAGCCAGAATTCAATATTCCTCTAAACTGTGACAAGCATGACATGTGCCTGTGCATACAAGCACTCTATTATGCGAGCTACAATGTTTTCTGAGATTTTAATTGAATCATATGGTCCCAAACTTGTTATTTTTAATTTGCGGCATTTGATTTCCAGCGCTGTGTTCCACTGTGTCATAAATTATGCAGGCAATAATCTTAATTGTGGATGTTATTAAAACAAAAGTAATTAGGTTTGATTAAAAAATTATTCCATGAGATGGCTGGAGCATATGTGCAAGCCTGAAATCTCCCTCTTATTTTGGCTTCTCTTTTTGTCTCTTGGTCACTGTGCACAGAAATGTGAGTTTTGATTGATTCTGACACAAATGAAGGCAAATGGAGAATTCTGCCCATTTGTGCAGTGAAATTGCATTAGCTGGACCCACTGATAGTTCATTTTCGCCATTCCCAATGTGAATAATTTCATTCAGCTAGCTGGGAACTCAAAACTCAAAAGCCAATCTGTATGGGGTTGAAATGTTGGAAAATTATAGAGAGTTGGAAGCACGCAAATTCTGCCTGACGATGAGTATAAGAAATTATTTTTGTTGGATTCTTTTCTCTTTTGAGCTTTTCCTTTGCTGAAATTATAAATCCTACTATTATGAATCCAAGAAGGTAAAAAAAATTGTTCATTAATAAACCTTGGTAATAGAGATGAAGCATAAGACGCCCCCATGGTGAGCAAATCGTTCCCTTTATCCAATCGTTCATAATAAACAAATAGACAGTACTCAACAGGAAACGAGACAACAAGGTGCAGAGCTGGATGAACACAGCAGGCTAAGCAGCATCATAGGAGCAGAAAGGCTGACATTTCGGGCCTAGACCCTTCTTCAGAAATGGGGGAGGGGAAGGGGGTTCTGAAATAAATAGGGAGAGAAGGGGAGGCGGATAGAAGATGGATAGAGGAGAGGAGTTGCTGCTTGATTTTCGGTCTTCTTTAAATTACCTACAATGATATTCAGCCATACAATGTTATCGTCTCCATAAAAGATAAAACCTTTAAAAAGAAATTAATTTCCCAGTGACTGATAGAAATAAACTAAAGGACATGGCTTCACATTAAATATTTTTACTCAAAAGAACAAAGCCAAAATCAATATAAGTCAAGCATGACTTAACAAGCAATTGATGGATTGAATGAAAGAGAAGACTTCTTCTTAGGCAGTCCCTTAGTGTTGAGGTTGACTTGGTTCTACTCCAGTTCAATGGATCTTGAAATGTCTGATAAGTACAACATATGATCCGTAGACTCTGCCACATGGAAGGTTGATCATGCTTGAAAGGTTGGGTTGGTGTCTTCTCTGGAGGTTTATCTGCTACGTTGGATGCTTTAAAGTCACCTCTCCATGCTCCTGATGAAGTCTTACAATTTTTGTCTTCTTTATTCAATCATGGGGCGAGGGCATCACTGGCTAGGCCAGCATTTATTGCCTATCCCTAATTGCCCAGAGGGCAGTTCAGAGTCAGCCACATTGCTGTGGTTCTGGAGTCACATGTAGACCAGACCAGGTAAGGATGGCAGTTTCCTTCCCTAAAGGACATTAGTGAACCAGATAAGTTTTTCCAATAATCGGCAAGGGATTCACAGTCATTGTTCGACTCTTAATTCCAGATAATTCTTGAATTCAAAGTCCACCATCTGCCATGGCAGGACTCGAACCCAAGTCCCCAGAACATTATCTGGGTCTCTGGATTAACCGTCCAGCGATAATACCACTAGGTCATAAATATTTTTGATGCTTTCTCATTTGAACACTTTGGTCAGTCAGATGTCAAGGTCTCCTGCAAGCCAATGTGTTTATTTGATCTTTTCAAAGAAATCCCCTAAAGAATTTCCATTAGCTTCCCGTGTTTCTACCTCCATGATCAAATTCTGAGTAGATCAATTCATTCAGAGGTCTGGTGTCAGACATGTGAACAACATGATCTTCCCAGCCGTAAATTGCCAAAATCTCAGAAGCATATAGGAATGCAGGGATCACTGCTGCCCATTAAACATGATCTTAGTCTCAGGTTTAAAAGTTTGATCACCAAATCATCTTTTCTTTCATACGCGGAAGGAGTGATCTGCCACAGTGGAACGATAATGAATTTTGTTGTTCATCTCTGCCTTTGTTGGGAAGAGGCTCCCAAGTTAAGGAACTCTGTACTTTCCAGCATCTTGCCATTCATCTTAATCTAACGGAGATACTTTTTGTGCTGGAGGAGCTGGTTGAAAGTACACTTTGGTTTTTTGACGTTTTCTGAAAGGCCCACTTTCTTGCATACTTTAAGGAAGGAAATAAAAATGAACAAGCCCTCAGGTTTTGACTGAACATCATCTACATTCAATAAGTGAAGTTTGAATTGTTTTCATTTGGACTGAAGGCATTGTAAATTCCTGCCTAAACTGTAGATTAACACTGCACATGTGGTGAATTTGCCTTAGGTGTGTTGTAGGATTGTAATGAGGAATGTGGAGAAGAGAGTTGGTGCAATGAGACAGGGGATGCTCTAACTGTGACTATATGCAAGCAGGGAGAAAAGTTTCATTGCCGTAAGTCAAGAAAATTTTCCATGCTGTCTCCAACAGGGAAGACCATTGCAAGGATCCTCCTCCTTTGCCTCACCCCAGTGGTCAAGTGTTGCCATGAAGTTTTCACCCATCAAGAGAAGGCTCAAAAAATATCGTATTGATTACTGTACTCATGGAAGGATGTTGATGTGTTGGAAGAAGTTCAAAGAAGTTTGACAAGACTAATACCTGGACTGAGCAGATTGCCTTATGAGGAAAGGTTGGACAAGCTAGGCTTGTATCTTCCGGAGTTCAGAAGAGTCAGGGGTGATTTAATTTGTAAATGTAAGATCCTGAGTGAACTTAATTGGATGGACGTCGAAAGGATGTTTTCTCTTCTGGGAGAATATAGAACTAGAGAGTTACTTTAAAAATAAGGGGATGCCCATTTAAGACAGGGATGACGAAACATTCTGTTTTCTCTCAGAAGTTTGCAAGTCTTTGGAATTCCCTTCCTCAGAAAGCAGTGACTACAGCATCTTTCAATATTTTTAAGGCGGAGTTTGATAGATTCTTGGTTCTGAGTGAATGAAAGATTAAGTCATAAAAAGCCCTACAGTGTGGAAGGAAGCCATTCAGCCCATCAAGTCCACACACCTCCAAACAGCATCCCACCCAGACCCATTCCCCTACCCTATCCTTGCATTCCTAATGGCTAATCCACCCAGCCTGCACATCCCTGGACACAATGAGATAATTCATCATGGCCAACCCACTTAACCTACACAAGTTTGGGCTCTGAGAGGAAACCAGAGCACCCAGAAGAAACCCACGCAGACACGGGGAGAATATGCAACCTCCACACAGACAGTCATCCAAGGGTGGAATCGAACCTTAGCCCCTGGCCCTGTGAGGTAGTAGTGATAACCTCTGAGCCACCATGATGCCCAATTACTGGGATTATGCAGGAATGTAGAAGTAAGGTTAAAAATCAGATCAGACATGATATCATTGAATGGCAGAGCAGGCTTGAAGAGCCAAGTGGCCTACTCCTTCTTGTGTGTTCATAAGTATTTATGAGTTTCTGTCTTTGAACTCTAGTGACTTGTCTCACATAATTTTACAGTGTTCACCTCATTAAGTATGTTCTTCACCTCCATAGCAACACCCTTGTGCTATCTTGCCCAAACCTTCAGGGTTTACTGCAGCCGATGCCATATCTAAATCCCAGTAGTCCACTATGTTCAACTCTGCCAGCCAGAAATTAGACTTTACACTGAAAGTGTTTGAAAAATTGCTCCAGGGATGGTCAATAGTGGACAAATGTCCCATTCCTTCCACCACCCCACTCCAGTTCACTGACAGAGACCCGGATATCTTGATGGACTGGGTAATGCAGAGGGTATTGTCCTCTTTCCTCAAGACTGCCAGAGGAGACCAGACCCAGCCGGCCTGGTCTGGAGGTGGCATCCAGGTCAGTGCAGTATCCACAGTTCGGAGAAACACACAGCCATCCAGAAAGAAGCTTGTTGAACTTCTGCTCTCCACCAGGATGATGCCACTATTTTACCTCTGTTACCTCATCTGCACTCTAATTTCACCTACCTCTCACTGTGGCTCACGGTCTACCACTCCCAGCATTGCATACAGAATCTCCTCATGCTGCCCTTTCCTGACACGTTGTTCCAGATCAAGGCTGAGAGGGTTCATGCCCACATAGTAAGCAGGGGCAGATCATACAAATGCATTGAATTGTCATCCACTAAAATTACATTCTTTTCACATTGATTGTACTTGTTACACAAGGGAAATGTGGATACAGAAACTGCCTTAGATCATTAGCCAGAGGAACCCATGAACCACTCATCGCAGTTTCCAATAGCTTTTGTAACAATTTCACATGTTTTCAATCTATATTGCTTTGCTAAGGTGTGTGTTACAAATGTTGCCAGAGACGACTGCCATCCTATCTATTCTAGACTTCATGAGTTTAAACCACTCCCTTTGTTTCAGTCAAATACTATACAGATCCTATTGAGTTGTTTTGATGATATATAACAAAGAGGCAATGATATTTAACATATATTTGTTCGTGGGATGTGGGTGTCAATGTCTTAGTCAGCATTTTTTGCCCATCCCTAGTTTCCTTGCAGTAGGTGATGCGTTAGTCTTGCAATATAAAAAAAAGATACAATATTAAAAAATTGGATGTTCTTTCCCTCTAGTAAGTGAACGCAAAATGTATTCAGGTCGGAAAACATCACTGTCCCAGTTGAGTAGAATCCTTAAGACCATAGGCATAGGAGCAGAATTGGATCATTCGACCATGGCCGATATGTTTCTCAACACCATTCTGCCTTCTCTCCGTAACTCTTGATTCCCTTACTAACCAAGAATCTATCTATCTTTGTCTTAAATGCACTCAATGACTTGGCCTCCACAACCCTCTGCAACAATGAGTTCCATAGATTAACCATCAATCCAAGGCTGTGGCCTCGAGTCCTAGTCTCTCCTAATGGTGGAAGCATCTTCTGTACGTCCACTCTATTCAGGCCTGTCAGCATTCTGTAAGTTTCAGTAAGACTCCCCCCCACCCACTCCAGATCCCCCCAACATCCTGTTAAACCCCATTGAGTACAGACCTAGAATACTCAACTGCCCCTCATATGACAAGCCCTTCATTCCTGGGATCATTGTTGTGAACCTCATCTAGACCCCCTCCAATGCCAGCACATCTTTCCTTAGATATGGAGCCTAAAACTGCTCACCGCATTCCAACTGTGGTCTAACCAAAGTTTCATACAATTTCAGCAGTACGTTTCTGCTGTTGTATTTTAGCCCTCTTGAAATAAATGCTAACATTGCATTTACCTTCCCGATTGCCAATTGATCTTGCATGTTAATCTTAAGGGAATCATGAACTAGCACTCCCAAGTCTCTTTGTGCTTTTCAGATTTCTGAAGCCTTTCCCTATTTAGAAGATAGTCCGTGCCTCTATTTTTCCTATCAACGTGAGTAATCTCACAATTTCCAACATTGTATTCCATCTGCCACATTTTTTGGCCACTTTCCTAGCCTCTCCAAGTCCTTCTGCAGCCTCCCCACCTCCTCAACACTATCTGCCCCTTCACCTATCTTTGTGTCATCCACAAACATAGCAACAATGCCTTCAGTTCCTTTGTCCAGATCGTTAATGTGTAACACGAACAATTGTGACCCCATCACTGACACTGAGGAACTCCATTTGCCACCGACTGCCATCCTGTAAAAGAATCCTTTACCCTCACTCTCTACCTTCTGCCAGTCAGCCAATCCTCTATTTATGTTAATACTTTGCCCTTAACACCATGTGCTCATCTTATTTAGCGGCCTCCTGTGTGGCACCTTCTCAAAGGCATTCTAGAAAACCATTTGATCTCTCCCACAGGGTGTCCTTTGTCTAACTTGCTCACTACCTCCTCAAAGAATTCAGGCGTGAACTCCCTTTGACCAAGCCATGTTGGCTTAGCTCTATTTTACCTTGTGAAATGGTACTCTGCAATCTCATCCTTCATAATGGACTCTAAAATTTTGCCAATGACTGAAGTCAGGCTATTCTGCCTATTGTTTCTTGTCTTCTGCCTCCTTCCCTTCTTAAATAGGTGTGTTACATTAACCATTTCCCAATCCTACGGGACCATCCCTAATTCCAGTGATTACTGAAAGATTACCACCAATGCCTCTACAGTCTCCTCAGCTATCACAAATATTGTGCTTTGATTGTTTTTTAGTGCCATCAAGTACTTTTGCCTTGTACCCAGCGGTCAGAGAATAGTTCAGTTCATATGGGTAATTGGTATCCTGTAACGTATTCCTGGGAGTGAAATTCAGCATGTTTTCAATGGATTATCCACAGAAGAAGAACCACCACTTTGAGGAAACACTCCAGCAAAGGCGCAGAAAGGCTGGATTTGTTCCTCAAAGTGCTTCCCTTATGTGAATAAACCTCTGGTATTTTGCTAAGACCAAAATAAATGTTTTCTAAAAGATTTTGATGGAACTGAAGTATCACACATTGATTATCAGTTCAATCGGCAAGTGATTCCTAGAATAAGGCTATTACATCAATGCTGCTTTGGTCCAGGTGGAATTTGGTCAGTAATTGAGGTCATAGTCTCATGTAAATGTCGACCGAAACAATGAAAGGAGAAAATTAGGTAAGAGATGTATTGATACTGAAAGGCAGAACTTCAGAATCATTTCATATAAAGAGTTAATGCCCATATACATTATTGCACAGAGGGATGTGATATAACCTCATTAAGCATTTGGCTGTGAGCCTTGCCAATCTGAAGTTTGATTGCTTTGGGTAAACAACTTTTCTGGTTGCTTTATGTCACAAATTCACTCATGAACAATTTCTCTGGCCAGTGTTTTAGTCAAATCATAACTGCTTTAGAATTCAGTTACAATTTGGCCAGAAATATGGCACAGGGGAAATCATCACGAATGCATTCATAATGTTGCTACTTAAATTGATTCCCTTGTTCAGATTTTGCTTCCGAACAATGGGACTTGGGATTAAGGGATAGATCTGAGCACAATGAGCATTCAACATTGTCTAAACTTTGTGGCCTCTATTCTCTCCCTCACAAATTTCTATATACGCATTATCCCCAAAACTGGCCAAGTTCCACTTCTTCATTTGTTACTTGTCAGCAACACTCTTTTGGACCTGTTTTTAAATCCCTCCACAGTCTCACCACTCCTATCTCTATTACCTCCTCCAGCCCCAAACCTGTCAAGGTCCTTGCACCCTGTTAATTCAAGCCTTTCACTTTGCCATTTGAACAAAATGTCTGGGATTATAAAATGAATCACAGAATCAGAAAGCCATCGGCTGGTTACAGCATGAAAGAGGTCAATTGGACCACCACTCAGTAATTCAACCAGTCCCACCCCACTTCTTACCTCATCTGTAATTTATTCTGATCTGTAAATTATTCCCTTTGGTTTTTTTATTCAATTCATTTTTAAAAGCCACAGTTGAACCTGACTCTATTATTCCTTCAGACAGTGCATTCCAAATTAAAATGGCTGACTGAGTAAAATATGATTTCAGTTCGATCAACTATCACTTTAAATCTGTTCCTTCTTGTTCTTGACTTCATGTTTTACATCCTTTTAGCGTGCAAAGCCAATTATGTCAATATTACAACAGCAAAATGCCATTATTATGTGAAGGCTCATACCCTATCCTCCTCCATCTAACACTACTATCCCATCCTTCTATTTATATCTCCTTCACGCACTTAACTGACCATGTCTTTACAGCATCAACTCCTCGGTAGATTAATTGTGCTATGATTATTTGTACACACATCAGGAAAGGTTTTGGATAAAAACTTGCATGTTTGCCCACCATCAGCATTGTTTTTTTTTTCAGAGCACCCTGTTCAAAGATATTGTTACACACTGCTGGAGTAGGTGGGACTTAAACTCAAGACTTTTGACCCAGAGGTAGGAACACTTCCATTGCGCTACAGCATCAGCATTGTTGGGTTGGTTATTGAGTCTGGATGTCAGAGACCAGGCTCCCGATGCAGATCTTAACCTCCCAGCTCTTTGAGGGGAAAGCACCAGAGGATGACAGCAGAAGAACTTTGTAAGACCTGCTGAAGGCCACCCTGAAGGAATCCAACTTGGCCTGGACCAGATGGAAGCAGAGGCTCCCAATATTTTGAGACCCAAGTATGAACGGGGAAAGGGATGACAACAAAAAGGACAAACCATGACCTAAAGTAATAATATACAACCAGATACCTGGCATGGCAGCACGGTGGTTCAGTGGCTAGCAATGCTGCCTCACAACGCCAGGGACCCAGGTTTCACTGCAGCCTCGGGGGCTGTCTCTGTGAAGTTTGTATGATCTCCCTGTGTCTGTGTGGGTTTCTGCTGGGTGCTCCGGTTTCCTCCCACAGTCCAAAGGTGGGTGGATTGACCATGCCAAATTGCCCATAGTGTCCAGGGTTGTGTAGGTTAGGTACGTTAGCTACGGGAAATATGCAGGTAGGGCAAGGGTTTGGGTGGGATATCCTTCAGAAGGTATGTGTGGACTTTTTGGGCTGAATGGCCTGTTTTCACAAAGTGACAACTCTATGACAACTAATTCCATACAGTCCACAGATAGAGTCCGCCTTCGCATCCCTGTTTGGATTTTTTTTTAAATTCACTCACAGGATGTGGGCATCTCTGGCTAGACCTGCATTCATTGCCCATCCCTAATTGCCCAGGGGCAGTTAAGGGTCAACCACATTGCTGTGGGTCTGGAGTCAGATGTAGACCAGACCAGGTAAGGATGGCAGTTTCCTTCCCTAAAGGACATTCATGAACCAGATGGATTTTTCCTGACAATCAACAATGGTTTCATCGTCATCATAGAGCCTTAATTCCAGATTCTTTATTGAATTCAAATTCAACCTTCTACCAAGATGGGATTTAGAACCTGGGTCCTCAGAACCATTGCTGAGTTTCTGGATTAATAGCCTAGTGATAATACCACTAGTCCATTGTCTCACTTGCAAGGGATAGCGAGTAATAATACAATAAACACTGCAACTGCTGAACAAAGTCTGAATTCGACTCAAGTACAAAGCCAACCACAGCTGATTAGCTCACTGATAGTCAATGTTTTGTTTAGGACAGGTGGAAAAGACTTCTTGAGCACTTGTCGTAGAATAGCAGACCACTAGAAATCAGCACTTTCATCAGAAGAGGGAAGAAAAAAGGATACAAATAATTGAAAACATATATTTAAAGTGTTGAAAAGACTTTTGATGATTGATTTTTAAGGAAAAGAAAACAACACTTCCTTTAAGATCATGTTTTAGAAGTATAGCAGCATGGGCTTTCATTTCACATTCTGAAAACTTAGTAACATCATTTTATTTCATGGGATGCGATGATACGTGTTGCACATTCCTAATTGTCTTCATAGAATCCCTACATTTGACGCATCAGGTCCACACTGACCATCCAAACAGCATCCCACCCAAACCCACCTCCATTCTCTATAGCTGTAACCCTCATTTCCCACAGCTAATGCACCTAGCCTGTACATCCCTGGACACTATGGGACAGTTTAGCATGGCCAATCCACCCTAACCTGCACATTTTTGGAAACCACAGCATCGAGAGGAAACCCATGCAGACGCAGGGAGAATGTGCAAGCTCCACACAGAGAGTTATCGAGGGAGGAATCTAACCAAGATTCCTGGCACTGAGGCAGTAGTGCTAGCCACTGGGCCACCATGCCACCGCCAGCCTTTGACCTGAATAATTTGCTTGACCATTTCACAAAGCAGTCAAGAATCCGTCACATTGCTGTAGGTCTGGAGAAACATTTAGTCCATACCAGATAAGGATGGCAGATTTCCTTCCTTAAAGGACACAAATGAAACAGATGTGTTTTTATGAAAATTGATGATAGTTTATGGTCCAGATTTTGTCGACTGGATTTCTATTCTCCCAGCGGCTGTTTTAAGTTGCATTTGCGGCTATCCCTGGGTCACAGTAAATTACAAGCATATCTAATAAAGTGGAAGTCATGATCAGATCAATGTGTGGTGAATTAGGAGAAAAGTATCTGCAGCATGTTTCCAATGAGAATCTCAATGTATCTGTCACAGCATCATTGATTCTGTGGTCTGAAGCTTTCAGTCTGAAAGCTGTGGATACAGGAATTGTAATGTGCAGTTATTTAAAAAGTGAAGTAGATTTAAAGCAGAAAACTGAACAGTGTATTTGTAACTCACTGGAAAGGACTCTCATTTCAGAGATGGAGGACCATACTTTCAAGACTTAGTGCAGGAATTTGAGCACACTATTACTATTGAAAACTCCCTGATGAATTGCTACATGGTCAAATATTTAAACCAAAGCTCTAGACTGTTTTTCAGATTAATGTTTTAGAGACCTCATTGTGCAATTTTAGATGAAAACATGATATAACTCCAAGTCACCCTTTATTTACACATGTGCAGTACATGACACTGACTCAGCTAGTTCACTGCTGACTCCTAGAGTTAACAGACCCCCCGACACTTCTCTTTATATCTGTCAACGAGGACTCCCTGACTGAACCAGATTAACAGCCCCTCTCATGGAACTCATATTCTATGAGATTGAGCTGGCTGTTCTCATTCTAAACACTACATTCCTTATTTCTTGTTTCACGACCACATTCTCTAAGCCAATTGTAGATGTCCAATAAAGGCCTTGCAGGGGCATCCACTTCCCTTATAAAGATGTTATAAAAGAAAGGTGCTATAGAAATGGAAGTCTTTTGTCTTTTAGTTTTATGAATGAATTGTAAATTTCCTTTTGCTTTGTTGAAAATATATTTGAATTTGAATTCCTTCTTGTCGTGCTCATTTTATTTTTAGAAAGAGAGTTCATGTAAGTAAATGTATTTATGATTACTGGTCCTGATGGGTTTTCCAGGAAAAGCAGACTATCAAAAAACCAGAGACACAGACAAAATCCTGCAGCTGCTGAAGTTCTCAATTCAAAGCAGAAAATATTGGAAATACGCAGCAAGCCAGGAAATGTCTGCTGAGTCACATCGCAGGATGTGAAACATGATTCTGTTTCTCTCCCTGTTGTTGCTGTCAGACACACTGAGAGTTTTCAGTATTTTCTGTTTTACTTTAGAACAGAAAAGCTGGTGTTGTCTGAATGTTTGTCAATTCAGATCATGATGCTCTGAATTCTGGTCCCAATAAAGACCTTTAGACCCAAAAGGACTTCCCCGACTGAATTTCTTATTGCTCTTCATGTGGTAAATGGACTGATGAAAGTCGGCTTATAGTGGCAGTAAAATTTGACATATTCTCATAGCAATTAGTTCCAACTTATTTACAAAGAAAAAAATCTTCATTTGGCAGTGCAGAACATGCACTCATCAGGACAATTTGCAAAATGACGATACTCTGCTCATCTTCCGAGCACACTCTTCTCAGACAGTATTAAAAAAGTTGTTCCCCTCTACGTTGGTATTCTTGCCAATTGTTTTGAAGAAACCTTCAACAAAATGTGTCTTCTTTCAGCAATAAATGTATTTTTTTTTAATGTCTCTATTTTTATAATGCCTCTATATCAATCTAATTGTTATAATCATTGTGTAAACTAAAAGGGGTTAACAATCAACTTTTCTAAATGAACTGAACATCTTTAATAACAAAAATAGAAATTGCTAGTGAAACTCAGCAGGTCTAGCAGCATTTGTGAGGAGAAAATAGAGTTAACGTTCAAGTCTGGACACTCTTCATTGGTGACTCTTCAACTCCATAGTTATTCACCCAACTACTGAAGGCCTCTCCCTATATTTCTCATATATGCTCCTCAGAGCTTTGTACGTCTCTCTTCATAGCTGAATTAATCCAGTCGAAGGAACACCCTGGTGAACGTATTCTGCGCCCTCTCTAGTGCAATCGCATCCTTCCCATAGTGTGGCATCCAGAATTGCAGGCATTATTCCAGTTGTGGTTTAACTGACATTATATACCGCTCCATCATAACTTCCTTGCACTTCTACTCAATACCTTGATTAATAAAAGCAAGTATCCCATTTGCGTTCTGAAGTGGGTCAATGTTATGCCTCCATTTTGGGGATTTGGCTTCACTGTTCTCAGTGAGGAGTTGGCATGCTGTGTGTCTAGTTTATAGTATTGTACACAATGTTCCTAATGATGTGATAATGGTAATGCTCTTGGTGTTGCAATGTTTATTTGTGATCCTGTTGTAGTCTCACTGGGTAGTTACTGGAGCTGTTGATCTTTTCTGCATTTCCAGCTCGCGGTGTGGATCAAATATCAACTCTACTCCTTATTTCAGTCTCAACGATGTATGGTTACTGAGTCTCGGCTTTGGTACAAATATTTTCTGGGTACCAAGCTCTCATGATTGAATCATCTGTTTAGACCATTTGTCCTTCCGACACTCAGCCAGGGATTTTTTTTATCCCTTTACTCTTTCATGAGATGTGAGCATCACTGGCCAGACCAGCATTTGTTACCCACCCCTACTTGAACAGAGAGACCTGTTAGGTCATTTTCAGACAGTCAAGTGTCCACCATATTACTGTGGGACATATGTCAGCCAGGCCAGGTAAGGATGGTAGATTTCCTTATCTAAGCAGCATTCTTTATCTAAACAGTCACACTATGACAGTTGATGATGGTTGTCATAGTCACCATTACCGAAACAGGTTAATTCTAGATTAATTAACGGAATTGAAAATTCACCAGCTGCCCTGGTGGGATTTGAAACTAGCACTCCACAGCAGGGACCTCTGTGTTACAAGCCCAATGACATTGCCTCTATGTCATCATCTACGCTAACTTGGCATATAAGCTGATGTGTTGACTTTCTTCTACCTGTACATCAGTGCACCTTACTTCCTTCCAGTCCCTTAGAGAGAGTATCTTTCATGGCAAAATCGTCTTATACTTTCTTCTATTCAATAGCTTTGCAACTGGTATCCTTGAGAAGTCAAGATCAGAATTACAATAGACCTTCTTCTTAGGTCACGTGATGATGATTTTGAACTCATGCTGCCTGGAAAATCCTTAAATTGACTGGAGGTATACTGGGTTACAGTGAATAATAATTTTAGAAAAGAAAATAAGCTATGAGTGACTTATGGTTAAGGTTTTGGCAAAGATTTGTAGCTCGGGTTGTGGGTGAAGTTGCTGATTTGCTCGCCAAGCTGATTTGTTTTTGTTTAGGCATTTCATCATCATGCTAGGTATGATATTTTCAACAGTGATTTACGATGTTTTAAAAGTTAATTCATTTATTTACTTTAGAAGCAAAGGTTTATGATTGGAACAAAGAAAGAGGCAATCTTTTAAAGACACAGGGATGTCATGTTGCTATATTATTCATAAAGAAATACGAGCATTTTTTTTAAAAGAAGATGAACATAAGGTGCCACATTTTATTGCTGTACCTGGTCGTGTGTTGAATCACAAATGTATCATTTAATCAGTCTACCAGCCACTTGGAGAACCGTAAGAAATACATATGGTGACACGTCAGCATTGCTGAGTGTAAAGTTTGGTGATTTGAAACGTACAAGAACCATCAGACAAAACACAGTAAGGCAATATTTGAGCTATCAGGGCAAAGGAGATTAGAGGGGTGGGAACGTGGAAGGGCTGATTAACCCTTTTCGTTCACAGACACCCTTGAAAGTTTTTGACAGTTGCACAACATAGGGAATTGGAAGAAGAACTTCCACTCTACCCAGTCAAGGACTCTGTGCCACAGAAAGATATCTAAGGAAAGAGAAGATGAAGATAACTCAAAACCACAAGAGGTAATCCTAAAATCCAGTTTCAAAGTTCTGCTATAATCTTCAGGATGGTATGGTCAGATTATAATATTCAACATCAGGTTTACATAAAGTCAAGAAGCCATAAAAGCTTCAGGGAAATACCTTTCTGCTGCTAATGTTTTCAATGAAAACCCCATTAACATTTTAAGCTTCACTTCAAACAGCTATTTCAACATTTTAGTCATTTTGATTTTAAGAAAAAGTCTTTCTTGTCTGGAGGAAAATAGTAATGACGCAGGGTTTAATCTCAATGATTCACAATCCATACAATAGATAAAGACATCAGTCAATAATTCACGGCGTTGAGGACTACTCAGGGATATACAGAGTAGTCGTTATCTTCACTCCTACAGTCTGCCAGAACACACTGTAAAATTAGCCAAATATCAAATCAAAACCGTGTCCACCTGGAAATGATTTTGGTCTTTTGTTGTTTGTTTCTTGAGTGTTCTATCTCCTCTTCACACTTTCACATTGTCTCTCATGTCCAATTCTTTGTATAACTCAGAAAAAGGCACAATACTGTGGATGCTGAAATCTGAAATAAAAATAGGGAATGCTGGAGAAACTCAGCAGATCTATCACCATCTGTGCAGAGAGAAACAGAGTTACTGTCTCTTGGGTCTGATATGACTCTTCTTTACTTCTGAGTAATATCTGACTCGAAAACTTAACTCTGTTTCTCTTGTCACTGATGCTACTAAACCTGTTGAGTCTCTCCAACATTCTCTGTTTTTATTTCTTCATATAACTCTCTTCTCTCAACAACAGCTTGCAATTATCTGGGTTCTTTAATGTAGTAAAATGCTTCTTGTGCTCCAAATGCCTCAGATACTCCAGGGTCGCAAATAAATTGGAACTGATCTCGCACCAAGAGCAGTTCAGGTCAAGGCCTGATCAAACTTTGGTTAGAATTCAGGTTACGTAGGTGAAAAGTGGATATCTGTTAAGCATTGGGTGGCATGGTGGCTCAGTAATTAGCACCAATGCCTCACAGCACCAGGGACCTGGTTCAATTCCAACCTGGGGTCACTATGTGGAGTTTGCACATTCTCCCTGTATCTTTGTTGCTTTCTTCTGGGTGCACCCATTTACAGTCTAAAGATGTGGGCTTAGGTGGATTGGCTGTTTTAAATTGCCCATAGAGTCCAGAGATGTGCCGGCTCGGAGGATTAGCTATGAGAAATGCAGGGATAGGGTGGTTCTGGGGTTGGTGTGGACTTGATGGGCCAAATGGCTTACTTCCACACTGTAGGAATTCTATGATTGCCTGAAGGATCAAGGGAGAAATTGGTGTCAAACTCAGGTCATGGCTCTGTTATGTAACTAATGCCGTCATATCATTTTAACCAAATTTAACCTAGACATCCAATGCATTGTTAATAATGTTACACCCCTCTCAGTCAGCCTTGCAAAACGCTCCATAATAAAATCAAAGTGCAATGCACATGGATTTCCAGAAGGAATTTGATAGGGTATCACATAGAATCATATTGCTGTACAGCATGGAACCAGACCCTTCGGTCCAATTCTTCTGTGCTAGCCAGATATCCTACATTGATCTAGTCTCATTTTCCAGCATTTGGTCCATATCCCTCTAAACCCTTCCTATTCATGTACCCATCCAGATGCCTTTTAAATTTTATAATTGTACCAGCCTCCACCACTCTCTCCGCCAGCTCATTCCATACATGCACCACCCTCTGTGTGAAAAGGTTACTCCTTAGGCCCCTTTTAAATCTTTCCCCTCTCACCTCAAACCTGTACCGTCTATCCCCCACCATGGGAAAAAGACCTTGCCTATTCACCATATCCATGCCCCTCATGATTTTATAAACCTCAATAAGGTTACGCCTCAGCCTCCAAAACTTCTGGGAAGAAAGCCCCAGTCTATTCAGCCTCTCCTTACAGATCAACCCTCCAGTAACTCAGGGAACCTGACTGGAAAGGGACTTCATTTATCATTGAGCACCAAAATAGAGCCACTACCCATGACATACGTAGGCTAGTCCCAGCCCAGGACAGGCATCCCGCAGAACATCCCTGAGTCTGCTTTATAAAATTATTTTATTAACCTATTTTTCTAATCAACTGTTCACAGATGTTATTACACACCTCTGGAGCAGGTGAGACTTGAACCTGGGCCTCACAGTCCAGGGATAAGGACACGACTACCATCCCACAAGAGTCTGTTTTATTAGACTAGACTTACATTTATTATCACGCGTACATAAAAATACAGTGAAAAGTGTATTTTCACATGTCACCACGCTCTTCAACCACTGACTATATTGCAAACTTTGACTGCAAAAGAGTTTATCTTTCACTTTTCCTACTGTACCTCCTTCGCTGCTTGACATCGGCTGGGATCTCTGTAATGGGCTCTGACGTCTCGGTTACAGGCCTCCACCATCGCCACTCCCACACAACCTCAGCATCCAAGCTGGAGCCATGGCCCTGGGGATCCGCAGGTTCTGTACCTCCTGGTCCCCATCCGACATTCCTCCAGACTCTGCCGCCGTTTCACTGCCCATCCCTTTTGTTGGTGTTTCCACTCTTTCAGGTGCCCCGACCTGGAGCCTTGGCCCAGCCCACGAATCCTTGCTGGGGGAGTCAGCCCGTGACCTGTTCCTCACTCACTGGCAGACTCTGGGCTGGGGTGGGATTGCATCCGGTTTGTCCTGGCATTATTGTCACTGATGCCTGAACCTTCCTCCTTTACCCGCCACTTTCCAGGCTTTAAAGAAAAGAAAAAATTTTTAAAAAAGAACAGGAGGAAAAGTAAAAAGAAGGGAAAAAAAAGATGGAAAGTGGACGGGTGCAGACGAACCCTAGTCTAAATCCTGCTACTCCATTGCTATCTTAACCCTTTATAAAGGGCTCAGGTGATGAGTTCCATCTGGGCAGGCCATTGCCATTACCAAGAGAACTCATACTCCAGAATCTCCACAAGGAGATGAGGTAGTGATTTCCTATGGAACTCGTAGGGGTTATCACTGTCACATTATTTAATCCCTAGAATGATTAGATGCATTGTCTTATGAGGAAAGGACAGACAGAATAGGCTTGTAACTGGAGTTTCACAAAGAAAGAGATGGCTCAATTTAAAAATATAAAATGTGGAGGGATCTTGACAGGATGTGTGTGAAAAGGAAGTCTGCTGTCATCAAGAATCTAGCAATAGGAGTTACTGTTTCAAAATATGGGATAGTCCAATTCAGACAGAGATGAGGAGAATAATTTTTTTCTCACTGAGGGTCAGAGCTCTCTTCCTAAAAAAATGGTATTGAAGCAGAATCCTTGAATATTAACATCGATATAGCTAGATTCCTGATAAACAAGAGGGTGAAAACATGATGGGGAGTAGATGGGTAGGTATGTGAAGTAATCAAAACAACATCATCTAATAAATGGCACAGTTCGCTTGAGGAGCTGAATGGCCTAATCCTGCTCGTAATTTATATGCATCTGGGGAATTGTGCCAAAGTTAGGATAGCTTTCCCACATGCTAAAAGCAAAATACTGCAGATCCTGGAAACCTTAAATAAAAGCAGAAAATGCTGCAGGAACTCAACAGGTGGAGCATTGCTGGAGCGAGAAACAGAGTTAATGTGTTGAATCCAATGTGACTCATTTCGGTACTGAAGAAGAGTCATATCAGACTCAAAACATTAACACTGTTTCTCCCTCCAAGGATGCTAACAGACCTGCGGAGTTTGTTCTGTTTTTAGGAACAAAAACAAAGTTGCTGGAAAAGCTCAGCAGGTCTGGCAGCATCTGCGAAGCAAAAAGCAGAGTTAACGTTTTGGGTCCGGTGACCCTTCCTCAGAACCCTTTCTGTTTTTACTTTTGTCCTATGAACTCATCAAGCAATAGCCTGATACCATTGCACTCCAAACCATTCCTGTGAGCCAAAGTCACAGGTTCGTCACTATTTTGGATAAAGAGTATGTACCGTGGGGAAAGGTTGGACAGGTTCAGCTTATTGTTACAATAATGGCAAACATGGACTATCAACAACATTGATCATTTATCCTTATACCCGAGGCATTTATAAACTAAACTGCTTCTTAAAGAGGCTTAAAAACTGCCCACAAATGGCTGTTATGACACAGACCAGGGAATCCACGTGGAAAATGCTAAACCAGCTGCACTGAAATTACCATTTCAGCCAAAGACAGAGAAACCAGACAACTATGTCAGCATAAAGAAATTTATCACAGAAGTTGCTGGAAAAGCTCAGCAGGTCTGACAAAATCTGTGAAGAAAAAATCAGAGTTAACGTTTTGGGTCCGGTGACCCCTCATTCAGAACTGAAGAAGGGTCACCGGACCCGAAATGTTAATTCTTATTTTTTCTTCACAGATGCTGCCGGGCCTGCCGAGCTTTTCCAGCAACTTCTGTTTTTGTTCCTAATTTTCAGCATCCGCGTTTCTTTCGGTTTTTATTAAAGAAATTTTATCTCCTGTTTACTTCACAGTTGGCTGATAGGGCCAGAGAGTATATTCTCAGAATAAAGGGGTGCCAATTTAAGTCTGAGATGCTGAGGAATTTCTTCTCTCAGAGGGTTGTGAGTCTTTAGAATTCCTTACCGCAAAAAGCTGTGGAGCCAGAGTCCTTATATATATATTTAAGGCTGAAATTAAACTTGATTTGATTTATTATTCTCACATGTACCAAGAAACGGTGGAAAATATTGTTTTGCATGCTATTCAGACAAATCACACCTTACATTAGTACATCAGGGAATAGAACAGAATGCAGCATATAGTGTTACAGCTACAGAGAAGATGCAGAGAAAGATCAACTCCATAAAAATGAGAGGTCCATTCATAAGTCTGATAACAGCAGGGAAGAAGCTGTTCTTAAATCTGTTCGTACGTGTTATCAAACTTTGTGTCTGCTGCCCAATGGAAGAGTGTGGAAGAGAGTATAACCAGGATGGGAAGGGTCTTTATTTGTCGGCTGCTTTCCCGAGCAGTGGGTAGTATAGATGGAGTCAATGGAAGGAAGGCTAGTTTTTGTGATGGACTGACCCCTCTGACCTGATGGTAGCCATGGGTACCCGCATGGGACCCAGTTATTCCTATCTCTTTGTGGGGTATGTGGAACATTCCTTGTTTCAGTCCTATTCCGGCCCCCACCCACAACTCTTTCTCTGATATATCGATGATATCATTGGTGCTGCTACCCTCTCTCATCCGGAATTGGAAAAGTTCATTGATTTTGCTTCCAAATTCCACCCTGCCCTCACTTTCACTTGGTCTATCTCCGACTCCTCTCTTCCCTTCTTCAACATCTCTGTTTCCATTTCTGGGGATAGGTTGATCACTAATATCCATTACAAACCCACTGACTCCCACAGCTACCTGGGCTATACATACTTACACCCAGCTTCCTGTAAAGACTCCATCCCATTCTCCCAGTTCCTCCGTCTCCTTCGCATATGTTCTAATGAGGCCAATTTCGATAAGGGAGCCTCCTAAATGTCCACAGTCTTCCTCAACCGAGGATTCCCAGCACCGTTGTCAACAGGGCCCTCAACCTGATCCGACCCATCTCCCGCAATTCTACCCTCACCACTTCTATTCGTTCCCGCAACAGAGATAGGGTTCCCCTTGTCCTTACCAACCATCCCACCAGCATCCACATCCAGAAGATCATCACCACCACCTCCAGCAGGATGCTACCACCAGACACATATGCCCCTCCTCTTCCTTGTCCACCTTCCACAGGGACTGTTCCCTCTGGGAAACCCTGGTCCACTCTTCCTTCATTCCCAGCACATCCCCAAAGCCTCACGGCACCTTCCCCTGCAATTGCTGAAGGTATAACACCTGTCCATTTACCTCCTCCATCCCCAGTATCCAAGGGCCCAAACGTACCTTCCAAGTGAAGCAGTACTTTACCTGCACTTCACATAATTTGGTCTACTGCATTCGCTGCTCACAATGTGGTCTCCTCTACATTGGGGAAATGAAGCATAGACTGGGTGACCACTTCAAAGAACATCTACATTCTGCCCACAAAAAAGACCCTGAGCTCCCAGTTGCCTGCCACTTTAACACACCACTCTGTTCCCTGGCTAACATCTCTGTCTCTGGCTTGCTGCAGTGCTCCAGCGAAGCTCAATGCAAGCTGGCACCTCATTTTCTACTTGGGGACCCTGCAGACCTCCAGACTCAATATCAAGTTCAATAATTTTAGGGCCTGAACTCTCCCAGGACCCAGCCCCCAACCTTACATACCAGGCCTTGTATTACATAGTCTGCCATTACACACAACCTATTGTTAGCCACTTACAATCTCCATTAACAGCTATTTACCCTCCTAGCCAGATCATTACCTTTGTCTGTCCAACTGTTCTGTTCTCTCTTTGGGCTTTATTCCCACCTATCATTTACTCATTACCATGCACCTCCCCCCTCCCCCTCCCACCCACACCCCCACCCCACGCACCCCCCAACCCTACCCTTTCTTCTGCATATAAACTAACATTTTCCTAGCTCCCATCAGTTCTGAGGAAGGATCCCTTGACCCGAAACATTAACTCTGATTTCTCTTCACAGATGCTGCCACACCTGCTGAGCTTTTCTAGCAACTTCTGTTTTTTTTTCTAATTTACAGCATCCACAGTTTTTTCGGCTTGCAGTTGCCAAAATTGGGAGAGCTGTCTCACAGACTAGTCAAGCAACAGTCTGATACAGTCATACTCACAGAATCATACCTTACAGACAATGTCCCAGACATCACCATCACCATCCCTGGATATGTCCTGCCCCACTGGCAGGACAGACCCAGCAGAAGTGGCAGGATAATGATATACATTCAGGAACGAATTGCCCTTGGAGACCTCAACATTGATTCCAGAGATCACAAAGTCTCAAATCTTCAGGTTAGATATGGGCAAGGAAACATCCTGCTGGTTATCATGTACCACCCTCCCTCAGCTGATGAATCGGTACTCCTCCATATTGAAAATCACTTGGAGGAGGCATCGAGGGTGTCAAAATGTACTCTGGGTGGGGGTTTTAATGTCCACCACCAAGAGTGGCTCAGGAGCAACACTATTGATTGAGCTGGTCGGATCCTAATGGACTGGGTCTGTGGCAGGTGGTGAGGGAACCAACAAGAGGGAAAAACATAACTGATGTCATCCTTTCCAAACGACTGGCTGTAGGTGCATCTGCCCATGACAGTATCGGCAAGAGAGAGCACTGCACAGTCCTTGTGGAGACGAAGACCTGTCTTCACATTGAAAATACCTTCCATCACGTTGTGTGGCACTATCACAATGTTAAATGGAACAGGCTTCAAATAGATCTAGTAACTCAAGACTAGGAATCCATGAGGCGCTGTGGGTCATCAACAGCAGCGGAATTTGTAACCTCATGGCCTGGCATGTTTGCCCACTTACCACCAAGCCAGGGGATCAACCCCCACTGAGTGGAGAGTGCAGGAGGGCATGCCAGGAGCAGCACTAGGCATACCTAAAAATAAGGTGTCAACCTGGTGAAGCCACCAAATAGGACTAACTTATGTGCCAAACAGCATAAGCAGCAAGTGTTAGACAGAGATAGTAGGAACTGCAGATGCTGGAGAATCCGAGACAACAAGGTGCAGGGCTGGATGAACACAGCAGGCCAAGCAGCATCATAGGAGCAGAGAGGCTGACGTTTCGGGCCTAGACCCTTCATCAGAAAAGGGGGAGGGGAAGGGGGTTTTGAAATAAATAGGGAGAGAGTGGGAGGCGGATAGAAGAGGGATAGAGGAGAGGATAGGTGGAGAGGAAACAAACAGGTCGAAGAGGCGGGGATGGGGCCAGGAAAGGTGAGTGTAGGTAGGGAGTTAGGAAGGGGATAGGTCAGTCCAGGGAGGACGGACAGGTCAAGGGGGTGGGATGAGGTTGGTCAGTAGGAGATGGAGGTGCGGCTTGGGGTGGGAGGAGGGGATAGGTGGGAGGAAGAACAGGTTAGGGAGGCAGGGACGAGCTGGACTGGTTTTGGGATGCGGTGGGGGGAGGGGAGATTTTGAAACTTGTGAAATCCACATTGATACCATTGGGCTGCAGGGTTCCCAAGCGGAATATGAGTTGCTGTTCCTGCAACCTTCGGGTGGCATCGTTGTGGCACTGCAGGAGGCCCAGGATGGACATGTCGTCTGAGGAATGGGAGGGGGAGTTGAAATGGTTCGCGACTGGGAGGTGCAGTTGTTTATTGCGAACCGAGCGTAGGTGTTCTGCAAAGCGGTCCCCGAGTCTCCGCTTGGTTTCCCCGATGTAGAGGAAGCCACACCGGGTACAGCGGATGCAGTATACCACATTGGCAGATGTGCAGGTGAACATCTGCTTGATGTGGAAAGTCTTCTTGGGGCCTGGGATGGGGGTGAGGGAGGAGGTATGGGGGCAGGTGTAGCACTTCCTGCGGTTGCAGGGAAAAGTGCCGGGTGTGGTGGAGCTGGAGGGGAGTGTGGAGCGGACAAGGGAGTCACGGAGAGAGTTGTCCCTCCGGAAAGCAGATAAAGGTGGGGAGGGAAAGATGTCTTTGGTGGTGGGGTCGGATTGCAGATGGCGGAAGTGTCGGAGGATGATGCGTTGGATCCGGAGGTTGGTGGGGTGGTACGTGAGGACGAGGGGGATTCTTTTTTGGTTTTTATTGCGTGGACGGGGTGTGAGGGATGAGGTGCGGGAGATGTGGGAGACACGGTTGAGGGCGTTCTCGACCACCGAGGAGGGGAAGTTACGGTCCTTGAAAAACGAGGACAACTGAGATGTACGGGAGTGGAATGCCTCATCCTGGGAGCAGATGTGGCGGAGGCGAAGGAATTGGGAATAGGGGATAGCATTTTTGCAGGAAGGTGGGTGGGAGGAGGAGTATTCTAGGTAGCTGTGGGAGTCGGTGGGCTTGAAATGAATATCGGTTTCTAGGTGGTTGCCCGATATGGAGACAGAGAGGTCCAGGAAGGGGAGAGAGGTGTTAGAGATGGTCCAGGTAAATTTAAGGTTGGGGTGGAAGGTGTTAGTGAAGTGTATGAACTGTTCGAGCTCCTCGTGGGAGCACGAGGCGGCACCGATACAGTCATCAATGTAACGGAGGAAGAGGTGGGGTTTAGGGCCGGTGTAGGTACGGAAGAGGGATTGTTCCACGTAACCTACAAAGAGGCAGGCGTAGCTTGGGCCCATGCGGGTGTTAGACAGAGCTGAGCAATCCCACAACCAACGGATCAGATCCAAGCTCTGAGCTGGAAGAGTGGTGATCTGATTGAAATATATAAGATTCTGAAAGGCATTGCAAGAGTGGATGCAAACAAAATTTTTCCCTTTGTGGAGGAATCTAGAAGCAGGGACATGGTTTAAAAAAAGAGGCCGCTCATTTAAGACAAGAGATTCTTTCGAACGTATTAATGGGAATTTTTGTGTGACGGGATCATTTTGATTAGCTCATCATACCAATTGAAAGCATTTATGAGACTTTTCGGAACCTATGTTCCCTCTAATTGTTTCTGCCACTGTGCATAATCTCTGACGTCCGTATGCGACAGAACCTCTGGAACCATTCATCAATGTGTCCCCATTCCAATCAGTGTGTGCAAACCTTCCTCATAGCTTAGAGGGAACATTGCTCAAGCCAGTGAAACTCCATTTGGCCCAATTCGCCCATCCATTTTTCAGAGGTCAATTGCCTCTTCCTTCAGCTCAATATTCTACTTCCTATTTCTCTTCCCTGATGTTGCTATAATTTCCAGAAACACACAAAGTTACCTCCTGGTTCTATGCATATTGTCTTCCGCAATTGTCTTGGGTGACGACTTATTCCCCACACCACATTTTTAGTATAAAAGTTTATTGGACTACTCTTCTCACAGTTAACTTGTTAACATATGAGACTGAAAGGGAATAGAACTTAGAGACAACAAGGTGCAGGGCTGGATGAACACAGCAGGCCAAGCAGCATCATAGGAGCAGAGAGGCTATTTGGTTGTTGCATGATTTGGGACATTCAGAGAGGCACAATGCAAATGCATATCTTTCTGTCAACCAACAATTACGTATTATAGTGCTGGAAAAGGCAGCAGGATAATCCAGGCTATTGAGGGAGTAGGGAAGAGGACATAAACTGTGTAACACAGCCTTTGCGGCCTTATCATTTGGGATCTTTCACATCCACTTGACAGAGAAGCTCATGGGGGGGGCCTGTATAGGAGCCTAAGTGTTTATTTTGAAAGGCGTTCTGTCAAGTGTCCTATCAAATATTTAAATATTTCAAATCAACCTCTTCAGGTGTGTTGTGGCGCACCTCTGGAGCAGGTAGGAGTTAAACCCAGGCCCTCTAGCCCAGATGTAGGGGTGCTACCACTGCACAGGAAGAACTCTCCTGTCAAATATTTATATTTTTCTAATCAACCTGTTCAGAGATGTTATAACACACCTCTGCAGCAGCTTGGACTTAAACAAGGGATGCTGGGTATGTTGGCCAAGCGAAACTCTGAAAAACACAAAACCCACACACCAGACACAGTGCAAACACAGCAGGCAGGTGATAATTACATTAGCATAATGTAACAGGCAACAATTAGTCTGCACAGACACCCCCAACAACTTATCCACAAACAAAAGGCGCCCCAGACAGGGAGGCACCGAGTCATGCTACACAAAGACACTTGACAGTGACATGCCATCTAATTGATTGACTCTTGTTTCAAACTATTAAGTGTATCTCCCTGATGGTCAGAACTACAGAAAGTTCCAGAAAACCATCTTAAAGGTATAAAAACAGAGTTTACCTACAGACTGTTCTCTTGGAACCTCACTTGGAACTGCTCTTGGAATTGTCTGAGGCCTTTTGAGGAGACCAGCATGGCAAGAGGCAGAGACCAGCTGACCATCCAGAGAGAGAAAGAGGGAGAAAGCAGCTTCGCAGACCCAGAGACAGAGTCACAGAGAGAGCAACTGTGTAAATTTACAAGAGACTCAGGTAGTATTGTAACCATAAGTGGTAAAATAGGACTAGGGATAGCAAGTTTAGTATCAAACATTATTGTAATGTTGTTCCTACTAAAGTGGGAATGTGTTGCTTTCGTACCGGCTTCTGTTCGTATTGATTTCATTGCTTTAGTATTGTGGGACACCTAGGCAAATTCCTTCATAACATTCTGCTCAGAGTCGTCTGCAACTTGTCTAAAGAGGAACCAGACAATATTTGGTGTCCTTGTAGAAAGGCTTCACTTTGAGTGACCCTTAAGGTCCTCCAAACTCGAACTGCCAACCTTGCCTGATTTTTATCTTGCACGTTCAGCCTGAGCTGGTTGTTAAGGGGGCAGCTGCCCCACGCCAAGGCCAGGGTATAAACTGAACGTGTGAGATGTTGGCACTGACTACAATTGGGCCATAAACCAGGTACCTTAAACTGTGACAGGCACAGTACGAGCCAGGTGTTCTACAGCCAGAGTGAGCAAAGCATGAGCTGGAAAAGGGTAATGGGGTATAGAGGGATTGTGAGGAAGTCAGCCTAGAGAGGGGACAGATGTGTAGAAACCATAGAGGCACTTTGGACTCCTTGAACAAACCAAGGGAGCTTATATTTTAACCCCTCGTTGTCCCTGTCCCAGGTGTGTTTGAGGAGGTCAGTGTGAGGGGAGCTTTAATTTATTTATTTCCAGATGAAAAGAAATTTTCCTCCAAATTTTAAACTTTTGCCTCTGTCCTGGGAGTGTTCAATGTGGATGGAGCTGAGGGGATTTGAATTTTAATTTACTTTGTGTACAAATGAGTAGATTAAAGTTTACTCTGTATTTCAACCCCTCGTTGTCCCTCACCCCAGGAGTGTTTGTTCAGGAAAGAGTCGAGGGAATGTTATTTTTTTATTTTTAAGAGTCAAAAGAACTTTATTTTGAGTTCAAGAAATTTGAGGGACCTTTGAATTTCAAAGAATCAAGGAAATTTTACCTTTAAGAGAAATGTAATAAAGAACCTAGCGATAATACGCTTGCTAGCAAAATAGGACAAGTGTCCTCTCGTCCAATATGGGGGGACAATCTCAGACAACATCTTTTTAAAAAGTGGCCCAAATGGACGGAATTCTGTAGTATCCTAGCCTGGCCCTGGACTATGGGTTTCACAGCCCAAGACCAATGGCAGGAAACACAAGTTAGGAAAGAAGGCTACTGAGATAACCACAGTAATAGCAATAGCACGCAGGCTAGGAGACTCCTGTAGATGACTAGCTGAGATTAGATTGCTGCAGGAACAATTACTGCTAATGAATTGGAAAAGTTAAAATCTGTAGTTAAAGAGCAGGACACCAGAATACAGGAAAATCTGATACACGTGGGACATTGCAGTCACATTTGGAAAGAGCCCATTCTAGTCAGAGGAGGGCTATTGAGCACCAGGAGGCAGCCTCAGCATGCATTGACAAGCTGGAAGAACAGTGTAGGGAGCCCCAAGCAGCCATACAGGTTGTCTAAGCCTGCAATGCAGGGCAATACACATCAGGCCCTAGTATGGAGCATTTAAAGTGCCAGGAAAAGAACACAGTCCCTAGAGAAGAGATCTCAGAATGGGATAATGTGTGCCTTTGGGGTTGACATCCCCATGGAGATAGGAAGAGGCTCCGCTCTAACCCACCCACTGCCAATCTGCCTCTGCCCCACAGATGGGGACGCCCACCACCCTTCTCCCAGGTGGCAGCGCCTCTAGCACCTACCCCCGATCAGACTGTGACCTATCCCCTGACCCATGGCCAGCACCACAGCTCATGAGTCCTGTGGCCACCTAGTGTCACACAGTTGATGGTCGCACTACATATACCACACCTATTCCAGCCACCCAACTGGCAGACATTGCCAAAAAGTGACGCTTCTTGATTCCACCTCAGACCCATATACACTTCTTGGTGAAATCTATTGATAGACTGTCATACACGGACCGAACAGGGTGGGAGAGCAAACCAATTTAATCATCATGTGCCTCAGTCCATTCAGCCTTCCCTGAGGACCAACAACTAAAGAGAGGAGAGGGGTCCCTTGATGACATGAAGGCAGCAGTCCTTACTGCTCTCGGGCAGGATAAGGCTGACCCCATAGATGTTCTGCACATGTGCCAACAACAACAAGGGGAACACCCCACCAGCTTTGTGTGGAGACTATGGGTCCAATGTGTCTGTGTTTTCGGGGAAATGACCCATACCTCACTTACCGATGTCTCCCATGCCTCAGAAAAGGGGGAGGGATGCATGTCTGAGAGTTGACCCCTCTGAAGCCTCCTGCAATGAGGCTTGACTCCTCCGCAAATAAATTGCTGTATTGGGAGAGGGGCTTGAGGATACAACAGCCGCCCAGAAGGTCAGTCCATATACGTGCGGTCCAGGCTTCTTACAGCCCCCCTCTGACTTGGAGGAATGAAAGAAGGGGCAGGAATATACCAAGGAGTCCCAGACAGACTTCCCCTCCATACAAGCCCCCCACCCGCAGAAGTGGGGAACTCCCACAAATGAACCCCAATCCTGATCTGTTCTATAACTGTGGCTGAAGCAGTCATTTCATTCGAGACTGTTGGGCACCTAAAATTCCAACCTGGCACTGGGAATTTTGGAAAAAGGGGCTAACACCCAGGGTACCATCCTGGCAGCAATAGCTAGAATGAGAACAGGCTGTGGCTTATACCTTGAAGATGACAGGGGCAACTCTGTAATGACAATAGCCTTATAGGTCCCCAGCCAGGAGTGCACAAGCTGCCATCCACATATGGGGCATATTTGTTCTATTGTCCTTTTTGTTTTTTATTTTAATAAAAAAGGGGGCGCCAGGAATGGGTGGCAATTGGAATGATTTGATAATTTTAAAATGTTATGTAGAACACGTTGTCAGATATTAGACCAAGATATTTTCAGAAATTAGAGACAACACAGTGTGGAGCTGGAGGAACACAGCAGGCCAGGCAGCATCAGAGGAGCAGAAAAGTTTACGTTTTGTGTCAGGTCCTGACCCGAAAACGTCAACTTTCCTGCTCCCCTGACGTTGCCCGGCCTGCTGTGTTCCTTTAGCTCAATATTGTGTTGTCTCTGACTCCAGCATCTGCAGTTCTTGCCATCTCTATTTTCAGAAACCGCATTTTTTTTAGAAAGTGAACTAGAGTGGCCACTCCAAGGCAGCGATGCAACCCTTACACAGTGTTTACGGTGTATTATATTTTATTGTAACAACTGTATCCAAAAGAGTAGCGCGGGCACAAGGGAAAGCAATGTACTCAGGACATCTGTGGTATGACCCACCAGACGTCGTGGTATGTATAGATGGGACACCCCGCTCCCAGCAGTTAATCAATGAAAGAAAGGGGAAGTCTTTAATGATCTGGCCACAGCATATGGGGCAGGGGTGTCAAACGGTCAATACGCTTGACTTGGTTAATTTGGACAATACACTCAGGATCTTAATCCAACAACTCAACGAGCCCTAGAAGGACTGAATGCAGACAATCAATGGGAAACCACAGGACAACTAGTGGAGGATCAGGCTAACTACCACATAGTGATCGCACTGGAGGGTCATGCCAGAGCAATTAACCAGACCATCCAGGGCAAAATCAGGGATGACAGTGAGCAGCCAAGCCACACCCTGTGCAGTATCCATGGAAACTGGTTGGTTGACCAGCTGAGGGAGGACCTCAGGCAGGCCGGCCAAGGGAAAGTCCCACCCTGGATTAGCGATGAACAGCTCAAACATTTGTTCCAGGAGAGAGCCCACACTAACATCTCTAGTTGTCAGTTGCGGCAGCTCACCAAGGCGTGGCATAATGACAACTGCAAAGATACTCTCGGTGAAGCACTGGGTTTGATGCTAGGGATTCGAATTATCCCTTGTGACAAGGTTGGGTTGAGGACCTATGAAGTCAAAAATATCGGAATTATTTAAAAAAAGGTTATTTGGAGGGGTTACCATGAGACCCTCCCATATGCTGTGGAAAGACAGGGAATGTTGATAGGACCATTTTTAAGTAAATACGAACAAACAGGCCATATCATTGTGCCCTTAGCCTGTCATTCATGGATTTGGCTCCTCTCATATCTAGTTGCAGTCCTAATTGCAACCACCTTGAAATACCTCAGCCAGTTAAGATTGCACGCTGGGAAAAACAAATATCCCAATAGATTGGCATGCTTACTCTGATAATACGATACAAACCCCCGGGGGCTTTAAGGTAGATGGAAATCCCAGGTTTAGCACTATTATCACTTCTTTTTGTTTAGATTACTTAATGTTGTCTTTGCAGTACAATCCTGTATGGATTGTTGCAACAGGGGATTTTATTCTTGTACATATAACAATATGATAAGCATGACCAATGTACATAATGGCTTTCACATGGACATGCTCCCCGACAACAAACATAACCAACTTTTATAATGAAGTTTGAACCTCATTTGCATGAGCTTTTTTCCATTCAAAAGCGGGGGAATGTAGCAGCCTCCTGGCCGCTAAAAAACAGATTGCCAACTTAGCCAAACAGCAGGGGATGCTGGGTACATTGGCCAAGTGAAACTCTGAAATCATAAAACCCGCACACCAGGCACCAGGCAAACACAGCAGTCAGGTGCTAATGATGTTGGTATAATGTAAAAGGCAACAGTTCGTCTGCACAGACACTCCCAACAACTTATCCACAAACAAAGGGCACCCCAGACAGGAAGGCACCGAGTCATGCTACACAAAGACACTTGACAGTGACATGCCATCTAATTGATTGACTCTTGTTTCAAACTGTTTAAGTGTATCTCCCTGATTGGTCAGAACTGCAGAAAGTTCCAGAAAACCATCTAAAAGGTATAAAAATAGAGTTAGCAAGAACTGCGGATGCTGGAGTCAAAGACAACATAGTATGGAACTGGAGGAACACAGCAGGCCATGGCCTGAAGAAGGGTCCCGACCGGAAACGTCAGCTTTCCTGCTCTGCTAATGCTGCCTGGCCTGCTGTGTTCCTCCAGCTCCACACTGTTGTCTCTAAAAATAGAGTTCACCTGCAGGCCTGTCTGTTGGAACATCTCTTGGAATCGTCTGAGGCCTTTTGAGGAGACCAGCATGGCAAGAGGCAAAGACCAGCTGACCATCCAGAGAGAGTGAGGGAGAAAGCAGCTTCGCAGACCCAGAGACAGAGCGACTGTAAATTTACAAGAGACTCGGGAAGTATTGTAACCAGAAGCGGACAAATACAATTAGGGATAGTATGTTTAGTATCAAACATTATTGTAATTTTGTTCCTAATAAAGTGGGAAAGTTTTGCTTTGGTACCGGCTTGTGTTCGTATTGATTTGATTGCTTTGGTACTGTGGGACACCTGGGCAAATTCATTCATAACATTCTGCTTGGAGTCATCTGCAACTTGTTTAAAGAAGAACCAGACAACAAGGGGAGATAAGGCATTCGATCCCCTGCAGTTCCTATCTCTCTCTAAAGGCATTGAGACTATTGGTGGACTCTGCATGTTCCCTCTCAAGGGCACCTGAGCACAAACATAATCGTGGAAGAGGACCAGACAGTTGCAGAGGTGATCCCCTCCATGGCCCACTGCCTGGACCCATTCATAGCCCACCTGGCCAGGCACAGGAGCAGACCATGAGGGGGTCCTCCGATCTGCCCACACCCTTCCACACCGCACGACCAAATATCAGGAGTGTTGGGCTGAGTTGTGACCAAAAACACAATGAAAGGTTTTTCAAATAACAGAAAAGGGAGTGCCTGTCAAATATTTATCCCTCAGCCAATGACAGAAAACAAGTGATCTAATTGAATCAAGTTCACGTTTATGGGATCCTGCTGTGTGTAAATTGGCTGCTATGTTTCCTAAGTTATAGTAGCATCTATACATCATTGGCTGTAAAGGGCTTCAGGACTTTTTTGCAATTCTATATGTAATTCTGTGAAAACCGTTATATAAACATTTATGTGTTCCTTTCTTCCAGCTAGCTTGTGGCCTGGAGAGAGCTAAGCAAATAAGCTGAGAAAACGAGAAAGATATGTCTCCTTACCCTATTTGAAGAAGTAATGAAGGGTGTCATATTCCTTCATTGCTACATTTTCCTCACAGCCCCTAGTTCTTACTCACAGATCAGTCTTGCTGAAGCATGTATCGATTGTTGTCTTAGATTTGTGTGAATTCTGCTTGAAAATGGCAAATCCAATCCATATGAAAGTTCAGATAGATGCTTTCACAGCAGTTATTAGCGTGTAACTGCATTTCACCAGTGGGTCCTTTTGCTTTCATTAAACCTTCCTTCAAAGCTGAAGGACTCAGTGCAGTGGTGAAAGACTGCATTTCACTTGAGGGCAACTTTTAAGCTTTCCAACGTGATTGCCCAACAGATGAGTTCATTCATAGATAAAGAAGTATTTTGATAATGACTGACATCTGTCAACTGGATTGTGAGCTGTTAGCATCGTTCATGAGCTGAGGAGTTTTACAAGAAATGCTGAAAATACATTTCTTTTTAAAGAAAAGTATTCAGCAGCTACTGATCACTGACTTGCTGCCAATCTAAACTCACACTGACCTCCTTCCTTCACATGCACTCTCACACATGAAGACTTCATTTTAGGAAGCCAATAGCTCATGTCCAAATCAAGTTGGCAGATTTTCAGAAGTCAAAACTGAGATGGTAATGACCAGAAGATGGGACTGTGATCATTAATATGTTGACAGCCCGCAGCAGTTGCATGGGCAGGGGAGGAACATTGACCTGGAAGGATGTGTAATGATATCACTCAGGATATGTCCAGCCAGAATTCAGCGTCACAGAGGTTTACAGCTCAGAAAAAGGTCCTTTGTCCCAGCGAGTCTGTGCCATATCACCTAATTATTCCCATCCTATTTTCCTGCACTTGGCCTTGCATGCTTTAACATACAATTTTGTTTCCTTTCTTTACTTAAAATTAACATTTCCAGCCATGTTATGGCACATCTTCATGGTCAGCATATTTTGACGTGAGATTTGAACCCAGGCCTTCATTTGGGGACAGTACCACTGCTCCATAAGAACATTGTCCAGCTCGAGTTGCCACTATATTCCCATTGGTCATTTAAAAATCAGGATGAGTAATGTAGCCATTGACACCCAAAACAAGTCCCAGGATCAGCTCAGATTTGACAAAGAGCGAATGATGTCTAAACTGGGATATTTCAGCTAAATTTGTAGACAGCAGTCAGGGAACTAGAGCATTTAATGAAAAATTGGGACTGGCCTGGCAAAACCAATGAAATACTTCCATGATGGCCAGTCTCCCGTCACCAAGTCACCCTTTATTTACATCTGCATAGTACTTGACACTGGTCCAACTAGCACAGAGCTGGCTCCTAGGTTGAGTAGAACCTCTGACATTCCTGTTTATATCTGTTAACCAGGGCTCCCTGAACTACCAGATTAACAACCCCAGTCAGGGAACTCATATTCTATGAGATCCACCTGACTGACTTTGTTCCAATCACTATAACCAGATCATCTGATCACCCCGTAATTTTACATGTGCCAATGGCAGGTGGTAAGGGCAAGTACGATTCCTTGTCAGCAATGTGATGGAAAGGATTTGGTGCCTTGAGTATTTGTATCACCAGACTACAGCTTGCTTTTAAGCTTCATGTTGCCACAGTAACTCAGACTGTGAGAGTCTGATTATCTCTGCTGAGTTAACAACCGGTGTGAATTAGATTGATGCCAACAGCGTATGGTTCAATCCTTGTTCTGGTTGGTTTGGATTTGTAACCTGCCTCTTTGCCTTGATCTGTGGTAGAGGCTCTGCCAGACCTGCCTTTGGACAAAGAATAGAAGAAGTCCATCAAGTTTTAATGGACTGACTTGCTGTTTTTGCAGAGCATATTTTGAGAAGGAACCTGGTAACTGTCTCTTAGGGACTGTCAAGGGAACTTCCTGGACCCTTTCCATTACTGAGGAGTTGGCTTGAAAATCTCCTGTGTTCCCACCTTCAGCAAACAGCCCACACACCTGCCCCACCCCCAACCCAAAGTGCAACGCAATTACTTCCGTCATGTGTACCATCTTCTAAAAAGTCTGAAGCATTATCGAAACCATCTGCCATCTTCCAAAACAATTTTATGCCAGTAACATGGTCATGCTTTTGTTTCGGAAAGAGGACTTTTCACAGCTGCATGCTGCCGTTGTCCCGAACCAAATGCCCAGTGCAAGGCCCAGGCCCCACAGAGAGCATGCTCAAGTGAAGGTCATGAACCACCCTCACAAAATTTGGCCCTCTCGGGCCAGCATTTTAGCCAGACTATGTTGATTTGCCTTTGTTGCCTCAAAATTACTGTTGGCAACAGCAATGCTCTTATGACATTTCTGTCATTTATTGAGATGCGTTGTTAGCTCATTCACAATAAAGAGGTTAATGCCTTTCTGAACAGATTAACCTTATGTCAATGTGTCAAGCCTCTGGCCACTAATCCCACCAGATGTAATTTCTAAGCCGCATATCAATCCGTTATAATAAATACAGATGAGCAATCGGCAACAATAATTATTGATTTGTGACAACAAGTGCGAGAACCCTATTAAGCATGATTGTGAATTTTTTTTGTGTCTGTGACGCGCAATTGAAAAAAAATGACCATTAATGATCAGGCCTTTTGCAAATCATTAGAGGAGATAAATAATAGATCACTCATAATGTTGAAATGTCAGCAATTGTTTACCTTGTAAACATACACACATTAAAAAATACATAAAGGCCTTTGTGACAGAAATCCTGACATCAGGAAAACTAAGTGTACCTTGGGAGATGGTCCAAGAATAGCAGCCATCAATCATTTTTCACAGTGACATGTTTTCCATATGATGCTACTTCTCAAGACAGGCATTAACATTTTTGAAAAGCAAATCAGGGTATTACTTATACTCTTAATGGTAAGGTCCTGGGGAGTGTTGCCAAACAAAGAAACCTTGGGGTGCAGGTTCATAGATTCTAGAAAGTGGAGTCGCAAATGGACAAGGTAATGAAGAATGCATTTGGTGTCCTTGCCTTTATTGGTCAGTGCTTTGAGTATAGGAGTTGGGACATCATGTTATGGCTGTACAGGGCATTGGTTAGGCCAGTTTTGGAATACTGCATTCACTTCTAGTCTCCCTACTATACGAAAGATGTTAAACTTGTAAGAGTTCAGGAAAGAGTTACAATGATGTTGCTGGGGTTGGAGGGTTTGAGCTATAGGAGAGGCTGAACAGGCTAGGAACAAAAACAAAGTTGCTGGAAAAGCTCAGCAAGTATGGCAGCATCTGTGAAGCAAAAAACAGAGTTAATGTTTCAGGTCCAATGACCCTTCCTCAGAACAGGCTAGGGCTACTTTCCCAGCAGCGTTGGAGGCTGAGGAGTGATCTTAGAGAGGAGTATGGATTGGGTTAATAGCCAAGTCTTTTTCCCAGGATGGGGGAGTCCAAAACTAAAGGGCACAGTTTTAAGGTGAGATGAGAAAGATATAAAAGGGACCTAAAGGACAAGGGTGGTCCATCTATGGAATGAGCTGCCAGAGGAAATGGTGGAGGAGGGTAAAATTGCAACATTTAAGAGGCATCTGGATAGATCATCCTGTGCTAAGTCTGATTTTGTTTTACGTCCAATTTCTGCTGTTTGCTAAAGCATCTTCAATGCTTGATTTTGCTCCTAATGTGCTGAGTCAAATGAATGAAACAAAGGCGACATGAAGGGAACTTTGGTTTCCCGCAGCAAGTGAGATCTGGGAGACATTGGCTGAGAGTGTGCTGGGGGCAGTTTCAATCATCACTTTCGAAAGAGAAGTGCAAATTATCGAAGAAAGAAAATACATTGCAAAGGCTACAGGAAAAAGGCTTGGACTAGCTGAAGTGCTCGATTGGGCCGAATGGCCTCGCTCTGTGCTCTAACTGTTTTGTGCTTCTGTAGGCAGGACTCTGCTGATTTTCACCATATGGGGAGGAAGACCTCTTTGAGAAGGATGCTGGCCTGTCACAGGCCTGACTTCTCTCTGGTGCCAGTAGCTGAGGATACAGCAAATCATGACTGGCCGGTAGGGAAGTTGGAGGGAAGGTCTCAATGGTGGCAGTCTATTGGAGCCAGGAAAGGAGGAGCAAGTTGGAGTGAGGCAGCGAATGCCAGTGTATTCAAGAGAGGTAGGGTCAAACCGTTTGGGTATAGTCCCTCCAATGGACCTAAGGGCAGGACACTAAAGTTCACTCTCTCACAATTTCCCACCGATAGCCTGAGGAGTGCGGTATGGGGACTTCAATCTAGGCTCTATCCCCTGCAGGAAGCATTGCAGTGAGGCAGAAAGACCATTTAAAGGCCACAATTGGCCAAAGGGGTATAGGTGCTTGGCTCAAAGCCTCTGTCACCATGTGTACAATTGAGATGAGTAGGCAAGAGAAAGGCACTGATGGTATCTGCCCACCAGTCAACCGACTCCAATGGATGTGTAAAGTCTGTTGGAATGGTTCTGATTTTCTGCAGACGTCAAGCATCAGGTCCTCAATATCTTTTTCACGGGCTCACCTTTGCAGGTTCATCTGCTCTCAGCTGTGAAATGGTGTACCATGTGGAAACTGCATCACAGCATTCACATGCCTGCCCACCCACTTGCTTGTAGTAACTTTTACCTTAAACTCTGCGGGCAGAAGAGAAATGATCTTAAATTCTCACATATAGACTTGATGCACTGAATGACCTGCTTACACACTGTAGGGATTCTGTGATTCTATGATTCCCCAGCTTACCAGAAACCATAGCAACCCTTCCCTACAAACTCCTACCCCTCAATCATGCTCAACTCAGCTACATTGTGACAGAAAGTGCAACAATAAAGGGACACTTGTCTCTGGATGTCTCTTGTATTAAAAGGCCCTTTGCTGCAAGTCAGAAGCAGAACTCCAGGACTGACTAAGGGCCAATAACTAAAAGGGAGAAAGAAAAGAGAGAGAGCATGAGGGGTGAATAGGCGAAATAAACCTCACTAAAAGTAAGGACTAAAATTGTACAGTGTATTCATATTTAAAGTAAATTAATATACTTCTGACTAATTCCTTGGTTCTATTTTAACAATATCTTTTTTTTTGTTTTAACACTGTAAAACCTGCTAACAAAATTCTGTTATTAAAATCACATAAAATGGATCGAATTTACAAAACAACATCAGATCTTTCAGCCCAAAAGGTGTTTCTGTGTGTGCTCCACATAAAACTCCTTATTGACTATTTCAACTAATCCCATCAGCAGAATCTTCTGTTCCTTTCTCTCTCATATATTTGTCTAACTTCTCCATCAATGCATCTCTATACCATCAGCTGCCCCAGTCCAGTCAGCCTGGGTGTGGTTTCTGGTAAAAACATCACAGCCAGTGTGATATAGTCTGATTGTTAACTATAATATTACCATTTGTAGCATACACGACTCACACTGACTTTTTTTTTGTTGAGACTGATGTCTCAAAGTATATTAATAACACTAACAAAAAGGCAATGGTCCATACACTGACATCTGGGTAACCTCAACAGTCTGGAAAACACCCATCTTCCAAGACTCAGTGCTTTCTGTCTTTAAACAATTTATCCAGTTAACCACTGACGCTTACAGAATAATTGTGAGAGGTTGGATACAGTGGATGTGAAGAAGATGTTTCCACGAGTAGGAGAGACTTAGGACCCAAGGATAGAGTCTCAGAGTGAAGGGATGACCCTTTAGAACTGAGATAAGGAGGAATTTATTAATCTGTGGAATTCATTGCCACAGAGGGCTGTAGAGGCCAAGTTATTAAGTGTATGTAAGAACGAGATAGATTCTTGATTAGTAAGGGGATCAAGGGTTATGCAGAGAAGGCAGGAGATTAAGTTTGAGAAACATATCAACCATGATCGAATGGTGGAGCAGACTCGATGAGCCAGTTCTGCTCCTGTATCTTATGGTCTTACGGACCCTCCTATGCCATAAACTACAACGCTGTTAACCAGCCCCTTTTGTGATACCTCATTAACTCTATTGCTTCATTAAGAAGTTAACTGGATTGGTAGAAAATGATCTGCCTGAGTTTTTCTTTTGATCTGCCATTTTACAAATTTATGTTGGCTTTCCTTAATCAGCTCACATCACTCACTGATAATATATTCCAAAACTTATGCACCACTAGTGTCAGATTCAAACGTAGAGAATGTTGGAGAAACTCAGCAGGTCTGGCAACATCTGTGGAGAGAAAAACAGTTAGCATTTGGAGTCTGATAAGGTTTTTCTTCAGATGGCCAGTATTCTGTAGTATTCAGCTTTAGTCGCAGGAACTTCTCATCTTCCCTAGTATTCTTCAACCTTACAAATCCTCATAGCTGAAGCTAAAGACACATCCTACATACGTGATCCATTCTAATAATGCCTTGGTGAAGATATTTACCTTGAGCTCTCTACTGGACTTCTTAGTGACTATCATATATTTATGATGTCAAGTTTTTGTCTCCAAAACAATGAAAAACATTGTCTCTGCTCTTTGAAAACCTTTCATAATCTTGAAGAGCATTCAGTTGCCTTTTTTTTAACCTGGAGGAAAGTGCTGATGTTTGATCAATTGTTTATTTTAAATCAGAGCTTGATATTTATTTGTTAACCAAAGGGTAAGGGATATTGGGGCTTTGAATACATTGAGTTAGATCAGTTGTTATCTCGAAAAATAGCAGAACCATCTTCAGAGGTTAAAAGACCATCTGCTTTATTTATGGTCTTTTCATCTACAGGTTTGGGTGGTCACTATCAGGACCCACATATATTTCCCACTGCCAAACAACTTACACACATTTCAGAATCAACCACATTGCAGTGGTTTGGAGTCACATGTAGACCTGACCAGGTCAGGACACCAGATCATCCCTGTCAAGGACAGGGGAAGTCCAGACAGGACTTTAACAGTGGTCTAATGATTTCAGGATCACCAATAGCAGATTCTTAACTACAGATCTATTTAATTAACCAAATTAAATTTTTCAGCTAGCATGGTGGCACTTGAACTCATATTTACATTTCATACGTCCAGGCCTCTGGATTATTAGCCAAGTAACATGACTACTGTGGTAGATAACAAGTTCTGGGGCTGAAATCATGGATCCTGAATTCGCTCTTGGGCAGCGAACCTGGTTCCATTGCAACCTGGTCTCACTATAGTCCCGAGCCCTGCTGCATAGTACAAGAGCTGAGATGAGTAGAATGCAAAATAATGATCAATGGTGCATATAAGCAATGCCAAGGCATCTGGATACATTCCAATGAGCAATGCCATTCTTGCCAATCCATTCATGAAGTAGACTTTGCTGTCTGGGCCAGCATTTTTTGCTTGTCCTAAATTGTCCCGGAGAAGATGGTGCTTGCAGTGATTGTAACAAGATCAACCAGCTGGACCTCACAGAATGTGAGTTTCCTGATTGGGGCTGTTAATCTGATCCAAACAGGGAGCCCTAGATGACCTGAAAGGATGACTGTCAGGGATACTGAGCTCTGTATGAGGCAGTGCTATTTTCAAAGGCAATGCATTTGTGTATAAAGGATGATTGGAGATGGGCTGCTGTCCTCGGAAGAGTTATTACAGTGGTGAGCCATCTTTTTCAATCACTGAAGTCCATGGGGTGTATGTTAGGAAGGGAACATAAGGCTTTTACATGGTTTAATGTGTTTAATACATAACAACTTTACTTTCATCATTATATTTGTCAATTAATGGTCTTTTAAGGATTGAATCTTTTTTTTTGCTTGCTTGCTATATTACTATACTTCTTTTGTTATTAATAGTCTTTTTCTGAAGAAACTACTGACCTTTCGGTGCGCAAAGATCAATAAGAAGCTGATAAAAGCCAAGTTCATTGCAGCCCGTAATAAAGCGAGCCTGATTTGTTTACTTACCTAAGTCTTCATCTGTCAGACCTATTATGAAATGATTTATAAGCCTCTACTCAATGAAATCATTTAAAGCATATTAGATTCGCAAAACAATCGCCTATAATATGACAAGCTGATTCAGGCTGACAAGTAACCAAGTTGCATCTGATGGCAAACAAGTTCCAGAAATTCTTATTGGATTATAACATTAATGGTACTACAGGGAAAATAAGATTCAATCATGTTACTTAAATTTAGTTTCAGCACCAAAATGCAAATGTGAGCAGTCTAGCTCTGAAATTCAGAGACAGGCACTCAAAAGCCTGCCACTGGCACTGCAGAATGTATATTAAAAATTGCAATACACAAAATATTGCCACATTCACATTTATCATCTATCATTTAAATTAATATTTATTAAATGTATGCTGTTTTTCTCTTTCACCTCAGCAAAAAAAAAGTTTTAAAACGCAGCTTCGTACTTATCTCAGAGATCCTTCATGCTGGCGGGCCCTCTCTTTTCTCTTTGAATGGGATTGATGGAATAACAACAACTTTCATTTACGTAGCATCGTTTGAAGCAATAAAATGTATCAAGGCCCTTCATCGGAGTGTTGTAAAGCAAAATCCGACATTGAGCTGTCTAAAATGTATTAGGCCAAAAATGACAATGGCAGTCTCCAAAAATGACTCCAAAAATGGAGTTAATGATGTGCAGAGTATAAAATACAAATCGTCTGTATGGATATTGGTGGTCTCCATTTTAAAATGTAGAAAAATCACAATATCATTAACTCATATCAAATTAACATGGCTCAATATGTTATAGAGTCATTGAGTCATACAGCATGGAAACAGTCCAGTCCACACCGATCATGTTCCCAACTTAAACTAGTACCACCTACCTGCACTTGACCTATATCCCGCCAAACTTCTCCTATTCATGTACTTAACTAAATGCCTTTTAAACATTGTAACTGTACCTGCATTCACCCCTTCCTCTGGCAGCTCATTCCACAACTGAACCACTCTTAAAAAGATTGCCTCTCATGTCCTTTTTAAAACTTTCTCCTCTCACATTAAAAATATACCCCCTAGTTTTAAACCTGCCCAATCTAGGGAAAAGGTACATGTTGTTTACCTTATCTATGCCCCTGATGATTTTATAAACCTCAATATGGGTCACCCCTCAACCTCCTACGCTCAAGTGAAAAATGTCCCAGGTTTTCCAGTCTCTTTTTATATCCCAACCCTTCCATTGCCAACAACATCCTGGCAAAACTTTCCTGAATATTGCAATACACAAAATATTGCCACATCCACATTTATCATCTATCATTTAAATGAATATTTATTAGATGTTTGCTGTTTTTCTCTTTTCACGTCAGCAAGAAAAGTTCTAATAATATCCTTCCAATAACAAGGCAACCAGAACTGCACACAATGCGCCAGAAGAGGCCTCATCAATGTCCTGTACAACCTCAACATGATGCCCCAACTCCTACACTCAAAGAAAGCAAATGTGTTAAATGCCTTCTTAACCATCCAGTCTACGTGTGATGCAAATTTCAAAGAATTATGTACCTGAACCCCTAGGTTTCTCTGTTCTACAACACTACCCAGATCCCTACCATTAATTTTATAAGTCTTATCTTCTTTTTGTAATACCAAAATATAATACCTCACAATTGTACATATTAAACTCGACCTGCCACTCCTCAGCTCACTGACCCAATTGATCAAGATCTCTTTGTAATCTTAGATAATCTTCTTCACTGTCCACTATACCGCTCATTTTGGTGTCATCTGCAAACTTACTAACCATACCTCCTATATCTTCATCCAAATCATTTATATAAATGACAAAAAAAAGTGGACCCACTACTGATCCCTGAGGAACACTACTGGTCACAGACCTCCAGTCTGAAAAACAACCTTTCACCACCACCCTTTGTCACCTGCCAAAACGCAAATTTTGTATCCAGTTGGCAAGCTCATCCTGAATCCCATGTGGTCTAACTTTACTAGTTAGTTGACCATGCAGAACCTTGTCAAAGTCTAAGTAAACAACATGTACCACTCTGCCCTCATCAATCTTTTTGATTACTTTATTAAAAAGCTCAATCAAGTTTGTGAGATACAATTTTCCTCATACAAAACCATGTTGACTATCCCTAATCAATCCTTACCTCTCCAAGCGTATGTCAATTCTATCCTTCAGAATCACTTCCAACAACTTCACCACCAATTTTAGACTCACAGGTCTACATTTTACAGAGATAGTAGGAAATGCCGATGCTGGAGTCTGAGATAACACGGTGCGGAGCTTTTCCTTACAGCCTTTCTTAAACAATAGCACAATATTAGCCACCCGTGTTTATATATGATACAAATATTTTTGCTAGGGACCCTGCAATTTCCTCCCTAACTTCCCACAATGTCTTGAGATACACTTGATCAGGTCCTACAGATTTATCTACCTTTGTGTTTACTAAGACCTTGAGCACTTCCTGTTCCGTCATGTGAACTGTTTTCAAAAATTCAATACTTATTTTCCTGAGTTCTGGAGCCTCCATTTCTTTTTCAATAGTAAAAACTGATGCAAAATATTCATTTATTATCTCTCCCATTTCCTTAAATTCAACACAAAGACAATCTTAAAAAAAAACCAAAAGAACTGCGGATGCTGTAAATCAGGAACAAAAACAAAGTTGCTGGAAAAGCCCAGCAGGTCTGGCAGCATCTGTGAAGGAGAAAACAGAGTTAACGTTTCGGGTCCCATGACTCATCCTCAGAACCCTTTGTTCCTCAGAACAAAGACAACCTTGTTGATCTTTAAGGGAACCTACTCTCTCTCTAGTTGCTCTCTTGCTCTTTACATATTTGTAGAATCTTTTTGGATTATCTTTAACCTTGTCTGCTAAGCCTATCACACATCCCCTCTTTGCCTTCCTGATTTCTTTTTTAAGAATGACCCTACACTCTTTATACTTTCCAAGAGATTCCGTTGATCCCAGTTGTCTATATCTAATATATGATTTGCTTTTTCTCATTCTTGAATAAAATATCAATACCTTTATTCATCCATTGATCCCTAATCTTACCAGACTTGCCTTTTACCCTAAGAGGAACATAATATAGAAACATAGAAGATAGGATCAGGAGGAGGCCATTTGGCCCTTAGTGTCTGCTCTGCCATTCATCACGATCATGGCTGATCGTCCAACTCAATAGCTTAATCCTGCTTTCTCCCCATAACCTTTGATCCCATTCACCCCAATTGCTATATCTAGCCACCTCTTGAATAAATTCAATATTTTGGCATCAGGTAATGAATTCCACAGGCTCACCACTCTTTGAGTGAAGAAATGTCTCCTCATCTCTGTCCTAAATGGTCTACACCAAATCCACAGACTGTGGCCCCTGGTTCTGAACACATCCACTATCTGGCATATTCTCCCTGCATCTACCCTGTCTAGTCCTGTTAGAATTTTATAAGTCTCCATGAGATGCCCCCTCATTTGTCTGAACTCCAGCAAAAACAATCCTAACCTAGTCATTCTCTCCTCACACAACGCTTCTGAACTTGCATTATCACACTTTGAAGGCCTCCCACTTGCCAGTTGTCCTTTTACCTGCGAACAGTCTATTCTAATCAACTTTTTAAAGTTCTTGCTTCATACCCTTAAAATTTGCCTTACTCCAATTAAGAACTTTAATTTTTATGGTAGACTTATGCTTTTTCATAACTATTTTAAAACAAATAGCATTATGATCACTAATTGCAAAGTGTTCCCCTACTAACGCTTCAGTCACTTGCTCCACCTTATTTCCCAAGAGACCATAAGGTGTATTAGCAGAAGTAGGGCATTCAGCCCATTGAGTCTGCTCTATTATTTAATGAGAACATGGCTGATCTGATAATCCTCAACTCCACTTTCCTGTCTTTTCTCTATAAACTTTGTTCCCCTTCCAGATTAAAAATGTACCTCTGCCTTAAATATACTTAATGACCCCTCCTCTTCAGCCCTCTGCAATTACAGAATTCCACAGATGAACTACCCTCTGAGAGAAGAAATTCCTCCTCATCTCTGTCTTAAACGCATGTCCCTTTACTCTGAGATTATGCCGCCTGGTCCTCGACTCTTTCACAAGGGTAGACAACCTTTCTACATCTACTCTGTCAATTCCTCTAAGAATCTTGCATGTTTCAAAAAGGCTGCCTCTCATGCTTCTAAATTCAAATAAGTACAGGCCCAACCTATCCAATCTCCACTCACAAAATTGTCCCTCTATACTTGCTATCAGCCTAGTGGACCTTCTCTGGACTGCCTCCAATGCCAGAATACGTTTCCCTGAATATGGGGCCCAGAACTGTTCACAGTATTGCAGTTGTTGTTTGAGTAGTGTTTGTATTGTTTTAGCAAAACCTCCCCACTTTTATATTCCCTTCCCTTTAAAATAAAGGCCAGCATTCCATTTGCTTTCCCTAATAACCACTGAACTTAGATGTTAGCTATTTGTGAGTCATGGATGAGGGGTTCCAAATCCCTCTGTGCTGCAACTTTCTGCAGGCATTCTCTGTTTAAATAATGTTTAGCTCCTGTATCCATCCTGCCATGGTGCATAGCCTCACATTTCTCCACATAATATTCCATCTGCTAAGTTTTTCCCACTTGTTTAACCTATCTATGAATTTGTTAATTGTACAAATGTACTTTTAAACAAAATGAGATGATTTTGAAGCCCATTAAATTAACTGTCTTTGGAATTCAACTTAAAGAGCTTATCAAATTCATTCTGAGTCATTCTGGCTCTGGCATCATTGTGAGGATCTCACTCTGGGTCAGATGTGGACTTGGATGGTTCTGAACCAGCCCTCCACAACAAGTCACCTCCTTCTGCATCCACTGAAATGGAGATTTCACATTTGTTAAATGATCTGGTGACAGTTGGTGCATGAATTGTGTCCAACAATTTGATGATAAAACTACACAAGATGTAAAGTGGAGCAATACATATATTTCAGATCCTCATGAAAACTCGTCTGCTCTCAAACATCCACCTATTCACTATGGCTGAAATGTGATCTCTGAATGTGTTGAGGATCACACCTAAAAGTTGAACCAGGACTTTAGACTCTGCAACGTGGCTGTTATTGTATCACAGGCACCGCATTTGATCGCATTGGTTATATTGGATGTGGCCATAGCTGATGTCTGTTGCATAGGCCAACAAAAATGATGTTTGCACAGATTAATTGATCCGCAACTTCACTCCATCCTTATGCTTCCACTCGCTGTCTTGATCATGCACAAAATCTCATGCAGGGAACTTGATTTGTGGCATGGTATTATGTTAGAAAATTACTGCAGATTTTAGTTTCATTCCATTGATCACATAGGTCCATAGCACTACAAATCTTGTCTTCTTATATCTGTGAGTCTAAGTAGAACATAGAAACATACAAAGCAGGAGAGGGCACTTGGTCCTTTCAACCTTCTCTGACATTCAATATGATCATGGCTGATCATCCAACTCAACTGCCTATTCCTGATTTCTTCCTGTATCTTTTGATCTCTTTAGGCCTACGATCTATGTCGAACTCCTTTGATCTCTTTAGGCCTAAGATCTATATCAAACTCCTTTTTGAAAACACTCAATGTTTTGGTTTCAACCACTTGCTGTGACAGGGAGTCCCACAGGCTCACCACTCTCTGGGTGAAGAAATGTTTCCTCATCTCAGTCCTAAATGGCCTAACCTGAATATTTAGACTATAACCACTGGTTGTGGGCTCCTTAATCATTGGGAATTTCTGTGTTTATCCTGTCTTGTTATGTTGGAATTTTATAGGTTCCTATGGGATCACCTCTTATTCTTGTAAACCCTAGTGAATATAGTCTTAACCAGTCTAGTCTCTTATCATATGTCAGTCCTGTCACCTGGTAGAGCTTCATTGGACTCCATATCCATACCCACAACATCCTTACTCAGATTAAAACTGTTCACGATACTCTAGGTGTGGTCTCGCCAAGGTCCTGTATAACAGTAGCAAGGCATCCCCGCTCCTGTACTCAAGTCCTTTTGCTATGAGGACCAACATACAATTTGCCTCCTTCACCTCCTGCAGCAGCTACATGCTTTCTTTCAGCATGGCATACAAGGACCCCCCCCACAGTTTCATCGGAAATCCTTGCTGTACTCACAGCTTGGCATTGGAAGTTGCTGCAAGTATATTTTCTCATTGGGTAATGGGTTCCATAGGCAGAGTGCACTCCTGGTCAAAGAAGGCCCCAAATTCTTGCCACGTCACGAAAACAGGTGGCGTCAGCCCTATATCGGTACTTCAACAAATCAGGGAGAGAGAAAGAGGGCATTTTGCCAACACCATTCAAGGGCGACCCTCAACAAATGCCCCCAGCACCAAACCACAGGGTGCAAGGACAGGAGGAAGAACAGGGGTTCAGGAACCAGCTTACACACAAAGACATTGAGAGACTGATGGCAATCCCACAGGTATTTCCAAGTGCATGGGCCTGCATACCAAGGACCTTAAACATTACAAGCATGGCAGAACCTTGCTTCAAATTGTCTGAAGGCGGAACAAGGAAAGGGCTTCTCAAGGATCCCACAGTCTTTTTCTCCATGCAGTATAGTGAGAATCCTGAGGCTCACAGAGTGGTTTCCAATGTAGAGAGGCCTACGATCTAATCCAGGTGGCAACATGTCCTCTTCCTCCTCCTGCTCACATTGTTGCCAGGCAGCCAGCTGATGTGAGTTTGCCTCCAGCAGCACACTTTCTCTGATACAACAATGCTTATGTTATACCTTGTCACATGAGAAACTGGGGATAAAATATCACGGTACTGAAGTATCCAACAGATATTTATTACAGCTAGCTGTTATGTACAAAGATTACATTCACAGACACGTCACTGTCCAGGCTAACATTAAGTGATTTGTTTATAATAGAGAACAGCATACTTCCAGTAGAGTGTCATGATTCATGGAATCTAAGGCAAGATAGAGTATGAGATTTTTATACCCTCGGCTCACGTGCAATGATACAATGATGATAATGTTAGTATGCCTCTGAAAGGCACACTGACATTCCAACTATGAAATATTACACACCAGTCAGGCCAGATTGCTCAATGGGCCACGTGTCAGGGTTGCCTAGAAACAATCTCAGTCAATATTATTGTGGTCAAACTCTCATGCAGATCAGGCAGTAGTCTCTATATTTCTAACTTGGTTATTGTCTGACCTATTTTATAAATATTGATGAAACAGCACAAAATACATGCAATCATACTGAATTTAGTTGAAATTATTCATTCACAGGAAGTGGGCATCAATGGCTTAGTCAGCATTTACTGCCAATCCGTATCTGTCCTTGAGAAGCTGTTGGGAATCAACCTTTCTGACCTGCTGCAGTCCATGTGGGTCTCCAAACCTCCACAGCGATTTGTACTGGTTTGATACATCAGAGTGACTTGCTCGGTCTCTTCCGAATGCAGTTAAGAGTCAACCACATTTTTGTACACCTGGAATTTCACATCAGCCAGACCACTTAAGGGTTCCCTGAAGAGCATGAATGAAGCAGATGTGTTTTTACAACAATCACAGTCACCATTACTGAGACTAAGTTTATCTTCCAAATATATTAACTAAACTTAAATTCCATTTGCCATCCATTAAGCATTAGCATTGACCTTGGGTTTACTAGTCCAGTGATACCAACACTATACCACTATCTCCCACATCTAGATCCTCACCCCTTTGTTTTTGTAGCAATTAAGGAGCAATACTTTCTTGAATGGGTTTGTAGAGAGATTCATAAATCTTTGTGCCATTTCCAATGTTGTAACATGATTCATGAATGACACAATGTCCATGGAATTAGTTTCATTCTGGATACCATGCTAATTCAGCATTTTATGCTGCTACCCTCATACCAGCCTTTTGTAAACACAAGCATTATAGAATAAGATGCAATAACACATGGTTATAATAACACACCCTCCACCACTGATGCTCAGTACGGCAGTGTGTACTATTTACAAGATGCATTGCAGAACTTCGCAAAAGATCCTTAGACAGTACCTTCCAAACCCACGACCGTTTCGTTCTAGAAGGACAAGGGCAGCAGAGACATGGGAACACCACCACCTGCAAGATCCCTACCAACACTCACTACCCCAACTTGGAAATATATCATTGTTCCTTCACTGTCGGTGGGTCAAAATCCTGGAATTCCCTCCCTAACGGCATTGTGGGTCTACCCACAGCACATGGACTGCAGCGGGTTAAGAAGGCACTACCACTTTCGCTCGGGCAACAAGGGTTGGGCAATAAACACTGGCCAGCCATGTCCCAGAAGTGAAATTTTAAAAAGTGCAAGCAAGTTTTAGTTCTACGTTCATCACTAGTAAGATGCACGACATATTTAATTATTTTTTATTCATTTATGGAATGAGGGTACCACTGGCTAGACCAGCATTTATTGCCCATCCCCAATTTCTCAGAGGACAGTTCAGAATCAACCCTTTGCTGTGTGGCCTGGAGGAACATGTAATTTAGACCAGGTAAGGATAGCAGTTTCCTTCCCTAAAGGGCATTAATGAACCAGATGGATTTCCTTTATGATGGTTGACAGCGGTCACCACTAGACCAGCTTTTTAATTCCAGATTCTTTTTATTGAATTTACCATCTGCCATAGTGGGATGTGAACCGATGTCCTCAGACCATCATCTCGGGGTTCTAGATAACTGGACCATGACATTACCACCACAATACCACCTCCCCCACCTTTCACATCAATTGGTGCGCCGTAATCAAAAAGACAAATAAAGTCAAATACTGATTTTGTTTCAAGGGTTTAAGCTGGCACTTCAGTACAATTTCCATATATTTTCTAACAGTCCTCTCCATTTCTCTCTTTCTTTCTGTTCTTCCTGTCTTCCCTTCTTCTTCCTCTATTCTTCCTCTTTCTTCATAGGCACTGCTGTAATGTTGGCAGTCATTTATTTTGGAAGGGATAACGGTCAGGATTTTATGGTCAGAAGTGATATCAACTGGTACAATTTCTGTGATGTGGTTTTCCCCTTTTCCAACAATAGTTTAAGGGGCCACCGAGTCAAAGGAATGGATTGACATGCAGTTGCAGTGATATCATCAAGCACGGTTAGCAGCCAATCAAATTAAAGTATTCTCACAGCCAACAACTCAGGAAGATCCACCTTTAATTTCAATTTTCAAATAGCGAATACATGCTTCCACACTTTAAATTATGCCAATTTTACATCTCTATCTCTCTTTCACACCAATTTGCAACCTCTTTGTCCTTTGCGCTCACCCTCTAAAGTATCTGTCCCCTGGTTCCTTCTCCACCTCTGTCAAAAGTATTAAAAAAAACTTAATTTTCCGACCCCTTTCAGTTCTACAGAACAGTCATTCCAGACGTTAAACATTAACTCTGCTCTTCTCTCTCCACAGATGCTGTCAGACCTGCTGAGTTTCTCCAGCACTTTCTGTGCTTGTTTCAGATATTCAGCATTCGCGGTATTTTGCTTTTATTCATGAGATGATTGATTGGATGATGTTAAACAATTTTTTCTTAAAAGTCTCAAAGAAGAGAAAAAAGCATTTAAAAAAAAATTATGAGGAATTGGAGAAATTTCAATGTTTTAGATTTTCAGAGCCAAAGATGGTATTTAGAAGTAATGAAGTTACTATGCCTTAAAGTCCCAGTTAAACCTCAAAGAGCAACAAGTAACATTTTGAAGGGTTCTTTTATACTATGAGACTAGCAACATGAGAGTGGAAACTCTTGTCGATCCAATTGATTTCCATTGATTGATGTCTGGGTCGGTGCCATCGACAGTATTCCCTCTGGACAAGCATGGAATTGCTGATTGCAGCTTCTGGATTTCTGTGTTTGTATGAACTCCAGTAGTTGTGGTGCGGATAATGACATAAGCACTGACAATTTTGTGATCTCTGCTACCACAAATCCGGACCAATTAAGTTCGGGTGGATGGGAAGGATCCCATAGCTGCAATCAAAGAAAGCGAAAGCAGCACGACGGGTCTCCAGGCCAGCAACCAACATGAGCAAAACAGATTAACTGGTCATTTATGTGGGATTTTGTATGTAGTATTGCAGCTGCACTCATTTATAAAGTGGCAGAGAATACACTTCAAATGTAATTCATTGTCTGTAAGCATTTAAGGACATCCTGAGGATGTGAAAGATGCTATGTAATTGCATGTTCCTTCCCTTGTTTAAAACAATGTTGTTCATCCTTGAATTATGAGTGGATCAAAGACCCTATTCACCTCAGGTACATATAATCAATTTGCAAATCTTTTCACCCTACAACCTGCTTAAAGCACTCATTCAATTTAAAGAATGCTGAACTAAAATATGTATCTCATATGAAACTGAGCAGAACTACTAAATGGACTGCCGTCTCCAAATGTAATAATACAGTGGATTGACTCTTTAATGGGGTTGGTTTTTAAATCCAGCTATTCAGTGAAGATGAGATCACCACCACTGCTACATTTTATTTTAATCTCCGGTTGGGGAGCATCTAATGCTCTGAGCAGGATTTTATATTTCAATTTCATGCTGAAATCCGGTTTATTATCCAGTGAGAGTAAATGCGGTATAGATTGGTGTATTGACATTCTGCTTTGGATCAGTATTCTCATCACGTGAACGTCTGTTCTCAAGATGCATGAGGAATGGAAACAATTAGGAGCAAATCTATTCCTCTTGAGTGTTTTAGCAACATTCTGGAGAGCACAAAGATCAGTGAAAGAGGAATAACTGTCCATTGCACTTTGTTTGTTTAATATTGGATATAGAAACATAGATACTTGGGATTGGATTAGGGCAGTAAACTAATCAGAGGGCTCCAAGGTTTATATAAGGAATCTAATAGATAGTTGGGAATGAATTCAAGGCTGCAATTTAATTGAGCGGTTTGGAATATAGAATTATGGATACTTCAGAGTGATTACAATACAATAATCTAATGAATGAGTTCAGAAGGTTCATATAAATAATAATGGATACCCGAGAGTAATCTAATTCAGGGTTCAGTACGTTTATAAGAAGGATGATTGACACCTGAGAGTAATCAAATCATGGACTTCAATGGAAAGGGATATCGGGCAGTTTCTATAATGGATGGTCTATCCACAACATGAACGTATGCCCCAGCAGCATGTTGAAAATTTTCTCCATTCCTTCTATTACATTATTCCTCCAGCCATCTCCCTGACAACTGTCTGAGGTAGAACCAACAGTTCGCAGCCTCAGTGTTCTATTTGACCTCAAGGTGAGGTTTTGATCATGTTTCTGCATCATCACTAAAAATGCCTGCTTCCACCTTTGTTGCATCCCCAGTCATTGCCTCAGGTTATCCACTGCTGACACCTTCATTCGTGTCATTCTTACCTCCAGACTTGACTATTCTAATAGAAGCTTGGTACTTCCTTCATTCTACCCTCCATAAACCTGAGTTCATCCATAAACCTGAGACAACAAGGTGCAGGGCTGGATGAACACAGCAGGCCAAGCAGCATCATAGGAGCAGAGAGGCCGACGTTTCGGGCCTAGACCCTTCATCAGAAAAGG
>NC_063337.1:13308707-13319163 GCF_021869965.1 Rhincodon typus
TTTTCTGATGAAGGGTCTAGGCCCGAAACGTCAGCCTCTCTGCTCCTATGATGCTGCTTGGCCTGCTGTGTTCATCCAGCCCTGCACCTTGTTGTCTCGGATTCACCAGCATCTGCAGTTCCTACTACCCCACTTCATCCATAAACCTGCTTTCCATGTTCCAGCACACCAAATCCTGCTCACCTCTGCTCACTGGCCTACCGCTAACCTGACTCCTGGATAAGTTGTGTCTCAATATTAAAATTCTCATCCTTACTTTCAAGTTCCCTCCGTGGTCTGGCTGCTCCTTTGTCCATTATCTATTGGAGCCCTGCAACTTTCTGAAGTACCTATACTCAACCAGTTTTCACTTCTTGAATTTCCATGACTTGATTTGTTCCATCATCTATCTGCAGTTGCCTGTGCCCTAGAAATTGTGAGGAGGGAGGGTTTCCACTTTTTATTAACCTTTTGATTGGAAGAGAAATAGGTTGTTTAACTGGCAAAAATCATCCAATTGAGATGGACACAGTCTGTTTCAGAGACCAGTGGTTACCGTTAGAATAATAGAATCCCTACAGTGTAGAAGCAGGACATTTGGCCCATCCAGTCCACACCAATCCTCCGAAGAGCGTCCCACCCAAATCCACCACCCTCATCTTTCCCTTGGCTAACCCACCTAGCTTGCACATTCCAGGATACTATAAGCAATTTAACATGGCCAATCCACCAAAGCTGCACATCATTAGACTGTGAGAGGAAACCGGAGCACCCTGAGGATGCAGATACAGGAAGACACAGGGTGAATGTGCAGAATCCATACAGAAAGCCACCCAAGGGTAGAATCAAATCCGGGTCCCTGGCACTGTGAGGCAGCAGTGCTAACCACTGACCCAATATGCCACCCCCATATGATATGTAGTGGCACTTTTAAGGAATAAGTCCACCTAAACTTGTGAACCTTGGTGTCACACAATGTCGGATACTGAGAATAACTCTTACAAGCACTCCTCATCCCCTGTGGAATACCAGGCCATCATATTCTGCAGATAGTCAACTTCCAAAGGCCAGACTGGCACTGAAACATCACAGTTATGCTGTAGCATATCCTTCAGCTTCAAATAATTTCAGTTTGTATAATACATGAAATTGTGCAAATTGGCCTTCCCCTTAATGCTGTAACCTATAAATAAATAATGGCAGTAAAGAAATATTCATATTAAAAGAAAGAGATTAGAAAAGTTCCATAACACTATGTACCAATTAAATGTTCTTTTTTTGGGAGATTTTGGTCTTTTTCTCTGCATGTTGTTGTTGTTTGTGTATTGAGAGACATAAATGACTGTACTGACAGGAAATTCTTTCCCCAATTAAATTAGAATTATGTTCATTTAGAGTCAAACGCCAAGGATCATTAGTCCAATCCTGTAATCAGGATTTATGACAAAATTAATGCATTTTTGTCCAGGTTCAACAAGACACCCTTAGGTCCTGAAAGGACCTATATAAATGCAGATTCTTTCATTTGTCTTTCAATCATCTTGAGCTTGGTAATGATACAGTACATGTACTGCAGATTGTATTAAGCCAACATTTACAGTAATTACAGACATCCTAATGATGTACATATATGATCTAGGAAATTACATTTTGCCATAGTTAAAGACAATTGCTTTGAGCATTGGTATGATTTTGCTCTGATTATAATTTTGACCAAAGACTTAACCCAAAGGACCTCACCAATAGATTAACACCACAATTACAATAGTGGATAGAGGAATGGCGCATGAATGTATTAAATGTATATTCATTAATATTGCTGACGTCAACCTTTAGTCCACGATGAACAATGCTCAGCACCTGGAAATCCAAGCCAATAACTGTTGCAAAAGATTAACAGTTAAATTGCCCTTCTGTTTCTTTACTTCATATATCATAGAGTCCTACAGCATACAGAGAGGCTATTCAGCACACTGTGCTTGTGCTGGCTCTTTGAAAGTACAATGTACTTCCTCCCACCGCCATGTTTTGATTCTATACCCCTGCTTTGAAATATTTATCCAATTCCCTTTTTAATGTTACAATTGAATCTGCCTACACCAGCCTTTCAGACAGTGAATTCCAGATTATAACAGCTTGCCTCAGAAAACTCTCCTCATCACCCTTCTCATTCCTTTGCCTATCTCCTTAAATTTGTTTACCAACCCTTGTGCCAAAGGAAACAGGGCTTTTCTTATTTACTTGATTGAAATCCTTCATTATCCTGCGAGTGTACATCTTTGAACAGGTTGATTAGAAATATCTTTCATAATGCTGAAAATCTCAAATAAATCTCCCCTTAACCTTCTCTACTTGAGGGCCAATAATCCCAGCCATTCAGGATAATAGACTCTCAGTGTTTTCTTTACTGCTAGAAAGAACTCAGTCAGGTTTACCTATTTTACCTAATTAACCTGCTCAGAGATGTTATGACAGACCTCTGGAGCATATAAGACTTGAATCCAGGTTTCTCAGTTCATGGGTCGGACACTACCTCTGTGCCACAAAAGGACCTCCTCAGTCAGGTTTGTTGGAAAAGTCAACTTTATTGACTATTATTAGGGGTTTATTTCTGATTGGTTGTAAGATTGGCATGATTTAATTTCAATCAACCTTCTGAGACACGAGGTGTAGAAATATTCCTGCATTAAATATGCACTATTCTGACATTTCATACAGTTTTAATAGTCCTTTAATGAATTGCCACTAAGCACCTACTTCCTATTTTGTTGTTAGTATGTTTATTTAGAAAGGAAAACTTGCATTGAGATAGCACCAATGGTCTCAGTTCATCCTCAAGTGACTTACCAACAATGAGGCACTTGGTAAATTGTAGTCACTGTTATAATGTAGGGAATGCAAAAGGCAATTGATTTGCATGTATCAAGGACCCACAGCAAATAATGTAATGAAGACCAGAAATACTGCTTTAGTGACATTGGTTGCATCAGTCACTGTTTCTTCCATAGAATTGCAAACCATTCTGCCCATGATGAATCACAACCAGTTGCTTGGAGGTACCAAGATACCTGTTATTTGCTACACGTTTCTGTTTGCTTCCATTGTAGATTCGCATCTGCAGCATCTTACACCTATTTTGCACAAGGGTCATGGCTACACCAACAGACATGTGAATGGGTTTCACCAGTTAAACAGAAAATGTACAAGAACCACTGATGTAGAACACATCAAGCTGAAATACACCAGGGTGAAGACAAGATGAGCAATAGTTCAGTTTACTTTAGTTGCCTTCATTGCTTAATCACACTGTGCTAATTTATTCCAATTAAGCCACTAATTAAGGAGTACAGTTAACAAAAATAAACTCATTATAACGATAGAATCATAATGATTGAAGCAATAAGCAGACAGCAATATTAGTAAGCTGTAGACATGATTAACTTACAGCATCCACAGCATAAATTATTTATTTTCTGGAAGAATTAAGTATGCAGTGTGGTTTCTAGTTATAGAACAAAAATATACAGCAACGTCTTTTGTAGAAAATTAAAGATTTTTACTCAGACTACTTCCCACCAAAAGGCCCCTTGAGAAGACATTTTAGCATTGAACACCTTGGGACTTCTTTTTGATAAACACCAGGACTGCAAACTTGTCTGCTTTCCTCACCCCAACTCATTGATGTATTCACAATCATTGGACTGAATTTCATGGTCCGCATGCAGGCAGGAATGCAGATGCATGGACTCATAAATTGGGGCACTATACAATTGGCACTATGCCCCCTGTGACCTGCTTGATCTAGATTACACGTGACTCCAGACCCATAGCAATATATTTGACTATTAGTTGCCCTTTGAAGTGGGCAAGCAAGCCACTCAGTGGTATCAAAGTCACTGCTAATTCTAAAGAAAGGAATGAAATCAGACAGAGCACCAGGCATCAGCCTAGCCACCAGGAATGACAGTGGCAAACTTGCTCTATCAACCCTGCAATGTCCTCCTTACTACTATCCATTACTAAACCTGTAAGAGCTGTCCTAGAGATTGGTCAAGCAACATCATGCCACAGTCAGACTCACAAATTCATATGTGGGATGTCTCAGACACCATCCCCTGATCTGTTCTGTCCCACTATAAAATAAGATTAACCAGAGAATAGTGGCACATTGGCTGACAGTCAGGAAAGAGTTGTCCTGGGGGAGTTCTCACCATTGATTTCAGACCCCATGAAGGCTTATGGCCATCAAATCAAGCATGGATAAGGAAACCTCTTAATGAATGCCACCTATCACCACCCTCGCCATACCCTCAACACTAGTCTCAGCTAATGCATCAATACTCTTCCATGTTGAACATGTTGGAGAAAGCATTGAGGGTGGCAAAGATATAGAACGTATACTGGGCGGACACTACCTGTCACTAAAAGTAGATCAGCAGCAACACTACTGACAAAACTGCTTGATCCCAGAGGACATACCTGCTAGACTGGCTCTGTAGCAGGTGGTGAGGGAGCCAACAAAAGACAATTAATGTACCTGACCTCATTGCGACCAATCTATCTGTTGTAAATGGACCTGCCCATGACAGTATCAGTAGGAGTGAATGCAACTCAGTCCACGTGGAAATGCAGCATTGTCATCTCATTCAGGATTGTGTTGTGTTGCAGTGGCGCCATACTAAATGGGACAGACTTTGAACAGATGTAGCAACTCAAAACTAGGCATCTGTGAGGCCCTGTGGATCATCATCAGCAGCAACTTGTAATCTCATAGCACAGAATATCCCTCCATCTACCATTACCACCAAGCCAGGGAATCAACTCTGGCTCAATGCAAAGTGCACAATAGATGCCAGGAGTAGCACCAGGCATACCTAAAAATGAGATGTCAGCTTTTGTAATCACAACACAAGACTACTTCCATGCCAAACAGTGGGAGCAGCAGTCAATAGACTCAGCTAAATAATCCCATAGATTTAAGCTGTGCAGTCCTGCCACATTATGTTTGAATGGTGGTGGACAGTCAATGGGAAGAGGAGGCCTCATAAATTTCCATATTGTCAATGACTGGGGAGTCCAGCTCATCAGTGCAAAAGATGAGGCTAAAGTATTTGGATCCATCTTCAGCAGAGGTAAATAATCCATGTCAGTCTCCTCCAGAAGTTCCCACTATCACAGATGGCAGCGTGAGACAGTTTGTTTCAGATGGTCATGGTTGTTGGAGGTCAGTTGTCTCAGTTCTAGGACACCTCATCAGGAGTTCCTCAGGGTAATGTCCTAGGCCCAACCATCTTTATCTGCTTCACCAATGACCTTCCCTCCATCATAATGTCAGAAGTGAGGATATTTGCTGATGATTGCACAATGTTCAACACTATTTTTCATTCTCCAGATGCTGAAGCAGTCCACTTCCAAAGAAGACAGAACTTGGACAATATCCAGACTTAGTTGAAAAGTGGCAAATAACATTTGTCCCACAACACTGCCTGCAAGTTCCTCTCCAAGCCACTCACCATCCTGACTTAGAAATAACTTGTTGTTCCTTCACTGTCACTGGGTCAAAATCCTGGAATTCCCTCCCTAAGGGTATTGTGGATCGACTTATAGCACATGGACTGCAGCAGTTCAAGAAGGCAGCTCACCACCACCTTCTCAAGCAACTAGCAATAAGCACTGGCAGTCAGCAACATTCCATGAGTGAATATATTGAAAATGTCAAGCAATGACCATTGACAATAAGAAACAACCCACCCACTGGCTCTTTACAGTCAATGGTATTACCATCACTGAATCTTCCAATATCAATATCCTGGAAGTTACTATTGACCAGAAACTAAACTGGACTCGCCATAAAATATGATGGGTACAAGAGGCTAGGAATACAGTGGCAAGTAACTCACCTCCTCGCTCCCCAAAGCCTATCCACCATCTACAAGTCTCAAGTCAGAAGGGTGATGGAATATTGTCCACTTGACTGGATGAGTGTACATCCAACAACACTCAAGAAGTTTGACATCATCCAGGACGACATCCAACCTACTTGATTAGCACCACATGCACAAACATTCATTCACTCCATCACCGACTCTCAGTAGCAGCATTGCCCACTATCTACAAGATGCACTGCAGAAATTTACCAAAGATCCTCAGACAGCACCTTCCAAACCCGCAACCACTTCCATCCAGAAAGATAAGGGCAGCAGATACATGGGAACACCAAAACCTGAAAGTTCCCTTCCAAGCCTCTCACTATCCTGATTTGCAAATATATTGCCATTCCTTCACTGTTTTGGGGTCAAAATCCTTGAATTCCACCCCCCCCCCAAGGCATTTTGGGGTAACTTACAGCATGTGGACCGCAGCAGTTCAAGATGGTGGTTGATCACCACCTTCTCAAGGGCAACTATGGATAGGCAATAAATGCTGGCCAGCCAGCAATGCCAATGTTCCATGTGTGAATGAAAGAAATTGAGGAGTTAGGCTGACTGCTGTTTCTTATTGTCTGAAATCATTAATTATTGAGACTTTAAGATTCCTGGCTCTTGCTCAGCTTCGTCACTAATTATTTCATGCCAGATGTGATGTTGCTTATTTTTCCTTCCTATGTGCCATAGTTGGTACATCTCTGCCATTATTCTGCCAAGCCAGACATTTGATTCATGATTCCTATCATTCCCAAGCTTCTAACTTTGGCATTCACTGCAATTTTGATTGATTTTCATCAAGCTTTCTGAATCTAAGTTATGAACATTTGTATTGAGTTCTGGGGCATCCCAGTCAACAGTACGTGAGCAACACATTCCTATCAGCACTTCCACTCTCCCTGACCTTACCCCTCACCATAAAGTATTGATTATTGTTCAAAACTACTTGACTGATTGCATGATAGATTGGAATATGTTGTGTTTGTTGAAGGCATGGTTTAAACACATGCCCTTTGTGCCGGTTTCTTAATCAGTACTTTTAACTTTCTACATAAAGACCAAATTCATTTCATATCCACTTTTGATAGGTTCCCAGTAATATGATAGCCCAATTTTAGGGTTGTGAAATGCTTGTCATTATATGACAGCCCAGTGTAGCAACTCTGAGATGAGGCAAATGATGATCGCTGTGAATTTAAGTGGGATCTGGCCATGGAACTCAATAATAACTTCATAAAATTTGCATGAGACTTTTTTGTTGGTTTTGGCTGTGGATTATGCCATTGTCTTTTATTTTAGCAGTAATAAACATTTGTCATGATTTCAACATAATGGTGAAAAATTTGGCAAAAATGCATGTTTACAATAATGGAACTCAGTGACAATGCATGAATAGTTATGTCACCATGATTGTAAGAATATGTGAGTCATAGTGCATATGAGTGTGAATGTGAGCATGTTAAATACTATACATTGTGTACTGAGTTCCTGCCTATTAATGTCTTCATTACAATGTAAACATTCATACAGGATGTTTTGTCTGACTGCCAGAAGTTCAAACTGGACTCGAATGCAACAGTTGATTTGAGATGGTCAATTGATGGGAAACAAGTCAATGGCCAATTTTTATGGAAAACTAACCAAAATCCGACATGATATTTCTTGTAAACTTGAAGCCTGGTAACACATTCAGGACGCTCCAACAGAGATGCAACTCACATTGTTCAAAATTGGCATGTGACTCAATTAGGAAAAAACTCCAGAAGATGACCAAATTCACAGTTGTGAAGGTGAATGTCACATGTCTTAATTATGCATCAGACTAATCAGTGACACTGCTTCTCAAGTTACCTCAGCAACATTGCCTTGCAATGTCCTTGCCCGGACACAGTAACCCAGTGGCTATGTATCAAGAGTTAAGGCTCTCATCTAATTTAGGGGTTCATAGGGAAGTAATAAACAAAACTTACTGTGCCTTTTAACAGTTACTGAAAGGCTCCGATCAAATTACTGCTGTGCAATCATTCGCACTTATCAAGTGCCACAGCCTCACTCATACTTACCGCATTTATTTATTTATATATATAAATTGCTGTTGCATGTCACACTAAAGTATCAAGTGTACATTATGAATGCACTGCTGCTTCAACTACTTATTAGTTGTATCCAAATTGTAGTAGAATCAATCTAGATTTCTGTGTATTGTGTATACAAAATATTTAAGTAAAGAGGTTAATCCATAGAGTTGAATTAATATCATATACTTTTCTTTTATTTGTTGCTAGATGTGGCCATCACTGGCTTGGCCAGCATTTTTTACCCATATGGAACTGCCCTGGAGAAGGTATTGGCAAGCTGCCTTCTTAAACTTGCCATTGTCCTTCAGGTGTAGGGACACCCCTATGCCTTTGGAAGGGTTATAAAGGACATAGCTTCACAGTTGTCAGATGAGCTATGGGGTAAAGGGAGGTGAGTGGGACTGAGTCCACATAGAGCCAACATGTGCTTGCTGGCCTCCCTCTCTGTCTTGAATTACTTGATAATTTGACAGAAGGAAACTCAGAATGTATTAAAATAGTTAAGAGAACAGTAAGAGACTTTAAGTGGATACTTTGGTGAAATGTAAAGGCATGAATGACACAAATGGAAGCAGAGAATGTGAATGACTCATTTTGAGAATTTTCACCGTAAGCCAAATTTTAAATGGGGTGCAGAAACAGTGAGGACTGAGGACATATGTACATGATTGATAGCATTGTTATGTTACTGGACTAGTAATTACAAAAAATGGAATAATGCACTAGAAACAGTAAGTTCAAATCCCACCATGGCAGCTGGGGAATTTAAATTCAATGACTAAAATAAATCTGCAATAAAAAGCTATTCTCTGTAATGGTGACCATGAAACTACTGGATTGTTAGAAAAAGAACCCATCTGATTCACTGGTTAAAAAAATCTACTGTGCTTACCCAATTTGGCCAAAATGTGATTTCAGATGCAATACAATGCCTTTAACTCATAACTGCCCTCTGAAATGGCCTAGCAAGCCATTCAAACTGCAACAGAATCCCTTCGGGCGTAATTATATCACATTGACTGTAATGGCTCAAGAAATCAGCTCACCACTACTTTCTGGAGACCACTGAGAATGGGTTTCAAATGCCAGTGATTCCCACACCCCATGTATCAAAACGTATTGCACGTGGCTAGGCGAGTTGAGTTAAAAAGATTACAATTTCCTTGGCTATTTTACATGGAGTCAAAATTTCTCAGCTCAGTGAACATGAATTTGGAAGAAACAAAGAAAATGCCGGAGAAACTCAGCAGGTCTGACAGTACCTGTTGAGAGAGAAATAGAGCTAATGCTTCGAGTCTGGAATGACATCTTCAGAGCTTCTAGTTCCAAAACATTAACTCTATTTCCCTCTCCACAGATGGTGCCAGACCTGCTGAGTGTCTCCAGCTATTTCAGTGTTCTTTCAGATTTCCACTATCTACAGTATTTTGCTCATACATGAGATAGATTTAGAGGCTGTAGGGGAACGGTAGGGCAAGTGAGGAATGGGTGAATATTCCCTGTTGAATTCCTGACTCTAGGGAATTTACCCTAGGACAGGTTGGGATCAGAGTTGGCACTCTCAGAGTTAGGAGCGTGAATCGTACCAGAAATCAGCTAAGTGCCATTTCTGGCAAGTTTCATTGAGGGTCTCACTTCATGGGCCCCAGTAAGTACTCACATGCTATTATCCAAACATGCCTCATTAACTGCACTGATGTGGAGGTGCTGGTGTTGGACTGGGGTGGACAATCACATGACACCAGGTTTTAGTCCAACAGCTTTATTTGAAAACGCAAGCTTTCGGAGCACAGCCCCTTCATCAGGTGAAGTGAGAAAGAAGCACACAGAACACAGAATTTAGAAGTAAAAGGTCAAGGGGTCACACAACTGATGAAAATGTATTACACAAACCTAAGATGCTGTTAAATCGTTAATCAGTTAGAAGGTTTTAATTGATTAATATGTATATATAAATCCCCGAATTTCTTTCAAGTCACTGCCCTGAGAAGACTAAAATTTTTATCAGTGTAAAGAAGAAGTGACACTTTAGGTCAGACAATGCATGTTAGGTGTGAGGCCTTGTTTAGAATCTGTTTGTGTTTTGGTTTGGAGTCAGACTGTTTTTATTTCTATAGTAGGAATTTGTAAAACACCACATTGACAGACTATCAATAAACTGTGTGTTTTGTGAACAAAATAAAATGTATCTGTAAATACAGATTCGCCCCATAGATGTATTTGTGTGTGTGTGAGAGAGAGAGATTGAGTGTGTGTGTGTGTATTTGTGTATGTATGTGTGTATGTGTGTGTGAGAGAGAGAGTGTATGTTTGTGTATGTGTGCGAGATAGTGTGTGTGTGTGTGTGTGTGAGAGAGTGAGTGTGTGTGTGTGTATGTGTGCGAGATAGTGTGTGTGTGTGAGTGAGAGAGAGAGTGTGTACGTGAGCGTGTGTGTGTGTGAGAGAGAGAGAGAGTGTGTATGTGAGCGTGTGTG
>NC_063337.1:13319173-13327588 GCF_021869965.1 Rhincodon typus
TGTGTGTGTGTGAGAGAGAGAGAGAGTGTGTATGTGAGCGTGTGTGTACATCAGAGAGACAGAGTGTGTGTGTGTGTGTGTGTATGTGTGCGAGATTGTGTGTGTGTGTGTGTGTGTGTGTGTGTGCGTGTGTGTGTATGTGTGCAAGACAAAGGGGCCACACTCCAAAATCTTGTGTTTTCAAATAAACCTTTTGGACTACAACCTGGTGTTGTGTGATTTCTGACCACTCCTGTAGGGAACCTCATGAAAAATATTCTTCCACTCGTCACAGGTAGCACTGCTGGGACCTGCCGAAATTCCTCCTGTTAGCTTCAATTTCGGTGCATCCATTCACTTGCTGGCAATCCACAGTTACCTTGAAGAGTTTCCAGGCATGTCAGAAGAGACAAATTGGCATTCGCTTTGCCGAAAAGAACCTGCAGGTCCTACTGGACAGGATTGTGTGCAGTCATTGCCCATGGAGTTTGTCCTGAGATGCTGGTAGGTTGTGGAGATCTAGAGGAGCAAGGAACAAGATAGAGAGACAAGGTTACAGCTCTGACTTTCACATCAAGAACTGTCAGCATCTAGTTTCCATCTGGTAGATGGGAGAATAGAAAACTGCATATCAATGAGCTGAGATAAAATTATAATGAAGATATTAGTGGGCCAAATAGGCCTCTCTCCATTGACTAGTGAGAATTTTATCTCATTGTTCAATACTTGGTCGGAAAATAGGGCTCCTTGGTATTGGGAGGCTCCTCACTGTCAATCTCGCCTGATTCCAGTTTTCTCACTGTTGCCCATATTGTTTAGCAGTTGAGAAGACAATTAAGATAATTAAGACCCAATTTAGGTGCTACTTTCCAAATGCAATGGCAGTTTTCCCACTAAGAGTGGATCTTGCAAACTCCTCAGAGCTGATGTCCTAATGAGAGACCATTAACACATCCCTGCAGGCTGCAGTAAATGACTGCATTACACTGCAAGGCTCTCAGGAGGAGTCAAAAGCATTCTTCTGAAGGGATTATTCTTCTACCTGCAGCCCTTCTGACTACTCTGCCTTCCTTTAATTTAAAGTGAAGATGAGGTCATCCAGAAATTCCTCCATTTTGAGGTGCCAGCATTCCCTCTCTTCCCAAACCACTCAACTCTGCCAGTGAGACTGCCAATGGGATATTACTATTACTCCTGTTGGGCGTCCACCTTCCCTGCTCTGCATGCCTCGTCACAGCTAGTTACAAGTTCCTGATCCAGAATACGTCAAGATCGAGACAGACTCAGCAAAAATTCAGGAACAAAAACAAAGTTGCTGGAAAAGCTCAGCAGGTCTGGCAGCATCTGTGAAGGAGAAAACAGAGTTAACGTTTCGGGTCCGGTGACTCTTCCTTGGAACTTGTTCCTGATTTATGGCAACCGCAATTCTTTCGGTTTTTATTCCGCAAAAATTCATCCTTCAGACCACAAAAGCAGAATGTTATGTTAAACTTTCTTAAAATGCTGTCTAGGCCCCACTGGAGCATTGTGTTCAATTCTGTGCACCACAATTCAGGAAAGATGTCAAGATCTTGGAGACAGCTGTTGGCGTGAGGACAGGATTTTTCCCCCTTTTCCCACCTGAGATGAAAATTGTTTTAGCCATCTGAGTTCTGGAATTGTGAAGAACAGCAAAATGACAGATTTGTTACAGGATTTTTGAAGCAAAAAAAAACACACACATGCACACATATACACAAAGATGATTATAAAAGAGGTAGCACGCACTTAAATCTTAATGACTAAAAATACACTGCCATGCTTGCTACCTTTAAGATAAGGTCTTGAATAATTGCAAGCCTGTGCTTCCCTTTATTGTCCACTGAAGAAATAGAAGTTGGAGATTTATGAAGATGGCTCTGCAGTGGCTTACTGCTTGCAGAAACAGGTTTCTCTGGCTAGTATCTCGTCAAAGTGCAGTTGAAGCATACAGCAAAGAGTCAGTTTGATTTTTCAAATAAGGGCCAGTCTGAGTTATTTTCATTTTGACGTATCATAGGCAGGGTCCTGCTACATTGACGGTCTGGATCAGTTTCACTCTCTCTCTGTCACCAGATATGCATCTTATTAAACGCTCTTTATCAGAAACTCATTTTTTGTCATGTGATCATAGAATCTGTTTTCTATTGTCCTCACAAATGTTCTCTGATAACCTCGTCACTGAGGCATAATATTGTTTAAGTTTCATTTGTTTTCATATACTTATGATAGAATGTTTTTCTCAACTATTCTTCGGAATTCTACAGCCAAGAAAGTTAGCAAAAGTACTAAAGGCATGATGAGAATTTTCATTCCACAGTGTGTTTTTGTGATCTGGAATGTGCTGCCTGGAAGGATGTCTTCATGCTTGAATTAGAATTAGAATCAGCTTTATTGTCGCATCTACTCACATGAGTACAGTGAAAAGTTTATAAATCGCCACTTAGAGTACCATCTTAGGTACAGTGTACCTAGGTACAAATTCTTAGGAAAAAATTCGAAAAACAAAGAAATAAAAAAAGTCCAACATTACAGGCCTTTGTGCCACGTTAGGTACAAAAGTACAAAATCATAGAAATAAATGAGAAAAATAAAAAAATAAAATGTTCAGAATAGCAGTCCTTTCAACCCAGTCGGTGCCAGGTCTTGCCTCTAGACCATGCCAGCCCTCACCTCCAGAACATGCCAGGCTTCACCTCGAAGCTGGGAGTCTGCCCTGGATTTACCTCAAGGCTGGAAAGAGATCATTTTTCAGGATAATGGAAAAGAGCAGAGAATCAAAAAATTAATTGGATAGCTTGTTCAAAGAGCTGACAGAAGTGGGCTGAATGGCCTCCTTCTCTGTCACATGTTTCCCTGATTCTGTGGATATCCAATTAAATACTTTTAAATTTCACTCGCTGTTGTAATGTAGCAAAGACAGCAGTGGGATAATATCCCAACAAACTGTTAACATGAATATTGGCAAGGAGACCAGGGAGCTTCCCTCTGCTCTTCCACAAAGTTAGGCCATGAAGCCTTTACACCCATTGTAGAGAGCCTTTTGGGTCCTTTGTCTAACACAGTAGAATTCCCTCACCATGACACTAGAGTAAGAGTGTAGATTTTGTAGTCAGGTTGCATGTCAGGCTTGAAGCCCCTACCTTCTGAATCAGGGACAGATGTGTGACTGACTGATCCACAGTGAAAGGGATACTTTTACAATTATTTTGATTTGCTGTGGTGAAAGTAAATATAGCTATTTCAACCAATATTTGAAGAATGCAATATCAACTCCAACATTTGCAGTTCTAATGAAATAAATTCGTTGTTGGAGTTGAATCTTATGTTGCTAATATGCTCTAAAATGTGGAGAACTATGGAGCTTTCTCCCACAAAAAGCAGCAGGTACGAGTTCAATCAAATCATTTTAAATCTGTGATTTCTAGAGAGATATTAGGGGACATGGAGCCAAGAAGGGAGGATGAAGTCAGTACGCAGATCAGGTAGCACAGACCAGGTAGCACAGACCTAAGGCGGTGAATAGCTTAATGCTGTTGCTATGTATAAAGTATGCAAAGGAGAACCAAAAGGAAGTAGACAACAAACACAATCATAGCAGCTTTTATTTTCACTTACTTTCCTCCCAATGAATTCCAACTAGGTTTTAGCGTGCTCAATCTGGTTTAATGGCTGGATGAGAGTGTTGCGAAATTAGACGTCCGGGGTGGTGATCGAGGCAAGTGTGCGCTGCAGCCTTCAAAGGCGACAGGTAGCTCAATGCCCCATTATTTACTGCTGTCCTAATTTAAAAAAATTCACATGTTAAAACCTACTAATGTGAACTGTACGAGGTGATTTCAATCAACAATCCTAGCAGGAATGAAAAGGGATCTTAATCACCCTCCATAGAATACAGAGACACTATAAAATACTATTAACCTCATCTGTCTAGATTGAAAGCTAATGCGCCATTGGCCCTGTATTGTCTTTATCGCAGCCAGTGATGTACATATTTATTAATCCACTCATCTTGAGGAGATTCTAAAAGAAAACCTACAGTAACCTTCAAGTGCGCAGGCATAGGTTAGGAGGGCACTAATTAAATGTCAGTCTTTTGACAGATTAAAATTATGAAATTTAAAATTGCACCGAAGCTCTTTGTCATTGTCAAATTAGAACGTGGCATGATGAGGAAACGAGGAAGGAATGGTTTAATGGATGGCAGGGGATGTGGATTGGTATTAGGATTGCAGAGAATTCAGATCAGTCTACAGAGAGGTAGCACCCCTCCTTAGAGCAGTTTAGCATTCAGCTCAAGTACCAACCTCCCTGACCCGGTGTAAAAACATTCATGTAATGCCTCTCCATGCTCAAGCCGACACAAACAAACCAAACTTCCCCATCTACCATGCATATATCCAAATTATGATTCTGATTCCTTGCAATTGTGAATGTGAAGCAAGCTGCCTGCTTTTCCCCACATCAGACTGATCACCGTTAATTTTTCTTCCACCTCCTCCTCCCTCTTCCCCACCCTCTCCCAAAGATAAACAAATAAACAAATAATAATAATTCTGAGGGCATTCCAGTTAAATCTGGTGCACAGCTTGCAAGATTGAAATTAGCAAGGCACAAGCTGCAATTCTGTAGTAACACTCACAAAAGAAGAGGATTTATACTGACAGGATCCAATTAAATTTAATTACACAAGTTGTATTTTCATTTTAACTGACACATTTTATTAAGCCTCCACATGCAGTACAGCTACCAACTTCAGCCAAATTATATCTCAGTAACACAGTTAGGTTATGCAAAATTCTCACTATCTAATTTTCAAAAGAAAAACTCAATTACAATGAGGCTTTTTTTTCCTTGTTGCGTCCTCCCTCCCTCCCCTCTCCCCAAATTTCCTGACAATAAAGTGCTCTCTTTGTTTGATAACAATCAGTTCGTTCTCAGGATATAATCCAGAATGTCAGTTTTGTTTTGTCCCAACTATTTATTTTTGCCCCATTTACCTCACGTTATTATTTGCCCGGCTGAGAATTCCAAGACTTAACAGGAAAGATGTGTTGTTTAGTCTGACGCCGAGGTCTTTACTAACTCGGTCCTGCTGCTGAGCAGAGACATTTGATCACATTCATAAATGAAAGGCCATGGGGCAGATACCTGTCGTGTTGAAAGGGCTAACAGAGTAATGACAATAATAGTTTGCACATAAAGATGTATAAAGATTTAGCGTCAAGGTTGCAAACAAAATATTTTGGCCAAGAGGTCTTCAGAAATTCAAGGGATGAAATGAAATTGCTTGCCCCCTTTTTTACTCTCTCTGGCAACCAGGAAGCATTGCTCTCGTCTGGTTGATCTGGCCATCTGCTCCCTTCTGAAGCCAAGCTGCAATGTCAATCCCGAGGGGGGTCAAAAAGGTCAGTGGCAACACGAGATTTCACTGTTATTCGGGCTGATGCCGCGACAAGACAGATACAGCTTCTCCTGACGATAGTGATGTATGTTAAATTTGTAGCAAATTACTGGCATGATGGATCTATTGGAGATCTATTACAGCTGTCAGGATGTCTCTATCAGCCTTTCAGTTATCTTTCCTTCTGCTGACTCCTGACATGCAACGTCCCCCCGCCCCCCTCCCCCCCCCCCAACACACACACACACACACACTGTCCATCTGCAGCCCGCTTCCCAAGCCTTGTCCAGTCAGCCACCCCATAAGCTGATTGCAGGATCCTTTTGTTGTGCAGTGCAGACCCCGGCTGCAGTGGGGGCAAGATGTTGGAAATTGAGAGGATTGGAGAGAGTGCATGTGCTATTTCTACCTATTTTACTAGCCAATCTTTTCAGAAATGTTATTACACACCTCTGGAGCAGGTGGGACGTTGAACCCAGCTCTATAGATCTAGGGGTGGGGGCTCTATATCTCCAATCGTCCACACTGAGCCAGGTTCACAACGGCATTGTTCCTACATAATGTCAAAAGTAAAAGATCACAACACCCCCAGCACACACACATACACACACACACCCTAATACCAAGCTTCACGGTGCCACGGGCACATTAGAGATCTCACTGTCTCCGTCAGAATCCCAAATCGCTCTTCAGTCCTGAAATCATGACGGTTTTGAAAATCTATTCGTCCGGTTGCACCTTATCTTTCACAAATCAGGGCATACTCAATATTTTTTTTAAAATCACCCTCATGACTAATGGTACTAACACCCTGGCATCTGACTGTCATTTCTCTCTCTCTCTTATTAGGGAGAGGAATTTGGTCGCACCTCATCCAAATGGATATTTACTTTTCAAATCAATTGTTTTCTCACAGGAGACGTAAACAAAAAGGCAACTTCAGGTATCACTCCAAACAACGTCTGGCTCACCCTCTGATGAACAGGCCAAAGTCAAACTAATGTAGATGACTCTTCTGTGCGGGGATCATTGTTACTTTTTTTTTAACTGATGTTAATAGATCCAATGAATGGTAGCATGTATGTCAGTAAATTGAAGACGGTATTTCGAGTTGTGAATGTGTGTGTGTTTCCCCTTTTATTTCTCTCTTTGCAGAATCATTACCTAACGATATTTACGTTGTTGCTGCGTTTTGGAGAGACAGGTTATATAAAAGATATTGCAGACAGGGTGTATGGAAAAGTAAAAGGCCCAGAGTTTAATGTTGTGCTGACCTTGCTTCTTATTACAGCCGGGCTTTGATGGGCTATGTTAACTGCGGGCCGCTTACCGTATTTCCATTGAACTGTTTAAATGGCAAATCACACTTGGAGGAGCCCACCACACAAAAGGCCGTAATTGAATCCCAACTGTTGACTTCAAACATTTTTGCACATTTGCTCGGAGAAGTGAATTTTCCCAAAGATTCCATCTTGATGCAGTCAGGCGAAATGAAATGTAATATTCTTTATCCGCCGCAGATCGCTGTGGATGGACTGGTTTAATATGAGGTAAAATAAGATTTAGTGTCTTCCATTCCTCATCTTGTTCACAATTGGAAGTGATTCGGATCAATATTGCTTCACAGCCTGGAGGACAGCGTTTCAATAGCCGAGCGGGGGCTGTATTCAAATTTTTTTTTCTCTGTGTGTGTGTGTGTGTGTGTGTGTCAAATTAATTTCCATGTTATCCCAAAATTCAATTAGAAGGAGACTCGGTGTAACTAAAAAGTGTCCAACATTCCAAAGTGACAAATTACGCCGCTCAGTACGCATATCAAAGCGAGGTGTTGAGCCTTGCTAATCTTCTCACTAATTCTCAATTACTGTAAAATGAAGCCATAAATCACCCGGACAGAGGAATCGATGGAAATGCTGTTTTCCAGCATGATTGGCAGTCGTCCCCAAAGATTTTTTTTAAAAAGTTGGTTTAAGGTTACCGCTCTCTGAGGGGGGTCTCATTCAATCCATATCCACATGTACTGTTTAAAAAAAAATCCTTGGTAGGATGGGAGAAAGGGACAACACCAATTTCAGCCCATCAGCCATCCAATTTTTCTCCCTTTTCATACCTGCTACTGCAAATGAAAAAGAAATTAAATTTCCAAACCCCCTCCTCCTTTCCACCCACTCTGCCTTCCCCACAACCTCCCCCATCACTCCCTGATCACTGCAAAAACCATTTAAGCCATTTCACAGGAAACCAAATTGTCCCCAGACAAATACCTTGAAAAATATACTGTGCTGGTGTTACAGAAATAAATCTGTGTCACTCTGGATACCGTTCCCTGTTAATGTCATTCACGGGCGACCCATTAAATGAGGCGACCACTGATATACAATGGTCTGCTTGGTTCCACTGCGGTTCCAAGCCTGTCTCCCCCTCCCCACTCCAACCGCTGAAATATTCTCGCCGTTATTAATTTGCAGCCAGCGTTTTTTTTTACATTCATGAGGCTGAGATTGAAATGTAAATCAGGATTTAAATCTGTAGTCAGCAGTAACGGAGTCTGTGTCAGTGACTCATGGACTTACATGAGAGCAGTTATCACTCAGAGAGATTAAGCGCGTAGAACATCAATCATTGCTGCACGGAAACAATGAGTAAAGTGACCCAACACGGTGGAAAAAAAATTACAAGAGCAGGGAAATGGAAAGGGAATGTATTTCAGAGCTACCTGTTGCTGAGAGGTGGCTTGCAATTAAGCTTGTGGAAATGTTCCTGAAGCTCGAGTTTTAAAGAAATATTAACCCTCCCTGGGTTCAGGAGAGGATTGCTGTGCTGGCTTTGAGTTTGTTTCTGTCTCTTGATTTCAAAATTGGAATAGCACTAATTCATGTCCCCGCCCATTCCCAATCCCATTCCAATTCCCGCCCCCACTCCAGAGCCTGTTGTGATAAAGGTTCAACTGGATTCTGCTTCTCTCTCTCTCTCTCCAGCGACGCTGCCAGACCTAGTGAGTTTCTCCAGCAATT
>NC_063337.1:13327598-13338611 GCF_021869965.1 Rhincodon typus
TGGCCACAGTCATAAGCATCTGGCATTTCAGGAACTAACTGTGGCCAAGACTTCCCATTGAGATTATCATATCTGGTTGCTGTGTGCCTTACACACAGGGAAATAATGTATATCTGGAAATGACTGTAAAATAGTTATCTAATCAAGGGATTCACATGACTGCAGAACTCAGGAAGCTAATCCTTAAGCAGTTTGTTGCTGGAACTGGAAGATTGAGATTAAGTTGCAGTCCTGAATTCATTCCCTGATAAATCGCCCTTGATGCCCCTGGCCAAGTGTTTCTAGTACAGCTATAGCATTAGTTTTGATCCTGACAATATGGAAAATGTGCTTACTTATGTCCCATACACAGTGAAAACCAGGGCAAATTAAACCCAGTCAGTCACCATCCTATCAGTCTACTCTGGACCATCAGCATTGTGACAGAAGATGTGGTCAACAATGATTTGAAGCACCTCTCACCCAGCAATAATGTATTCACTGATACTCAGGTTGGGTAGGGCCACTCAACTCCTGACCTCCTTACAGCCTTGGGTCCAAATAAGGACAAAAGAGCTAGACTCTGGAGATAACATCAAGGCAGCATTTAATGGAGTAAGGCAAAAACCAAAAGAATTGTGGATGCTGGAAATCATTAACAAAAACAGAAATTGCTGGAAAATCTCAGCAGGTCTGGTAGCATCTGTGGAGAGAAATCAGACTTTGTGTTTCGGGCCCAGTGACCTGTCCTCAGAATCAATGCAGTATGGAGCTGGAGGAACACAGCAGGCCAGGCAGCATCAGAGAAGCAGGAAAGTCGACGGTTCTGGTCGGGACCCTTCATCAGGTCCTGATGCTGTCTTCAGCATCTGCGGTTCTTGCTATACCCATCCTCAGAACTCAATTAAGGTGTTATCAAGTCAGCCTCACAAAACTGGAATCAATGAAAATTCATTGCTAGCACAAGGGAATGTAGTTTTTTATAAGAACAAATGTGAATGCTGGAAATCCGAAACAAAACAGAAAGTACTGGAGAAACTCAGCAGGTCTGGCAACACCTATAGAGAGAAAAATGGTGTTAAAATTTCGAGGCCAGTGTCCCTTCATCAGAACTGAAAATAGCTAGGAAAGAATAACATTTATGCTGATGATGGGATGTGGTGGAGTGAATGTTCATGGAGACAGTTGCCAGAGAGAGGGACAGAGAAAAAAAGGGATAAACAAATGAGAAACTTGTTGATGATAATTCAAACGAGTGATAAATACTGGATGAGGTGCTAACAAGAAGAATTAATCATTGAAAATGGGTTAGCTGTACTGAAAGCAACCCATTCAAACCAGGACCTAGGGGTGACATAGGGAGGGTAACAAACATGGATGAGGCTGTTCATGTTCTGAAATTGCTAAATTCACTGTTGAATCCTGAAGGCTATAAAGGCATCTGAGCAAAAGATGAGGTTTTGTTCGTCAAGCTTTCATTGAGTCTCACTGGAGCATTGCAGCAATCCTGAGACAGAAACGTTGGCGTGGGAACATGCTGGTGTGTTGAAGTGACAGGCACCTGGAAGCTCAAGGTTATTTTTACAGACAGCGTGTAAGTGCTCAGTTAGGCAGTCACCCAATTTGCACATTTTGAGCAACAAATACAGTGGATTGGATTGAATGAGGTGTAGGTAAATTGTTGCTTCACCTAGAAGTTGTATCTGTGACCTTGGATAGTGAGGAGGGAGGAACCAAACCAGCAAGTGTTTCACCTTCCACAATTGCATAGGAAGGTGCTCTGGGTGTGTGGGGGGATGTTAGGAGTGGAGGTGGTGTGGATCACAGTGTCCTGGAGGAAACAAACCCAGTGGAATGCTGACAAGGGAGGGGAGAGGTATATGTGTCCAGCTTCCTGCGGAGTTGATGGAAATGGTGGCTCATAACCCTTTGGATTCAGAGGCTGGTGAAGTGGAAAGCATGGACTGATGGACCCTATTTCTGTTGTGGGAGAGAAGGGATGAAGGCTTCAGAAATCTAAAGCACAAAGGGACTTGGGAGCCCTAGTTCAGGATTCTCTTAAAATTAACATAGGGGTTCACAGTTGGCAGTTAGGAAGGCAAATGCAATATTAGCATGCATTTCAAGAGGTCTAGAATACAAGACCAGAAAGGTGCTGCTGAGGCTGTAGAAGACACTGGTCAGACCACATTTGGAATGTTGTGAGCAGTTTTGAGCTCAATATCTGAGGAAGAATTGTTGGCTTTGGAGGGGGACAAGGAGAGGTTTACAAGTATGATCCTGGGGATGAAGAGGTTATCATGTGAGGAGTGGTTGAGGACTTTGGGTCTGTATTCAATGGAGTTTAGAAGGATATGGGGGTCTCTGATTGAAACTTACAGAATACTGAGAGGACTGGACGTTGAGAAGATATTTCTACTAGAATGAGAGACGAGGACAGCCTTAGAGTGAAGGGATGACGCTTTCGAACTGAGATAAGGAGGAATTTCTTCAGCCAGACGGTAGTTAAACCTGTGGAACTCATTGTCACAGGAGGCTGTGGAGGCCAAGTCATTGTATTTAAGACAGAGATAGATAGTGTTGGAGTTGCCCATTGCTGAAGAAAATTGTAGCTGAGGTAGCAGTTTCCACAGTCAGAATTATAGCCTTCATGCTCATGGCAACTAGATAAGATAATGAAGTGTCACATAAAAATCTTAGTGGGAAAAAGAAACTCGTTATTTAGTGAAGTGCAGAAGGCAGAGTCTGATCCCACCATAATCAAAGACTTTTTACATTTTTTAGGTGTAGGCATATTGATATTGTACATGCAACTGAAATAGTTAATGTTAAGGAATTTTGTTGAATTCTTTTACACAAGTCGCTGTAGATTGTAGAGAGAAGACTCCATCCCATCAGCAGGGCAGGGGTGGATGGGAATTAAAGTACAAATAGTGTAAACATCAAGGACTGAATGACATAGAATGAAGGGTATATGCAGATAACCTCGTGAAATGAAACTGGAGAACAGATAGCATTGTAATGGGTCAATTGCAAAACACTTCATCATTATGACCTCAGGAAAATAATCACAGCTTCACAAGGCAACAAACAGCATCCACTCAGAATGATGCAGCTGGCAAATGCCTAGGAAGGGACATAACAATCATTGTCGGAATGCAGTCAATAAAATGTATCATAACAGCCCAAGAATGGGTGATAGGGAGTCTGGCAAACATCACGAGAGAATGACAGGACCTAAGGTGAACTATGATGTGGTCCATCATTGATAGTGCATTCACAGGATTGGATGTTAGATTGGAGGAGATGTGGCAAGCATTGATGTCAATGTTGCAGGTAACAATTGTAACACAATATATATAAATGCCCCGTATTTTGTTGAGTAAGATAGTGTGTCACTGACCTCCAATCTGAGCCATGATTAAGAGGGCAACTGGGCTCCATGTGAAAGCCAGATTCAGAGCAGTCTCTAGCCTCTCCCATGTGTGGTGAAAGAGCACTGAATCAATGTCATTTGTACTGCTGAACACAGAACCAGAGACTCCTCTCTGACATTTCTATCCAACAGATAGATTCTTGATTGGTAAGGGGATGAAGGTTGCAGGAAGAAGGCAGGATAATGGGGTTAAGAAATGTATCAGCCATAATCGAATGGTGGAGCAGACTCGATGGGTCAAATGACTTAATTATGCTTCTATGTCTATGGTTTAATTGTCTTATGGTCTAAGGCAGAAGTGCAGGAAATGGGTCAGACATGGGCTTTAGGAAGATGGTTGCTGGTGTTGGAGGCCAATCATCTTAGTCCAAGGAGATGTTCACAGGAGTTCTTCAGGGCAGTGTCCAAAGTCGAACCAGCTGCTTCATCAATGACCTTGCCTCCATCATAAAGTCAGCACTGGGCATGTTTGCCGAAAATTGCACGTTCAGAACCATTCAATAACTCATCAGATACCGAAGCAGTCTGAATTCAAATGCAGAAAGACATGTATAATATCTAGTCATAGTCTGATAAGTGAATGATATTCATGCTACACAAATGCCAGGCAATGATCTACTCCAATAAGAGGGAATCCAAACAATACTCGCTGATGTTCAATTACATGACCATCACTGAATCCACCACTGTCAACATTCTAGGGGTAGCCATTGACCAGAAACTGAACTGAACTGGCCCTGTAAATACAACAATTAAAAATTTAGGTCAAAGGCTAGAACATTTGCAACTTTCCTGCCTCTACAATGGCCTGTTCACTATCCACAAGGCACAAGCCTGGTGTTTGACGAAATACTCTGCACTTGCCTGGATGGGTACGCCTCCAACAATGCAAGAAGGTCAGCACCATCCAGGACAAATCAACCCACTTAATAGGCACTTCATCTACCACCTTCAACATTTAGTCCCTTCACTACTATACACAGTGGCAACTGCCCATGTAACGTCTACAAGACGCACTGCAGTAACACATTAATATCTTTGGAACCCATGATCAAGACTATTCATGATCGAATAAACTTCAAGCAAGTTATTTCTCATTCTTCTAAACTCCAAGGGAAATAAGCCCACACACAAATTCCTTTTCAAGCCACACACCACCCTGACTTGGAACTATATCGCCATCCCTTTACTGTCACTGGGCCAAAATCCTGGAACTCCCTTCCTAACAGCATTGGGCCTGTACTGACACCCAAAGGCCTGCAGCAGTTCAATAAGGCAGCACACTATCACCTTCTTCAGGGCAATTTGGGATGGGCCATCAGTTTTGACCTAAACAACAACAAATGAGTGACAAAAACAAACTAGACAATTTGAATTCTGCATTGGAGTATAACTCACTATTTGTTTCATTTCTTTGTGTGCTCCAGTGAAAACAGTTTATAGTTGATCTTCCCAGCATAAACAATGGCCTAAAAATCACAGAATCACAGATTGTTGCAATGCAAAAGGAGACCATTCAGCCCATAATCTCTGCTCCAGCTCTCTAACTGATCATCTCACCTCATGCCATTTCAGACCCAAATGTTGTTTGATTGCTGCGGCTTTGTTCACATGATGTGCGGTCAACACCACCTTGAAAAGAGCCTTTTGATGGGTGATTGAAGCCCCCACCTGAATTTTATGACATATTTAGGGTGCAAATTATAATTATGAGGGGAAATTGACAGAGCAACAAATTGACAATTGAGAGGCAACTTTTACAAAAATAACCCATTATTGTATTTACTGCAGGGTGATCAGTGGTAGCCCTCTTTCCTCTGAGTCAGAAGGCTGTGGGTCAATTCCTGTTGTAGATGTTTGAGCACAATTCAGGCTGACAGTGAGGTGTAATGCTGAAGGAGGGCTCTACTGTTAAGGGTCGCAATTTTCTGATGCTCACATGAATTAGCAGCAGAAGTAGACCATTTGGCCCCTTGAGCCTGGTCTGCCATTCAACAAGATTCCTTAGCAATCACTATTAGGTTGCATTTTGTAAACATTTGTGGTACACAAACTGGCTGCCAGATTTCCCACATTTCAACAGTAACTGCACTTCACAAGCACTTTATTAAGTGTAAAGTACGTTAATCCATTCCAAGGATTGGAAAGGCATTAAGTATATAATTATTCCTTTATGTGAGCCAGACCGTAAAGCAGTTCTTAACTGAGTTTTATGGTTTTCTTTTCCTTATCCTAGCCATCAAATTTTCAAATTTATTGATTTCAGTCCTATACTTACAATAAGCCCCATGGTCTCTGATTTCCATTTCCAGTACTACAACCAATGAACATATATATCAGTCTCATAAGCTTGGGCTATCTGGTTCAGGCTTGATGAAAACTTGAATGCACATTTCTGCATTGCAAATGAAGATCATTCAATGTGATCAGTGTGGTTGTTGAAATGGTTGTGCTAATGACAGACTACAGATCATCTCAACTTGGAACAATATCAATGTTCCTTCACTTGCTGCGTGATGACTGGTGCAGACAAGAGGAACAAAAGATCCTTTTTCTGACCTGATAAAACCCCATGACTCTCTGACTATTAGTGGGTCAAATTCCTGGAACTCCTTTCATGGCAACACTGTGGGACACCCCAAGGGCTGCTGCAGTTCAAGAATGCAGCTCACCATCACCTTCTCCACTGCAACATTTTAAATATTTTCTAAGTGGGCATTGCTGGCCAGGCCACAAGGTCTATTTCAGAAAGCGCTTAAGAATTGATCACATTTCTGTGGGTCTGGAGTCACATGTAGACCAGACCAGGTAAGGACAGCAGATTTCCATCCCTAAAGGACATTAATGAACCAGATGGATTTTGATTACAGTCATCAATGGTTACATGGCCACCATTTGATTCATTTTTAAATTGCATTTTGAATCCATATCCTCAGGGCATTAGCTGGTCGCTCCAGATTATTGACGTGGTGCAAATTCCGCTTCATCAACACCTCCCTCATAAAATGGGCAATATATGTTGGCTTAGTCTGCAATCCCCACTTCCCCTGAACAAATAAAAGATTCTACGACAGGTCTGAGAGTTTCCACATTACATTACATAAAAGCCTAAAGGTGGTCATATGGGGAAAGACCACAGTCCATTCAGTCACTTTTTGCCATCCTGGTAGTCACTCAATACAATGATAATGGAGATGTTGATGAATAATAACACACAATTAAGTCGCAACTGACCTAGATATGGTACAAGTAAACCCCTTGTACTAGAGATTTGTGTTGATTATAAATCCAAAGTAATTTGTTCCTCCCAAACATACTACACTTACCACATGCCATGCATCCCAAAATAATTTCTAAAAGAGACCCATCAAATTTTCATTTGAATGAATCAATACAAATTGCTTTCATTATCTCCCCAGAGGGTCCGTTCCACAGATTGCCCTTAATTCACTGAGATAATGTTCCTACACATTATTTTTGAATTTATCCTCAGTCAAGCACCGATTCTGTCCTCCAGTTATACTGTTTTGGATAAGGTCAAATAGCTTGTCATGGTCTCCTTTAGAGTCCTAAAAATAGCATTCGTTATCACCTTTGAACAACAAGAACAGCAACCTTTATTTGGAAGGCGTCTCTAACATTGTAAAATGCCCCAGGGCACTTCACAGGAGTATTACCAAACAAAAATCTCACGCAAAAGGAGAAATTAGAGGAGATTAGAGGAGTCATAGGTTTTGAGGAATATCTTAATAGAGAATAAAAGGTAGAGAGACAGAGCATTTACTTGTTTTATGAGGAGTGATTGAGCAGTTCAGGGCTCTGCTCACTAGAGTTCAGCACCACGAGAGGAGATCTAATTGAGCTATATAAGGCTCCTATGGGCATCAAAGCTTTCAAATCTCTCACCATTTAAGAAATTCTCTGCACCTCGGCTTCTCCTCCAATGTGAACAACCTCACATATAACCACAATATATCCCATCTGCTGTGTTCTTGCCCACTCATTTAGTTGTCTAAATCTCCTTGAAGTCTCCTTGCATTCTCTTCACAGCTCATATTCTCACCAAATTTTGTATCATCAGCAAATTTGGAAATATTAACTTCCACATCCAAATCGTTGATACAGTTTGTGAGAAACTGGAGCCAAGCATATCCCACTGGTCACAGCCAACCTGAGAATGACATATTTATTCCTGTTCTCTGCTTTCTGGATGTTAATCAATCCTCAACCCATGCTAATATATTACCCCTTAACCCATGAGCTTTAATTTTTTTTCTTACAAACCTCACATACAGTACATTATCAAAAGCCTTCTGAAAATCTAAATACATTACAGCAACTGGTTCCCCTTTACCAATTCTGCTAGTAACATACCCAAAAAATTCCACCAGGTTTGTCAAACACGATTTTCCCCTCATAAACCCATGTTGCCTCTGTCCAATCAACAATTATATTCTTAATATCTAATAATCACATCCTTTATAAGAGATTCTAGTATTTTCCATACTATAGACATTAGGCTCACAGGTCTGTACTTCTCTGTTCTCGCTTTCTCTCTCTCTTTCACACACTATCTCTCCCTTCTTAAACAGTGGAGTTACATTTGCATCTTTCCAATTTGCAGGCACCATTGCAGAATTAATAGAATTTTGAAAGATGATCACTAGTACACCCATTATCTCTGCACCTATGTTTTACAATTTTATACAGTCAACATGTTGCGTCCCCAGAATTTCTCAACTCTCACTTCCGCTAATTTCTCCAACATTACTTTTTATGAAACTAATTTATTTTTGTTCCACACTCTCATTAAACTTAAGATCTTAATTATTTCAAGGACACTTCTTGTGTCTTCCTCTATGGGGAGAGACATCCCTTAATTAGCTTTTGTGCCATATCTCTATTTGCTGTGCTAAAGACTCCTTCCTCCAGTTGGACTCACATTTATGTTTATTAATATTTTCCTTTTTATGGACCTATAAAAATGTTTACAATTTATTTTTATGTTTCTTGCTATTTTACATTTATATTCTATTCTCTCCTTTTCTGATTTTTTTGTCCTCCGTTACTGAATTCTAAAATTCTCCCAATCTTCAGACTTACAAATTATCTGGTAACTTTATAAGCCTCCTCTTTTGTTGAATATTATTGTTGACTTCCCTTCTTTGCAATGGCTCTCTTGCTTTTCTGTTGGGTAATTTTGCCTCTTGCATGTTTTCTGAAAACTGAACATTACTTCTCTAAATGTTAGCCATTGCTGTTTAAACTTAAGCCTTTTAATAATTTATTTTTCTAATTCACCACAGCCAACTCCTCGCCACACATTCATGCTTGTTCTTATTGAGAATTACGAACCTAGTTGCAGATTGAACAACAACTTTTGAAATGGAAAATATGGAAAATAATTAATCATTTGGGATCACTATTCCTTAAAATTTTGTTTGACAACAAAATTATTAATTAGCCCTCTCTCATTGCATAGTATTGAATCTAAAATGATCTGTGCCCAGGTTGGTTCCTCAACATAATGTTTGTACACATTATTTTTGAATTTATCCTCAGTCAACCACCGATTCTGTCCTCCAGTTCTACTCTTTTGGATAAGGTCAAATAGCTTGTCATGGTCCCCTTTAGAGTTCTAAAAATAGCAATCATTCTTTGGATATCCATTATCTTTGAACACCTGGAAGAGGTATTCTTCTTCTTCTTGGCGTAGTTCTGTGTTGCTGTAGTGTGTTGTTGCCAAGGAATTGGGTCAGAAGATGCCTACACAAACAGCATCAGAAAGCGACTATACGCCCTGACACACTCATCACACTACCCTACATCAGAAACACGTCGGAACTCACTGCAAGACTCCTATGACTGCTGGGCATCAGAGTGGCACACAAGCCCACATCAACCCCACGACAACTGCTCACCCAAACTAAGGACCCACTCCCCGCCATAGACAGGACCAATGTCATCTACAAGATCCCCTGCAGAGACTGCGAGAAACACTACATCGGACAAACAGGAAGGAAACTAACAACAAGAGTACATGACCACCAACTGGCTACAAAAAGACACGACCAGCACTCACTCATCTCAATCCATATGGACAAGGAGAACCACGACTTCGACTGGGACAACACCAAGATCCTGGGACAGGCTAAGCAGAGACAGGCACGAGAATTCCTAGAAGCATGGCACTCCACGAAGCATGCTATTAATAAACACATTGAACTCAACCCCATGTACATTCCACTACGAAAGAAAACTGGAGGTGAGACAATCCATCTCAACGGACCCCAGAGTTTAAAAACCAGGTGGGAAAACACACCGACGCTTCATCGGAGGCTACACTGAAGATGTTACCAAGCAGGGTAACAAAACGTCTGCGAAACAAGATACCAGCTCGGGGAGCCAACCAACCTCAACAACCTCAACACACACAACATGAGCTACAAATCTACTCCAAAACCTTAAAGTTACAGATGATTACTGCATTCTCATTGCTACATATACCTCTAATTTCCCGACCTATCCAGTATCCTATATTACCACTGCTTTTTGGTTGCCTCTAAACTACTCTTATCAATGCTTGCTGTCCCTTGCCATTTCTTTCCTCCATACAATCAGGTTCTACCTTCTGTTCTGCCTGTTGTAGATCTTCTTTCTCACAAATTCATGACCCTGATTATCAGCAAAAGATTATCCTTTTGCCTATCTCTCCTAAATGTTGGATATCCTTTGATATTCAGTTCCCAGTCTTGGTTACCCTGCAGCCACATCTATGTAATCACACTTAAATCATATCCTTTTACTCCCACAAGCAACATCAATTAACCTCTCTTGCTGAAACTGCTGTGTGCATTCAGATGGGGTGCTTTTTAATCCTGTCTTTTAAATACGATTCTGTAATTGACATTGTTGGACTTTAGGATTTGTTTCTACTATTTTCCACTTTCAATTGCTGAAGGACCTCCTTGGCCATCTTGAAGCTCAGCTTAACATGAATTTGTGAGAAGATCTCCTGCAATTCGACTCATCTAATTTCATGGTACTTAATTCCCTTTTGAATTTCAAGATTTGGTTAGTCTTAAATATATTTGAATTGAAAAGAGACCAAGGTCTATTGAGTTGACATTCTCCCAACCTGATTGCCCCATCATGTAATGTTAGTAGCATTGTTGATTAATTATAACCATCAATCACAACCATTGAGTTTGCAACGGGTGGTCGTAGAGTCATGGAGTCATACAGCACGGAAACAGACCCTTCAGTCCAACCAGTCAATGCCAAACATAATTCCAAACTAAACTAGTCCCACCTGACTGTTCCTGGCCCATATCACTCCAAACCTTTCTTATTCATATATTTATCCAAATGTCTTTTAGAGATTGTAAATGTACCCACATCCACCACTTCCTCAGAAAGTTAATTCCACACGCGAACCACCCTCTGTGTAAAAGTTTGCTCCTCATATGTTAGGAAGGGGAAGGTCAAACCCCTTTAATAATTAAAATCAAAACACAAGCCACCAACCTGTTATGGCAGGAGTAGAGGTCCCCTTCTATTAATTAAACCCAAAAGATCTAGAGAAGCTCACCTCACCT
>NC_063337.1:13339011-13369658 GCF_021869965.1 Rhincodon typus
CCTTTTCTGATGAAGGGTCTAGGCCCGAAACGTCAGCCTCTCTGCTCCTATGATGCTGCTTGGCCTGCTGTGTTCATCCAGCCCTGCACCTTGTTGTCTCACAACTTCGTAACACATGTCTTTTTTAAATCTCTCTCCTCTCACCTTAAAAATGTGTCCCCAAGTCTTGAAATCCCCCATTCTAGGGAAAAGACAACTACTATTAACTCTATCTGTACTCCTCATTATTTTATAAATTTCTATAAGGTGACCTCTCAAACTCCTACACTCCAGTGAAAAAAAGCCTCAGCCTATTCAGCCTCCCTTTATAACTCAAACTTTCTGTACCCAGCAACATCTTGGTAAATCTCTTCTGACCCCTCTCCAGCTTAATAATATCCTTCCTATAACGGGCGACCAGAACTAGACACAATATTCCAAAAAAGGCCTCATCAATGTCCTATACAACCTCAACGTGATTTCCCAACCACTATACTCCAAGTTTTGAGCAATTAAAGCAGGTGTGCCAAATGCCTTCTTAACCGCTCTGTCTGTATCTGATGTAAACTTCTAAGAATTATGTGCTCCTCAGTACATCTGTTTTGCAACACTACCCAAAACCCTACCATTAATTGTATAAACCCTAACCTTGTGTGTTGTGCCAAAATTCAATACATCACATTTATCCAGATTGGACTCCATTTGCCGTTAAGTAACTGAGAGCTTTGGTTGGCCAAATTCACCCATGTCCCTTCCAATCATGCCACACTACAAGCATGTCAGCCTGGGGTTTCTGCTAGGCAGTGTTTGCGTTTCCAGCACAATTCACTCAGAAATATGGCCAAACGAGCTCCAGAGATTGCAGTTAATTTTACACGTAATTTGCTGTCAACACAAATCAAGTTTCTGCAATCTTTTGAATGAATTGAAAAACATCACACTGCAACCTGATCTGTCTCAGAAAACTGGCACACCCTCAGTAACCAAATTAATCATCATTGGGTATTGCTGCTAACTGCATGCTTTGGGAACCTGTGAGGAAGCTTATAAAATAAAGAGATAGTTTTAAGCCTCAGAACTCTAAGAGGAAAGCTTATAAAATGTTTTCCACTAACTGAGAAACTCACCACAGCCCACCGATTTAACAAGTTGATGGCAGTGTGGTTTAATAAATGAATATTAGCTGCATGATCTTTTTTTCCTTTATTCATTAATGCGATGACGGTATCGCTGGCTAGGCAGCATTTATTGCCCATCCCCAATTGCCCAGAGGGTAGTTGAAATTCAGCCACATTGCAGTGGGTTTGGAGTCACATGTAGGCTGGACCAGGTAAGGATGGCAGCTTCCTTCCCTAAAAGACATCGGTAAACCAGATGGGTTTTTCCCAACAGTTGACAATGGATTCATGGTCATCATTAGATTCTTAATTCCAGAAATTTTATTGAATTTAAATCCCACCACCTGCTGTGGCAGGATTCAAACCTGGGTCCAGAATATTACTGGAGTAACAGTCCAGTGATAATACCACTAGGCCATCGCCTCGCTGCTTTTAAATGACTGTTTTTAAATGACTGCTTTTAAACTGAAGAACTTTTTTACTGCAAATTTGCCTTTTTCAAAAAAAAATTGCTCTGAAATTTTTCCCAATTGCAGATCTGATGGTCCATGGAAGGAAAAGCATCCAACTGGAAAATCAGCTGCCAATTCCAAAAAAATGATGGTTGACACCAAAGAGATCAATGAGCATTGCTCATTGCAGATTTGATGCCCTAGTAATATGCAAATGAGTTTGATCAGGAGAAAAACACACGTAATCTAATGCATTTGTGAGCTCAATTTGCATTTGGATTTCTGATCATGCGTTTTGTGAAAAGTCTTAGCCATCATGCCTTAAATTATCCATTGACCAGATTGGAAATGATCTCCTGCATCAGGCAGGAATGGAATTCCATATGTATTGCATTCACTGAAATGCTGTTCTCCCTGGTCACATGCCAGAATGGCCATTGGTTTTAGATCAAGGTGAATGCCCAATATTCAAAACGCAAGGCAAAAAACAGTAAACTGAAAACTGATGTCAAGCAATTCAATCAGGGTGACATCGGTGGAATCAGGAATTAATGTCAAGCAGTTCTTGATGTAACTGAAATAGTTATGACCGAGTAAGAACACGCAGAGAGGACTTGAGATGGAAGCTGGTGTGGAGCAACACACTATTTTAAACTGTATTAATGGAGATCATGTTTCGATAGAACATAGAACAGTACAGCACAGTACAGGCCCTTCGGCCCACGATGTTGTGCCGAACTTTTTCCCGAAACCTAAGGGCTATCTAACCTCCATATGCCTATCTAATAGCCGCTTAAATGCCCCTAATAAGGCCGACTCCACTACCCTCTCCGGCAATGTATTCCACGCTCCTACCACTCTCTGAGTAAAGAACCTACATCTGACATCTCCCCAATATCTACCTCCTTTCACTTTAAAACTATGTCCCCTCGTAAAAGCTACCTCCACCCTAGGAAAACGTCTCTGGCTGTCTACTCTATCTATACCTCTGATCATTTTGTACACCTCTATCAAGTCACCTCTCATCCTTTGTCGTTCTGAAGAGAAAAGCCCTAGCTCTCTCAACCTTTCCTCGTAAGACCTTCCCTCCATTCCAGGCAACATCCTGGTAAATCTCCTCTGCACCTTTTCCAACGCTTCCACATCTTTCCTGTAATGAGGTGACCAGAACTGGACACAATACTCCAGATGTGGCCGAACCAGGCTTTTGTATAGCTGGACCATAACTTCATGGCTCTTGAACTCAATCTCTCTATTAATGAAAGCTAACACACCATACGCCTTCTTAACAACTCTATACACCTGGGTGGCAGCTTTCAGGGAACTGTGAACATGAACACCAAGATCCCTCTGCTCCTCCACACTGCCAAGAATCTTTCTGTTAACCCTGTATTCTGCTTTCAATTTGTCTTTCCAAAATGAATCACCTCACACTTTTCAGGGTTAAACTCCATCTGCCACTTCTCAGCCCAGCTCTGCATTCTATCAATGTCCCTTTGTAACCTAGAACAGCCCTCCGCACTGTCCACAATGTGACCCACCTTTGTATCATCCACGAACTTGCTAATCCACCCTTCCACTCCTTCATGCTTCTATTTTTCAGTTTTTCCCACATTACACAGGCTACTTAATGCTGATAGATCTCTTTGGTGCCAACCATCATTTTTTGGAATTGGCAGCTGATTTTCCAGTTGGATGCCCTTCCTTCCATGGACCATCTCCATTTACCAGGGGCTGAGAACCAAAGTATGGCTGACCAAAAAAGCTCTCCTACTCTTAGCATCTGCCATAGGCTTGATGGAAGAATTTGAAAGCTGGCAATCAACCTCTTTGGCACATTATGAACCCACAGTCGATGGTCAACAAATAATGTATGTAGAGCTAAAAAGTGTGAACTACTTGTCAAAATCTGGGTCCAGATTACTGATATGGAGAAGGGCAAAATGGCAAACAGCAAGTACAAGACTGTAAGGGACAAGAACAAACTGAGCTTAGAGTAAGGACAGATCAGACCATGATGCAGTTCATTACCCCACAGTCAACCCCAACCCAGACCAAAGACACATTTATTTTTTCAAAGCTTGAAGTAGGATGGAGGAAATATTGAGTGAGGTGAGGAGTTTCAGAGATATGTAGGCATTGGAGAGTGTGAGTCAGAACCAGTCCCAAGACCCATTTTAAACACAGTGAGGAGGTCAGGAGGAGACGGTGGTTTTGTGACCTAAGACACATTCTTAGTACATTCACAGTGATGAAATCAGAAAGTACAAGAAAGAGTTGAACAGACAGTCTGGAAGCTGATTGTGAGAGAAGGTTCATGCATGTGATTGCAACATTTTCTGTTCCAAGAGTTTTGGAAGGTAAAACAAGAATTGGGAGCAGGATTAAGTCCTGGGAGCCTGCTCTTTAGTTTAATATGATCTTTTACATCAACTCCACCTTCCTGCACTCTCCCCATTTCCCTTGATCAAGTAGCAAACTTATCAAATGTCACCTATTGCAATAGGAGCAGATATTTGACTCAAAAGGTACTCCAAAGTGCTCCACACAATCAAGGTTATGGTCCTGGATCTTGGTGAGATCCCATTGGGAGCACTCTGTACAATCACCTTATTTAAGGGTCATGATGTGGAGGTGCTGGTGTTGGACTGGGTTGGACAAGGTCAAAAATCACACGACACCAGGTTATAGTCCAACAGGTATGTTTGAAAACACAAGCTTTCAGATCATAGCCCCTTCCTCAGGTGAAGTGAGAAAGAAGCACACAGAAGACAGAATTTATCATTAAAAGATCAAAGCCTCATCAGATTGAGTAGTCAATCTCTCCTCATACATCAGGCCCACCATCCCCAGAATCAGCCCGGTAAACTTTCGCTGCACTCCCTCAAGAACAAGAGCATCCTTCCTCAGAAAAGGAGACCAAAACTGCACATCCTCATCAGTGGTGTGACCCTTTGATTTTTTAATTATAAATTATGTGTTTTGTGTGCTTCTTTCTCACTTCACCTGAGGAAGGGGCTACACTCTGAAAGCTTGTGTTTTCAAATAAAGCTGTTGGACTTCTGGTGTTGTGTGATTTTTGACCTTATTTAAGGATTGGGAGCACTTCAGAGAAAGTTTACCTGACAAATACTTGGATTGGGCTGGTTGTCTTTATGAGGAAAGGATCAACAGGTTAGGCTTATAACTGCTGGCATTTAGATGAATAAGAGTCATATCATGATTGAAACACAGAGGGTCCTTAAAGACCATGACAGGATGCATGTGGAAAGGATGCTTCCTCTTTTCGATACAGGAGTCATTGTTCCAAAATACGTTGTTGCCCATTTGAAACAGAGATAAGGAGGATTCTATTTCTTTCACAGAGTGTTATGAGTCTTTGGAACTCCTTTCCTGAAAAAGAAGGCGAAAGTCGAATCTTTGAATATATTTTTAAGGCAGAAATGGATAGGGTAAGCAAGGGATGAGAGATTGTTAGTGATAGGCAGGATCATTTGCATCTTGCACACTTTAAATCTATGCCCTCCCAGTCTTATTTCTTCTATAAACGGCAACTGATTTTTGTGTTGAATGTAACTTGATTTCCTTTATAGATTTGGCCTAGAATGTTCATTCTGTGTTAACTTTTATCTTCGCATGATGGTCAAGCTAATGCTGTGGTAAGTCAGCCACCAGAGAAGGTAATCTCTGGGACTGTTAGTGATTGAGGAATTAGGCTTCAGCTTGCTGTTATCACATTCAAATGAGCTCTCCATGGGAAACAGAGCCCGAAATGAGTTTTCTAAGCCATCTTCCCTTATCCCCATTTTCTCTTCTCCTCTTCTTCTTGCTTCTGAGTTGTTCATTCTATAACTGGTCACAAGGGCAGTTCCTCTCTGATGACAATATTGGGTGGTATGCAGCAGACCAATGTAGATCTTGACATGCATTGTTCCAAGAGGGTGTCTCCAATGCAATTCAAGCAGCAGGCATGTTGCATTGGCTGACTTCAAGAAAGCAGAGAGCGTTTGCATACAAGCATCTTTGTCTGATTGAAAGGACGAGGTGAATGTAAATGAATAAACTTTCTTTCATTAGTAACTCTGACCGATTTCCTCAGCAGCTCAATGCCTCGTTCTGCTCATGTCTGCCAATCTTGTCTCCATGAGTTAAATGCAGTTGGTTCACTGAGGTGGCCCTACAAAGAAACTGAGAAGGGATCCAACTTTTAAAGGAGAAGAATGAAAATCAACATCAGCAGAACCTGTTGGGTGCGACAATGGAGCATTTAATCCAACCTGCCTCAGGTGCCACAAGGATAAAATGGCATGGAGATGATCAAACTGGTGAATAAAGGGGTTCCTTCGGTTTTCTCTTTAGTCCTAGTACCTAACTCTCAATTGGCCACAAAAGAAACAGCAAAAGTATTCACATGGCACTTTTAATAAAGAGATAAGGTTCCTCCCAGATAGGCAAGAAGGAGGTAGCAGAGTTAAAAGGAGGATCAACAAAGAAATTAGGTTTGAAAACAGTGAAGAGTTGAGCTAATGGGATGCTCCATAAAAAAAGTCCAGAGTTAAAATACCAATTTATTTAAAATAGCAATTTTTTGTTACTTGTATTCATGAAATACAGTGAGATGTGTACAAGTCTCCACAATTCAGCACTATTTTAATAACAGAAATGATAAAAAGAAATAATTGAGACAAAATTAGGACAAAGTTCATCTTCTGTTCCCTCCACAGCTCCTGGGCTTCTGGAGTGGATATGGGACATTGCCGCCTAAGCTGCTCCTGAGGCCACCAAAGCAAGGATTTCCAGACCAAACTCACCACATTGTTACCGCCAAAGCCGGCACAGAAGCCACTGCATCATTGCTATAGCAAGGAGGGACAGACCAGACCCACCAAGTCACTGCCCAAAGCTGCCACATTGCTCATGAGGACCAAACTGAAACCACCATGCTGCTACCACTGAAACTGCAGCACTGCTGCCAGGAGGGATGGACCAGACACAGAGTTAGACAAATTGACGCAATGAATTATTGTGAAAGACCTCTGTATTGTCCACCACAACTTAGGCACAAGACATGTTGAAACCAAGAAATGATCACATAATCTCGAGTGTTTCCATGAATTTTCATCCACAGTTGTAGCAGACAGTTGAGAGAATACCAAAGTTTAATCCTAGAATGTTCAAGACAAAAATAATGCACGGGAGAAGGCTGTAGAATTTTGTTGAGATAAGGCTTTGAAGGCTTGCAACCATGAGAGCATGGATTTTTTACAAAGAATTTACAGGAAAATTCAGGCCATTCAGCCCAGTGAATCTATATTGATATTTATTTTCCATAATAACATCCTCTCATTTTACATTATCTATTGTAAGATTTAGGTGCGGGATTAGCTATTCAGCCTGGTCAGCCTGCTCTACCATTCAATAAAGTCATGGCTGAACTATTTTACAGTATTAACTCCACTTTCCTGTCTGCTCTGTATAATTCTTGACTCCCTTATTAATCAAAATCTGTCGAACTCTTTTGAGATATTCAGCAAGCCAGTTTCTACTGCTCTCTTTGGAAGAGAATTCAAAACATGAATGATACTCTGAGAAAAGAAATTCTCCCTCATCTCCATGTTTAATGGGAGATCTCTTGTTCTGAAATTATACCTCTTAGTTCCAGATTCCACCAACAGCAAACATCTTCTCTACCCTGTCAAACTTGCTCACCATCTTATATCTTTCAATAAGATTGCCTATTTCTGTTCTAAACTTCAATCAGTATAGACCAGCAAAATGAACTATGATTTAAATGGTGAAAAATTGCAGCATGCTGCAGTGCAGAGGGATCTGGGTGTCCTTGTACATGAATCACAAAAAGTCGGTTTGCAGGTGCAGCAGATCTTTAAGAAGGCGAATGGAATATTGTCCTTCATTGCTAGAGGCATGGAGACTAAAAAAGGCAGTTTACATTGCAGCTGTATAGGATGTGGTGAGGACACACTTGGAGTACTGTGTACGGTTCTGGTCTCCTTACTTGAGAAAGGAGACTGGAAGGGGTGCAGAGGAGGTTCACTAGGTTGATTCTGGAATTGAGAGGGTTGGCTTATGGGGACAGCCTGACTAGACTAGGACTATACTCATTGGAATTTAGAAGAATGAGGAGGAATCTTATAGAAACATATAAAATTATGAAGGAAATGGATAGGATAGAAGCAGGGAGGTTGTTCCCACTGGCGGGTGAAACTAGAACAAGAGGGCATAGCCTCAAAATAAAGGGGAGCAGATTTAGGACTGAGTTGAAGAGGAACTTATTCACCCAAAGGGTTGTGAATCTGTGGAATTCCCTGTCCAGTGAAGCAGTTGAGGCTACCTTGTTGAATGTTTCTAAGGTAAAGATAGATAGATTTTTGAACAGTAAAGGAATTAAGGGTTATGTTGAGTGGGTGGGTAAGTGGAGCTAAGTCCAGAAAAGATCAGCCATGATCTTATTGAATGGCCGAGCAGGCTCAATGGGCCAGATGGCCTACTCCTGCTCCTGTTTCTCACGTTCTTGTGTTCAATCTGCTCAAAGATTTTTTATTCTGTCATAGGATATGGACGTCTCTGGTTAGGCCAGCATTTGTTGCCAATTCCTAATTCTTCTTGAGAAGAATTTGGCAGGCTTTCTTCATTGGACATCTTTTTCATTGCAGGAGTCAGCCTAGTGAACTCTCTCTGAACTGCTTCCAGCACAAATATATCCCTCTTTAAGCAAGGAGATTAGAAATGGGCATAAGGCTGCAGTTGCAGTCATAGAATGCCTGTCAAGTTGTGGCAAGACTTCCCTACATAATATCCCAACCCTCTTCCAATAAAGGCCAACATTCCATTTGCTTTCTTAATTACTAGCTGTACATGGATGCTAAGATCTTTTGATTCGTTGTGAGCTAGCTTTGTTAGCATATGCTTCAATACTTTTCACTCTACATTAATGTGATATCCCCTTTACTGTATCTATGCTATTCATCACAGCTACTCTTGCAAGATTGAGATCCCTGTTTTAGCAACTTAACCTTATAACGCACTGAATACGCATTGTAAGAAATATAACAATGCACATTGACTACCTGTTATCTCAGAATCACAGAATGGTTACAGCACTGAAGGATGCCATTCAGCCCACCCTTTCTGCGTCAGCTCTCCAAATGAGCAAAGCACCATGTTCTATACCCCTGCTTTCTCCCAAACCTTCAGATAATAATCCAATTCCCTCTTGAATGCTTTAATTGAACTTAGCTTCAATACATCCACATGCAGCTCGTTCAAGATCCTGACCACTCATTGTATGAAACGAAAAGCAAACGGTCAGCTCATCAAGTATGAAATAGCAATCAGAATGCAGTTCTCTGGTACACACCTGGCTTTAAGCGGTAGATATTTACAGCTTGCTGATGCCTTTTCATATTGATGTCTGCTCAATCCAGAACTGTGCTACAAAACTGTACAGGAAACCAGGAGTAGAAGTGGGAGTAATTTATATTCATTTATATACATTGCAGTGTGTAATGAGGTCAGAACACACATACACAAAGCATAACTGCAAAACTATACAAGGCACTAAAGACTGCAGCTGGAAGGCTGTGAGCAGTTTTGAATTCCTAATCCAAGCAAAGAAAAACTCTCATTGCAGGGAGTCCAGAGATTGTTCACTAGTTTGATACCAGGTAAGTAGGGACGGTCTGATGTAGAGAGACTGTGTAAGTTGGTCCTGCGTTCCTTGAAGTTTAGAAAAATAAGACATGGCGTTATTGAACCACTTATGATCCTTAGGGAATTTGATGGGTCAGATGCAGAAAGGTTGTTTTGCCTGTGGGAGAGTTTAGTACTAGAGGGAATAATCTCAGAGAAAGGGGCCACCCATTTAAAACAGAGATGAGGAGGAGACAGTAGGAACTGCCGATGCTGGAGTCTGAGATAACAAGGTGTAGAGCTGGATGAACACAGCAGGCCAGGCAGCATCAGAGGAGCGGGAAAGCTAACGTTTCGGGTGTGGACCCTTCTTCAGAAATGGGGGAGGGGAAGGGCACTCTGAAATAAATAGAGAGAGGGGGAGGTGATGATAGAAGGTGGATAGAGGAGCAGATAGGTGGAGAGAAGATGGACAGGTCAAGAAGGTGGGGATGGAGCCAGTAAAAGTGAGTGTAAGTAGGGAGTTGAGATGGAGGTTGGTCAGTTGGGAGGGAGGGGCGGGAAGGTGGGAGGGAAGACGGACAAGTTGAGGAGGCGGGGATGAGGCTAGTAGGTAGGAAGTGGGCGTGGGGGTTGGTCAGTGAGGTGGGAGGAGCAGATAGGTGGGAGAAAAGATGGACAGGTCAAGGAGGTGGAGACGAGCTGGGCTGATCTTGGGATGAGGTCCAGGTGGGGAGATTTTGAAGCTTGTGAAGTCCACATTAAGACCATTGGGCTGCAGGGTTTCCAGGCAGAATATGAGGTGCTGTTCCTCCAGCCTTCGGGTGGCATCGTTGTGGCACTGGAGGAGGCCCAGGATGGACATGTCGTCCAAGGAGTGGGAGGGGGAGTTGAAGTGGTTCGCGACTGGGAGGTGCAGTCATTTGTCATAAACTGAGCATAGGTGTTCCACAAAGCGGTCTCCAAACCTCCGCTTGGTTTCCCCGATGTAGAGGAGGCCACATCGGGAACAGCGGATACAGTATACCACATTAGTAGATGTGCAGGTGAACATCTGTTTAATATGATAGATGAGGAGGAGTTTCTTCTCTCAGAAGGCAGTGACTCTGTGGAATTCTTTACCGTAGATGGTTGTCGAGGCTGGGTCATTAAGTACATTCAAGGCTGAGGTAAACAGATTTTTAATCGGAAACAAAAACAGAAGTTGCTGGAAAAGCTCAGCAGGTCTGGCAGCATCTGTGAAGAGAAATCAGAGTTAACGTTTCGGGTCCGGTGACTCTTCCTCAGAACTGATGGTAGCTAGGAAAATGTTGGTTTATATGCAGAAGATAGGTGGGGGAGGGAATAAGGAGTAAACAATAGGTGGGGATAGAGCTCAAAGAGAAAGAAGAGCAACTGGACAGACAAAGGAGTAGATAACGATTTGGCTAGGAGGGTGAACTGCTGTTAATGAGGACAGTTAGTGACTAACAACAGGGAGTGTGTAATGCAGATTATGTGATAACAAGACTTGGTGTGTGGGGTAGGGGGCTGTGACATGGGAGAGTTTAGGCCCTAAAATTATTGAACTCAATAATGAGGGCTGCAGGGTCCCCAAGTGCAAAATGAGGTGTTGTTCTTCCAGCTTACGCTGAGCTTTGCTGGAACACTGCAGCAAGCCAGAGACAGAGATATTGGGCAGGGAACAGGGTGATGTGTTACAGTGTAAGCCAACTTAAAGCTCAGGGTCATTTTTGCAGGCAGAACGAAGATGTTTTGCGAAACGGTCACCCAGTCTATGCTTTGTTTCCTCAATATAGAGAAGACCATATTGCGGGCAGCGAATGCAGTAGACCAGATTGTGTGAAGTACATGTGAAATGCTGCTTCACCTGGAAGGAATGTTTGGAGCCTCGGATACTGAGGAGGTAAATCGGCAGGTGTTACATCTTCGCCGGTTGCAGGGAAAGGTGCCGTGGGGCTGTGGGAGGGATGTTGGGAGTGAAGGAAGAGTGGACCAGATTGTCTCAGAGGGAACAGTTCCTGCAGAAGTCAGACAAGGGAGGGGAGGGGAATATGTGTCTGGTGGTGGCGTCTCACTGGAGCTGGAAGAAGTGGCAACTATTAGCTATTGACAGTCTCCATTAACAGCTATTCAGCCCCCGAGCCTGATCATTATCCACTCCTTTGTCTATCCAACTGCTCTTCTCTCTCTTTGGACCCTACCCTCACCTATTTACTCCTTACTCCTTCCCCCATCCTATATTCTGTGTATAAATTAACATTTTCCTTGCCACCATCAGTTATGAGGAAGGGTCACCAGACCCGAAACATTAACTCTGATTTCTCTTCACAGATGCTGAGCTTTTCCAGCAACTTCTGTTTTTGTTTCTGATTTCCAGAATCCAGAGTTCTTTTTTGTTCAGATTTTTAATTGGGAAGGTAATCGAGGGTTATAGGGAAAAAGCAGGAAAGTACAGTTGAGGATGATCAGATCAGCCATGATCTCATTGAATGGTGAAGCAGACTGGATGGGCTGAATGGCCTACTTCTGCTCCTAAGTATTACGTTTGAAACCTGTTTTTCTCTCAGGCAATCCAGAATTCACCATGCAACACGATGCATAACCATAGCACTCCACCAATTCCCATCTTTTACTGGGTATTACATTCCTGTGTTCATGGGCTGGTGCACACTTCATGTGAGGGGCATCTCACTGGCTCAATGCCATGTAGCCAAGTCCAACGTTTCCTCTGCAAAATGGGTCTGGCCTTTGATTGCTGGTCAATCACTAGCATTTGTCACTTGCACTTCAACTCCACTCGTCTCTGTGATTCGTCCTTCCTCATAAAACAACACACCAATTGTCAAAACAAATTGACTTCCACCCATCAGGTGAGTTATCCCATTCTCACAAGAAATAATGCAACCATTCAGCTTTTATAACGTCACCCACACAGACTTGACCAGCTCAATTAGATGAAACAAAAACAAAGTTGCTGGAAAAGCTCAGCAGGTCTGGCAGCATCTGTGGAGGAGAAAACAGAGTTAACGTTTCGGGTCCGATGACCCTTCCTCAATAAGAGGAAAGCAAGGTTGGTTGCATTTCAATTTACTGAAGCCTGGGCCTAGTTTTTAGTCAGGCAGGTCTGGCTGCATAAATACATTGCTTCTAACATATCAACAAACAGGAGGCTGGAAGAACACAGAAAGCCAGGCAGCATCTGGAGGAAAGGAGCAGTCAATGTTTCAGGTATAACCTTTCTTCAGACTGAAGACCAGTCTGAGGAAGGGTTATACTTCAGACCGGTTTCAAAAATAATACTTAGGAGCAGAAATAGGCCATTCACTCTTAGTTGTGGTGTTTAGGACTGGGGAGTGTGGCCAGAAAATTGAGATCCAGATCTTTCAGGACTGAAGTGAGGGAACGGTTATGCAAGGACGGGAAGTGGGAGGTTTTTTGCTGCCAGGAAGTGACTGCATGTGTGTGTGTGTGTGTGTTTATGTGCGCGCATGTGTGTGCATGCTTGCTTGTGTGTGCGTGCGTGTGTGCATGCACGTGCACATGTGCGTGTGTGTGTATAACAGGGATGGGGGTAGGATAAATGTACCTAGACTCCCCTCCTTGTTCAAATGACTGGAAGACAAGGAACACAGAGAATCAGCTGACCTACACACTTAAATTCTCTGATCCTCATCACTCAAACGTCAACGGTTGATGACAAGCCTGGGAAAATGCATTGTGCACTCTTCAAAATTCTCAATGCATTGCAAAATCACTCGAACAGAAAATGACAATGAAAGGAGTATATTGCAATCCGTCATTCAACATAATTCTGAAATTCATAAAGTATGAACAGTAACAGTATTTTGGAGATGGAGATGTATTTACTCATCCCCTAGAGTGACCATGAATGGTGATCCAGATTGTCAAGGCTATGGAGCATGACATGCCTGATGTCAGTCCATTTGCTAACAAGGCAAGGACATGTAGGCAAGGTCTTTTTCTTTTGAAAAAGCATGTTGACATGTGCTCCAAATTCCCTTCAGGCCTGACTAACCACAATGTCACAGGCCTCGTTCCTAAGTAGGGGCTGTGGATGGCAAAAACCTTGGGTCTGGTATTAAAGAGAAGTCTTGTTCTCAGGTATCCAGCCACTTTTCTCCTGCAATCCAAATCTGATGCAGATGACTGCTAAATCTCACAGGTACAGCAGGGCCTGCATTGGAATTCAGATTCTACCGCAAAATTGGTGGGAATGAAGTGGGAAGAACACTTGCCAAAAACAACGAGTCGGTGAACTGATGTCTTTAAAAAGCCAGGGACAGGAAAATAATGCAAGGCTGAGGCTGAAAATGACTGGCCTATCAATTAATTTGCCCTGTTAAAAATAAGTGTCTGCATGTGTTAACCAGAACCTAATAAAATAAAAAAGAAATAAAAATTTGCAAAGACAGAAATAAAACCTGCTTTTGGATGTGGTAAGACATCTTACAGCTGGCTGTCAGGGCCCTGTTTTAAGCCATCATTTCTCCCTCAGAACACTTAGGAGCTCTTTGTATTCTGAGTCTCTCTGTGAAGCAGATGCTTGTCTTAAAATAAAAGAATTCCTCCCAACTATCATAAAATTGAATAATGACTTTCTAGCCTAAGGTTTGCCTTGTTTGTTGAAGTTTATTAATGTTAACCATTGTTTTCATTTTGCTTGTGAGGGTGGGAGTGGGTGGGGGTGGGTTAAATAAAACAGATGTTAGCAACAAGCACAGAAAATCTACATGCCAGGGCTAAAGTGTAAGGCCAGATGGTCACTTACAGCCAATGTAATCTGGTACGCTCCACTGAGAGAAAGACTATTGATTGGATTTCTCACTTCAGATGTGGGTCCAATATCTACACATGTCTACACTCATATCAGTTACTTGAAATCCTATACAGTGGCTGTAGAGTGAGAGATGAGATTAAGTGTTACCTATTACAATAAAATGAATCCACTCTCTCCAACCCATCTGTTGCCCATGAGCTGTTGCAAAACTGGCTGTAACAATGTGAGTAATAACTCATGAGCAATTTGTGGACCCAGGCCACAAATCCATACAGGAGATTGCATACTTTTCCTTTTAATCAGTTCATTCACTCGCTCACTCGAAGGCAGAGATCTGTTTCTTATTGATGCGGCCGTGCATTCACAAGTAAAACAGAAAATCCTGAAGACGCTCGCACAACATCATCTCTTAGACAGACCATCTTGATTTACATCCCTCTCTTCTGTGTAACCGTCCATGTTTATTGTTACTGAATTATTACAGATCATATCAACTTTATAGTATCGTGTTGCACTAAAGATGAAACAGTCTCGACCCAAAGAGGTTTCAAATCAATTTTCTGCCTTTCTCCTCATTTCACAGCAGATTAAAGTTTGTCCATCAAAAGGCCGATTTAAAAAAAAAACATCAATTGCAACTACCCTTCAGCCAACCTGGTTTTAAAACACGCCTAACATCAGGAAGATATACACAGTATAAAATAGAACTTTAAGGATGGTTAAAATACATTCAACTACAGCTGAGTACTAATATAGATGAATAATAATAATAAAAAAAATCAATCAGACATTTACTTGTCAGGTTGGGGCAGCCAGTAACCAGTAACAAATCGTGGTATCAACAGAATGGAATGCTTAGGTCTAGAGATAGACCCTTATTAAACTACAAGAAACACATGATGAAGAAACTTTGAACTAGCTATGAAGAACCAGGCTTATTAATATTTGTAATCAACCTGTTCAGAGATGTTATTACACATCTCTGGAGCAAGACGGACTGTAAACCCAGGTCTCCTGGCTTAGAAGTAGGGACTCTACCACAGCACCATAAGAGCCCTCCAGATTCTTGATTTTTTTTTTAATATCTAGAAGTGCTTTTACACACAGTGAATGTTTTCCCCATCATTATATCACAGTGGTATTTTTCATCTATTAAACACTACCACCAGTAAGTCACCCATGATTTCCAATTGATTAATTTACATGCAAAGCCCATGAAGGGCAATACAAACCATCAAAGGGGAGGGAAATATAGGAAGAGGGTTAAATCAAAGTGGAGCTGCAAGGGGTGATAAAGCATTCCAGTTCCTTCAGTGCCCATCTCTCGCTAAAGACATCAAGTGTAATATTTTTAATCAACCTGCTATGACACAACTTTGGAGCAGGTGGGACTTGAACTCAAACCTCACAGCTCAGAGAAATAGACACTACCACCTCACCACAAAAGTCCAAATGGCTTCTTACTATGCCAGTGGGTGGGTGGTTATCAAATGTAGGCAGGAATGTGGGGTAATCAGATCAGACATTGCTTTATTGAATGTTAAAGGAGGTTCCAGAGACTAATAACGGGTCCCTGGCGCTGTGAGGCAGCAGTGCTAACCACTGAGCCACCATGCTCAATATAAAAGCTGCTGCCACCAGCCCCATTAAGTGGAGGAATCTACATGGCCCCCTTTATCTAGTGTGATAGAGGATAACCATTTCCTGCTCTACCTCAAAGATTTTCATGTCGTTAACAAGATCTTAAGCTGAATCTTCCCTTTTCTTTGCTAAGTGCCATTTTCAGGGAGATTCATGGAGGGTTTCCCATCGCGGCCCACGGTGACTTTTCTCACGCAATCCTCTGCCGATCGCCTCCTTAATTGTTTTACTGGGGGAGCAGTAATTTAGTACCTTATCTAAAGGACTTCAGTTCCGACAATGCAGCATTAATTCATGTACTCAACTAGCATGCCAGTCTAGACCAACTTTCCAAAGTAGCGGTTAAATCTGTAGCATGCTGACGAAAAGGTGGGAGTGTTACCTACTAAGCTATAGCTGAGGAACAGTCATGTTAACAGGTCAACAAGAACCAAGACTTAGGAACTCAATAGGTAAAGCTCACAGACTTAAGATGTGACATAAAGAAGAATAACTGACAGCTCTGACACCTTCCCTTTCTTCAGGCAAATCAGTCCTAGTATTTGGTGAGGTTTTGGCTGATAAACTTTAACAATACCATTGCATTCATTGTCCTTCTCTCATTCAACCTGTTTAGATTTTGAACGTGTCTCTTTGAGAAGACAGTGTTTATTCCATCTGGAGCTAACAGAGAGACAGATTTACCTATTATTGTATCAGAGATAGTAGGAACTGCAGATGCTGGAGAATCTGAGAAAACAAGGTGCAGAGCTGGATGAACACAGCAGGCCAAGCAGCATCCTTTCTGCTCCTATGATGCTGCTTGGCCTGTTGTGTTCATCCAGCCCTGCACCTTGTTACCTATTATTGTACTTATTTATAATGGATTACCTAAGTGCAGAGAAGACCACAACAAGGGCCTTCAAATTAGATAAGATCTGACAAAAATATTACCCAGCAGACCTCCTCTGCAAAATTCACCTTGGGCGGCTGTCTTCTTTAAGTAACTTCCATCCAGGATCTCAGAAATGGAGTTTCACGGAGTATTCCTAATCCTTATAAACCTTTCTCTGCTTCCTAACCTGATATCCAGCATTTCTATTTTTAAAGGTGTTAATCAACATGGCATCAAATGTCTTATCTACATGTTCACAACTCTCTGAGACGGAATCCCTCTGATCTCGAGTCTTCTTTGAGGCTCATTAATGTTACACTCATGTCATCCAGTTGTTTGCTCAGAGCATTGTCTTTGGGGAATGGCAATTAAAATCATGAGCTGTCTTTTATGATCACTGGACATCCAAAGCATACGCAACAAATTCAGTAAAGTAGCTATAAATCTGTTAACCACATCCGTGGGCAAGATTAATATTGCATTCACTTTTCCATTTAGTTCATGAGCATGAAAATATTTCTCAAAACTGTGGCACACTTCTTACTCGCTGGAAATGTGAAGGAGGAGTTTGTCTGAATCTTGCCATCTTTAAAGCGCTACTTAACACTAAAGCACTCCTGACAGTGTTCACTGCCTACACAATATTGTAAAAAAACCGAAAGAACTGCGGATGCTATAAATCAGGAACAAAAACAGAAGTGAAGAAGGGTCACCAGACCCAAAACATTAACTCTGATTTTGTCTTCACAGATGCTGCCAGATCTGCTGGGCTTTTCCAGCAACATCTGTTTTTGCACAATATTGTAACCCTAGTAATTATTTGTCAAGACATTGCAAATTGCAAACAGGATCAAATCCCTTGTAGTTGGCATTAATCTGATCCACAGCTATGTAGCCAATGCCCTTGTGTATGTTTAAGGTTGAGACAGAAAGTAGGGGAATCCAGGGTACCAGAGCAAAAGGCAGGAAAATCAGATCAGCCATTGTCATATTGAATGGCAAAGCTAACTCCAGGATCTGAACAGCCCACTCCTGTTTTATTTCTTATTGTCTTATGTTGTATCGGTCATTCCAGCTCACTGTGTTCTAATCATAGAATCTCTACACTGTGGGGACAGGCCCTTCGGCCCAACGAGTCCACACCAACCCTCAGAGCACCCCATCCAGACCCATCCCCCTTTAACCCACCTAATCTAAGAATCCCTGAACACTACGGGCAATTTAGCATGGCCAATCCACCTAATCTGCACATCTTTGGACTGTAGAAGGAAACTGGAGCCCCCAGAGGAAACCCACGCAGACACAGGGAGAATGTGCAAACTCCACACAGACAGTCGCCCGAGGGTGGAATCGATCGTGGGTCCCTGACGCTGTGAGGCAGCAGTGCTAACCACTGAGCCACCATGCTCAACATAAAAGCTGCTGCCGCCAACCCCATTAAGTGGAGGAATCCACATGGCCCCCTTTATCTAGTGTGACAGAGGATAACCATTTCCTGCTGTACCTCAAACATTTTCATGTCGTTAACAAGATCTTCAGCTGAATCTTCCCTTTTCTTGGCTAAGTGCCATTTTCAGAGAGATTCATGGAGGGTTTCCCATCGCGGCCCACGGTGACTTTTCTCACGCAATCCTCTGCCGATTGCCTCCTTAATTGTACGTCACAGCTCCACATCAGCCTTCCCATGGGACAGCGGAGGTAGAAGTGCTTACTGTTGCTGGAAACGTGATGGTCCTGCAGGCGGCAGTTTTGACCGTAGCTGTGCACCATTTCAAACACTGTCAACCAGGGACTGCCCTTTACACAGTAGTTCTTGGCCATCGTTGTTAAGGGCATGGCCCAGAAAGGGAAGCTGGCAGCCCATTTCACTGACAGGGATCTGGATGCCCTGGTGAACAGGGCAGTTGACAGAAGGGGAGTGCTATTTCCTCCAGCCTACCAAAGGAAGTCACACAACTAGACTACCAGCTTGCATAGAGATTTGCACTTAGGTCACGGCCATCTCCAGGATGAAAAGAAATACTCAGATCTTCTGCATTCCACAAGGCTAAAGTTCCACCTTTTCCTTTTCTCCATTACACACACTTACTTGGCGCTGTACAGCAACATCAGTGAGGCTAACAACTCTCAGCACTGTCTGCATCATTTTCACGAAACAGCTCTCACCCTTTTCATTTTCCCAAATGGCTAAACCTTCCTGCCCTTTGCGCTTCATACTCACCCAGTTGGGACACTCTATCACAGCCTTTCCTGCTCCTGCCTCACCACCGACATCTCTTCTGGCCACTTTCATCTCACTCAATCCCTCCCTGCATCTCATTGCAGGCGGAAATGTCACACAGGAGGCTAAAACCTCACATGATACTCGAGGTATGGTTTCACCAAATCTCTGTCCAGTTGCAGTAAGACTTCTTTTGCAATGTAGGCCAACATACCAATTGTCTTTCTCATTCCTCTCTGCGCATGCCTGCTTGTTTTCAGTGATCAGCTTTTGTATGACCATTTATTGGAGCTGCTTGTGTATGTTTATCACTTTTATTTATAACAACAGGATACTTGCAAAAAGTACTTCAAGTTCTTTGTAATGTCCTCAGATTGCAAAAGGAGTAGGAAATTCCAATTCTTTTCATCTAATTATCATCCCCCAGGTTAGGAATGTAATGATGAATCATAATTTAATGCTGTTATTTAGCAACTTGCGTTCTAAAAGGGAAGAAAGTGGATTTTAATTTTCAGTTCTGTGAAGATCCAATCTTATTTTAAAGGTCTGAAAGTCATTTTGAACACTTACAAGGGAATTTCTAAAATTTTTTTTTACAAGAGTCATGTGAGTTTAGCTAAATGCTGAGAAAGCTACCTCTGGAGGTAATTGCTAAGATGTTTGCTGACTTGAGTTTTACAACCATCAGAGAGAAAGAATGAGAGAATGAGCCAAAGGCAGATTCACGCAGGGGGAAGAGGTATCAGGAAGAAGTAGTTGGTAGCAGGCTCCACATGATCAGGACTGGAGACAAGTCCTGAGGAGCATGGAAGTCGGTGAAAAGAAATATCCAGAAGCAGTAGACTACAGAAATGTCAGAGATGAAGACATTTTACAAGTTTTGAAGGTATGAGTTTAAAGAATCTGTGTTATGTAATGAGTGAGTCAAGTTAAGCATCTTGCATTAAGCATTTTCAAGACAGAACTAGCACGAGGGGACATAGCTTTAAATTGAGGGGTGATAGATATAGGACAGATGTCAGAGGTAGGTTCTTTACTCAGAGAGTAGTAAGGGCGTGGAATGCCCTGCCTGCAAAAATAGTAGACTCGCCCACTTTAAGGGCATTTAAATGGTCATTGGATAAACATATGGATGATAATGGAATAGTTTAGGTTAGATGGGCTTCAGATTGGTTTCACAGGTCGGCGCAACATCGAGGGCCGAAGGGCCTGTACTGCGCTGTAATGTTCTATGTTCTATGTTCTATGTTCTATGATAAAAATGTAGCATCAAGTGAAAAGTACAGCCATGCTAACTAAGCAAGATGATGTAGTGTGGAGTTAGAGTTAACTCTTTACTGTGTTTGAGTACCTGTAAGCATATTGCTAGTGTAAAATGAATAACTCTTTCGTGCAGATGTTGGAAACAAAACTGTTCAAATCACTTTTGTATAGTGTAGCACAGTTCATGATTTATTTTTTCTTTTGTGCAGCAGATATTTGTGCTCATGTGCTAAAAGTAAATTGGCAGTCTCTTGTGAATCTATTCAGTGACCTGGCTCCGTGACGAACAAAATTAAAATTGACACATTCCAGCTTTATTATGATGGCCATCCAGCTGAATATTGCATTCATGAATGGGTTTACCCTGGAAGAGTCCATGGCTTAGAGAAGTGTGTTTAATAATTTAACCAGTGCAGCGAAGTGGCTTTGGTGGCTCATCCAGCAGATCAGTAACAGAACCAAACACTCTCTGAGACTTCCGCTGCCAACTTTAGTGAATAGAGCTGAGCCTGATGTTCTCAGACTTTGCACTGCTGTCATCAAAAGTTGGTAACACATTGGCAGAAAGTCCAAAGAAATTCAGTGTCAGCTCAAGCCTTATTAAGTGTAAGGATATAAACCTATTGATAGGTTATAGTGCTCTATAACACAAAATACTTTGCCGTCAGTGAATAGATGCGACAGCGAGCCTGCTTTTCCCTGTATTGTGAGCCATGGAACCTTACAGCAGATCTTACAAGTGGAGAAATCTTTTAGAGAACTGAACGAGTTTTAAAGGGCCAAGTAGTGTTGGTGACAATGATAACTATATTGACCAGGGTGCCACCATTTAACCAAGATTAACTCAGTAGAGGAAGAAATGTATAGTCTTAGATTTTCTGATGAACTATACTGACCATAAGGCAAACATTGGAAAAATAGATAGATATTTGTTAAACTGGAATTCTGTCAATATTTCATCACATCTAATTTTATTTTTATTACCTGTCCAAAGATTTGGTCTAAGCTTTTGTCTATCATGAACTGACCTGAGAAAATCATGATAAACCTTCACAAATATCCCTAAGGGTGGTGGAAGCAGAGATTACAAATGATTTCAAAAAAGATTGGATGGGTACTTGAGGGTAATAAGGTAGAGGGTGAGAGAATGGGACTGACTGGATTGTTTTACAGAGAGCTAGCATTGACTTAATGGGGGCCAAATGAACTCCTGTGTCACTGAGACAGCATTTCATGAAAACAATAGGGCACCTTCTATGGTATTAGGTAGGGAATTCCAGGATGTTGAATTAACAATAAAGAATAATGATAATAATATATTAACATCGAATCCAAATTTCCATTTGGGAAATGATGGGATTTGAATACATGTTCCCAAAACATTAGCCTGGATAACTCACCCATTACACCACCACCCCTGTAAGTTAGAGAGCGTTGGTTATCTGTAGGGACTGGGTTACAACTGTGTTAAAATCTACCAATACAGCAATCTATACCTAGTCAAGACGTACCTCAGTTACCTCTCGACGAAGTCTGCGATTCATTAAGATATTGCTATTGCAGCAACAGTCAATTATACTTATGCCAGCTATTGGCACAAAACAGGGGCTGCAATTATATCCACATGATCCCCAACCATTCCTGGCAGGATGTGGCTGCTTTTGCTAAGATTTTCTAAAGATTTTCCAACGGGACCTTCTCCAATTGTTAAAGGAGTCGTGGGACCAGCATGGTGTTCATGTGGGAGCAGCAACATTTTATTCCCACAAAGCATAAATACATTTTTGCTAAAATCGAAGGGACCAGATTCAAACTTGACTTTTCATGTGGATTGTGGAGATTTTTGGATGGATTCCTGGGGAAAAATATCAAATGCAATGATCATAGATCTTGTGATCATTTGGATGTAGAAGTTTCATATGCACGGGTGGTTAAATCATCTGACATAGATTTTCTTTTCTTCTTATGATCATGATCCCATGAAAAGTGCCATTTGTTTGGAGAAGGGCAGTGAGGAGATGAAGGACACATTCACCCTATTAGACCAAATAGATTTTAACCGTTTTAACCAAAATCTCACTGCTATGTAATGTAGCGGTAATGTCACTGGGCTAGTAATCCATTAACTTTAAGGCTGATCCTCTGGGGACAGGGTACAAATCCCACCATTTCCCAAGTGGAAATTTGTATGAATTTTTATTTAAAAATTGGTCTAATGATGACCATGTAACCACTTTTAATTGCTGTTAGAAACCCATTTGGTTCACTAATGTCCTTTAGGAAAGGAAAATTGATTTCTTCAGGCCAGCAATTGACTCTTAACTGCCCTCTGGGCAATTGAGAATGGGTAATAAAAGCTGACCTAGCCAGTAATTCCCACATCCCATAAATGAATAACAAAGAAATTGTACTGCCCAGTCACCACAATGACATTTTTAGGAATGTATCTCTGCTTCATTTCCCTCTAATTTTCATTCATAGAATCATAGAATCCCTACAGTGTGGAAGCAGGCCATTCGGCCCACCAAGCACGCACCGACCTCCGAAAGAGCATTCAGCCCCGTATTTCCCATGGCTAACCCAACAACCTAGCCACTATGGGCAATTTCCCATGGCCAATTCACCCAACCTGCGCATCTTTGGACTGTGGGAGAAAACTGGAACATCCAGAGGAAACCCACACAGACACAGGAAAAATATGCAAACTTCACACTGGCAGTTGCCTAAGGCTGGAATCTAACCCTGGTCCCTGGTGCTGTGAGGCAGCAGTGCTAACTACTGAGCCACCATGCCGCCCTTTGTGTTGGAAAGAATCCTGAGGAACAGGATTTACATGTATTTGGAAAGGCAAGGGCTGATTAGGGATAGTCAACATGGCTTTGTGCATGGGAAATGGTGTCTCACTAACTTGATTGAATTTTTTGAAGAAGTAATGAACAAGATTGATGAGGGCACAGTGATAGACGTGATCTATACGGACTTCAGTAAGCCATTCGACAAGGTTTCTCATGGTACACTGGTTAGTAAAGTTAGATCATGGTTAGTAAGTTTACAGATGACACCAAAATTGGACATGTAGTGGATAGCAAAGAAGGTTACCTCAGAGCACAACAAGATCTTGATCAGATTGGCCAATGGGCCAAGGAGTAGCAGATGGAGTTTAATTTAGATAAATGTAAGGTGCTGCATTTTGGAAAGGCAAATCAGGGCAGGACTTACACACTTAATGGTAAGTATTGCTGAACAAAGAGACCTTGGAGTGCAGGTTCATAGTTCCTTGAAAGTGGAGTCGCAGATACATAGGATGGTGAAGAAGGTGTTTGGTATGATTGCCTTTATTGGTCAGTGCTTTGAGTATAGGAGTTGGGAGGTCATGTTGTGGGTGTACAGGACATTGGTTAGGCCACTTTTGGAATACTGCGTGCAGTTCTGGTCTCCCTGCAATAGGAAGGATGTGTGAAACTTGAAAGAGTTCAAATAAAATTTACAAGGATGTTGCCAGGGTTGAAGGGCTTAGGGAGAGGCTGAACAGACTGGACCTATTTTCCCTCCAGCGTCAGAAGCTGAGGGGTGATCTTTTAGATTTTTATAAAATCATGAGAGGCATGGATAAGGTGAATAGCCAAGGTCTTTTCCCCAGTTTGGGGGAGTCCAAAACTAAAGGACACAGGTTTAAGGTGAGAGGGGATAAGATTTAAAAGGGATCTAAGGGATAGCTTTTTCATGCAGAGGGTGGTGCGTATATGGAAAGAGCTGTCAGAGGAAGTGGTGGAGGCTGGTACAATTACAACATTTCATTCTTAACTTTTTTATCTAGACCTGCTTTCCTAGACCAGCGTGTACCATATTGCTATCAGGAAAGTGAATATGAGCTGCTTTTTTGAGTCAATGCAGTCCATGTGGTAAAATACTGGCAGGGTGGCAGTGTCAGATTATGGCCCAGCAATGATCTTAAGTGATTGACAGTGGAGTATCTCCGAAAATATTGAACAGCATTGGAGGAATTAAAGGAGATAAAATACAACACATCGGGACTGATTTTAAGCTGCACTGCTGGATGGTATGGGGAGGCAATTGTCCAAAAATCACAGGGCTCAATGTATCAAACCATGTCTCTGGGTCAAAATCCCTGAAATTCCCTCCCTAATGGCGTTGTGGATCAACCTACATCAGGTGGACTGTAGCAGTTCAAGAAAACAGCTTCTCAAGGGCAACTAGAGATGGGCAATAAATGCTGGCCAGCCAGCGATGCTTACATCCCACAAATGAATAATGAAAGAAAATTCCTGCTTACCACCACATGCGCACCTGATTCAGGCAGGAGTCTCATTTCAAATGTTTAATCAGGTTCCTGTGTCATGGCAGGTTCGCTGGTCTAATATAAGTAAGGCACAAGCTTCAAGAAATGTGCAGGTTTCAAACTACAGAGACAGTGGTGCAATCAGATCATTGAAGGTCTATGTGGGTTAACATTAATCCCAGTGAGAAAAGAGGCCTGTTGCATGGGAAAGGTGGTGAACTCACAAAGTATCTTCCAACAGATGAGACATAGGAAGCACAATTCTTGCATCTTCCTTCTGAGGGCAGCAATGTCTCATCACTAAATTCTGCTGTTACACAAATTGTAGCCAGAGAAACCCCAAATGACAGCATTCTCATTTTAACTGACATTATATAAAATGATATTAAACTGTTATTGATTAAAATTATACAGTATCCACTGCAGAAGAATAGGCCATTTGACCAACAGGGGCATACCAAGTATGTGTTCCATCTGCCCCTTCCCACATCTTTCTCCATTTAAACCCATCAAAATATCTTTCCACTCCTTTCTGCCTCATGATTATCTTGTCAGCTGTTCCTGGTTGTTCCTCATGTTTGGAAATGATATCTACTCAGGATCTTGAGCTCCTGCATTGCAACTTAACAAAATTTCATTCCCTTTTGTTTCCTTGTCTTGCACAATTCTGTCTCAGTGTTAAAGACTTTGTGACATAAAGCACAATGTGGATTGATGGGCAAGTTGTCACCATTTTGAACAATTGGCAGCAAGCTCCCTCCGAATTATGTGTTTATCTAACTTTACCTTCTATGCATCTGTGTTATTTTCCATAACTAATTCTGCAAAGTCTAAACCTAAGCATCGAAAATCATCTGCATGCAAATAACCCATATGCTATTACTGTGCCAACCATGGATCGTTTCACATTTCTGAATAGCAGGGTATTTCTCATGGGAACAATGGCAGACATGATGAAGAAGTTACCTCTGAACTCCCATCCCGCATGCATGAATCTGTGCTAGCGACTACGCTGTTAAACAGCAGAGGACCTCAGGCATGCAAACTAATTATTCACACAATTTTGGCAAAACAGAGCTGAACCATCTGAGAATTTACTGTCAATGATTAGCACATATGTCAATCTTGAAAAGCACATGCTCACAAAATGTGGAGACGCAGAGTTTGCATGATCCAGGTATCCATCAATGGGTCCATCTACCAGTGCATCTAGGCTTTTTATTTCGTTATTGACAGGATGTCAGTATCGCTAGCTGGGCACTCATTACCTATCCCTAATTGCCCTTGAGAAGGTGGTGGTGAGCTCTCCTGTTGAACTGCCATAGGCCATTTGGTAGCAGGCCATTGGGGAAGGAGATCAAGGATATTGACCCAGCAACACTGAAGGAACAATGATATATTTTCAAGTCAGGATAGTGAATGGTTTGGGGGGTGTCTTGCAGGTGGTGGTCCGGCCCTTGTCCTTTTTGATAGTAGTGCTCCTGGGTTTAGAATGTACTCAGAGACTCACAATTTCCTGATACACAATTCTGGAGCAAAGCTTTACACTGGGAGCACCAATTTGTTAAATACACTTTGACATTGTCACTTTGTATTACATTTGAAACTGGGAAGAACACAGTTGACAGAATAAGTCACTTGCCCTACACCCTTACCCACCCCCCCAACTCCCACCCCCACATATCTCCACAGAACTCCTTCCAGTCATTCGCAGCTATTTCTAAAGAAGTCTTAAGCACGTTGCCCATTGACCTGTTGGAGAATGACTGGTGCAGCTTTTTTAAAAACTCATTCACAGGCTGTAGGTGCCACTGGCTAGGTCAGCATTTATTACGCTTCCCTAATTGTCCAGAGGGCAACTGAGAGTCAACCACATTGCTGTGGGTCTGGAGGCACATGTAGGCCAGACCAGGTAAGGATAGCAGTTTCCTTCTGTAAAGGACATCAGTGAACCACATAGGCTTTTCCTGACAGAAGAAGTTGGCTTCATGGCCATCATTAGACTCTAAATTCCAGATTTTAATTGATTCCAGACTTCACCATCTGCCGTGGTAGGATTTGATCCAGTGTTCCCAGATAATTACTGAAGTTTCTGGATTAATGGTCCAGTGATAATATCACTAGGCCATATCCTTCCCTTCCCTCTCTGAAACATTCATTGGCACAAAGCACTCCTTTACTGCTTGACATACGCTTGTCTCAACTTAAACACGTTCCATTTCCAATGGAACAATAGGCAAGGATTTGAAGGATTACAGAACAGAGGTGAGTAGATGGAGTTACGATTCAGAGAAGCTGTGTTTGAATGGAGTGATGGAGCAGGATAAAAGAGCTAAATGGCCTTCTTCAGTTTCTCCGATTGACTCTTTTGTTTAAGTACATCAATTTTCAATGGGTCTGTGCAAAATACTGTCCTAAAACGATGTCATGTGTGAGGGTTACTGCCTACACAGTGCGTGCACCAGTGCCAAGGAATATATTCTCCCCTTTTGCTTCACACATGTAGACTTCAGTTGTAAATGCTCAAGATTTGTTTTTAAAGATGACATGAATCCCATTGATTTCAATGTGGTGATGTTGTCGAGAGTTAATCTAACAGTGATTCTACAGCTGTTGGGTGTGCCATTTAACTCAATCAAATAAATGTGGTTTAAGTTAATCAGGTCTCCCTCACCGTAGTTGATACGTTCAATCTGCAGCTGTAAAATACTTACCACCTGTTCAAACTACTTTAGTGCTTTAATGCAAATCCTGCTTAAATTGACCTTAACACTTGAATCTAATGATTACCAACAATGTGAATATGACCACCAATGTAACACACGGGCAACCATTTAAAACTGGGCTTGTTACTTTTTGAGGGTGATTTTATGACCTTATACTTGATACATAAGGTTATAGATGAGTTCTTAGCTACACATTAATTCATGAGCACTTTCGAGGGACTGCTATGTAAGTATGCATTGATACCAGACCTGGGAGTTTTTTTAAAAATTGCTTGAAATTATCCTTTGGTTTATGGCTTTCACGTGCTTAGAAAGCATCAGAATGACACATCTCATTTGATACTCTATCAGGTAGATTTAAAGAGTCATAAAGTCATGGAGATGTGCAGCACGGAAACAGACCCTTCGGTCCAACTTGTCCGTGCTGACCAGATATCCTAAGTAAATATAGTCCCATTTGCCAGCATTTGACCCGTATCCCTCTAAACTCTTCCTGGTGCCTTTAAAATATTGTAATTGTACCAGCCTCCACTGACAGCTCATTCCGTACATGCACCACCCTCTGCGTGAAAAAGTTACCTGTCGGGTCCCTTTTACCTTACCTATGCCCTCTCACCTTAAACCTATGCCCTCTAGTTTTGGACTCGCCAACCCAGGAAAAAGACCTTGTCTATTTACTCTACGCATGCCCCTCATGATGTTATAAACCTCTATAAGATCACCCCTCAGCTTCTGACACTCCAAGGAAAATAAGCCCAGTCTATCCAGCCTCTCCCTATAGCTCAAAGCCTCCAATCCTGGCAATGTCCATGTAGATCTTTTCTGAGCCCTTTCAAGTTTCACAACATCCTTCCTATAGCAGGGAGACCAGGTTTGCATGCAGTATTCCAAAAGTGGCCTAACCAATGTCCAATGACTGAACAAGCAAATAAACCATGGTTATGTAACTCATATTTGCTTATAAATATTGCATACTAATAAATGTTCAGAAGTTTTATATGAATTATTATTAAGTAATTATTCTTCTTCTGATTTGTGTCTCTGGAAGTTTCAAGTTTTGACAATTCCTGTTTTTAAATATTTAACGAACAGTTATGAACTTGAATAAGCTAAATCAGGCAGAAGCTGACAGGCAAAGTCATAAATGAATCAATCACTTTAAAATTAAATGATTTTGCGTCAAGATTCATACTTAACGGTCAGTCAGAAGGCTGTAGATGCAAGTCCCCTCATTTCAAGTAAGAAGCATATGGACTGGTCTGAAACCTCAGTGCAGTATTTAAGGACCAGAGGCCCATAGGGCTACTGTCATCGTTAGAGAGAGGCAACTGGTGATGAGTTCCTCCTGAGGGTCACTACACTCCAGGCGAAGAGCTGACGTTGAGAACGTGAGACCTTCATAGTAATCTCAGCCAGTGCAGCAATTGAACCTACACTGCTGGCGTCAATCTGCATCGCAAAAGAATCTTCACATTATCAACATAATTAAGCAGCAAATATAGTTTAAAATATAGTCGGTTTCCACGTTCCTTTCAGTATTCTGACAGAACTAATGCCACCGCTACTTAGCTTAAACTGACTGTACTTCATTTGGTCATAAAGTTATTAATGAACAAATCTGTTCTTTGCTAACAATGAGAAAGTGGTTTTCATCTCAATTCATTTTTGTTGTTCATATTACACAACAAGGGGTTGGATTTTCAGTCAGGAGTCAGGAATAAGAAAGATAGGGGCTAATTCTAGGTCACAATCTCACATTGAGCACCTTAGGCCCATTCATCATAGTCTTCAATGATTCAACCAAATTAGAGGTCAGGAAGCAGGCTTTTAATCCAATCAATGATAACATTCTTGCTCCCAATGCTAGACGGGCAATGGGAAGCCTTCCAACAGTCAGATTGGCACCCCCACCAGCGAAGATGTGAGAACCGACAGAAGCATGGAGATTTTGACAGACATAGGCAAATCAGTCAACCTTACCTTCTTAAAAAGATCCACAATCACCCAACTGTAATCCTGAAAGTGCCAGCCCCCTCGCAATGGTGAACTGACAGCCATATTGGGTTTATTGCTGGGGTGGGGAGTGGGAAATTGGGAAAGGAGGGAAGGGGCATTCCTCATCAATCCTTCCTACATCGCCACCTCCAGCCCTGAGCCAACCAACAAGTCAATGTCAACTGCTAATGTCAGCTACTGGAAATTCCAGTTGGTATAGGAGGAGGCAGATTAGTTGACAATCACTGGCCTTAATTAGCTGGCCTTCAAAATGATCCTGGGGAGGTGGGGCATGTTGGCAGCAACACCAAAACACACATCTTCCCACTTTCGGTCTCAAACCCCAATCCATTTAAAAGACCTGACTCACAATTGCAACCAATTTGTGGATATGTCAATATGTGGAAATTCATTAAGGCCTCACAAACTCCTCATTCAGAATGCAAATAGAAAGACAAAATTCCTCGTACTAAATCAGGAGGGACACAGGAATGGACCTCAACCTTGAGAAAAAACTGACTGAAGGTAGGAGTGTGGAGTATTTTCTATTTTTCTGTTGAGTCCCTCACAGGTTCTTTGGGTGCTTTTTTTGATGGCTTCAACTCCATACTAAAAATAACAGGCATCAAAAGGGATTTACAAGGTTTCAGCGTGGTTTGAGTACTTTCCAGCCTTTCCCTCTGGTTTGAATTTTTGTTACTTTTTCCAACTGGTTGTTCTCTGGTTGTGTTCATGGGAAAAAAAAATGAACAGGGGATTTTAGTAAAGCCTCATTGACAGTTTTGGATTGGCTTGCTCACATATTGAGACCCTCGCTCATCCAGTGGTGTCTTCAAATCTTTGAATCATGCAGTTCAGAAGGAGACCATTATGCCCATCCTGCCTGTGACCAACAGAGTTGTAATTCAATTGTAATTGTATGGAAAGAGGCCAATTGGCCCATCGTGTCTGCACTGGTTCTTTGAGTGTTTGGCGTGGTGCTAACTTCTGCCTTTTCTCTGTAACCCTGCACGTTGTTTCTATTTAAAGAATCATCTAATGCCATGGGAAAGCATCAAAGACAGCTTTGAGTGAGCCCTGTCCAATTGGTCCCACCTTTTCCCCATAGCCCTAAAAATTTCATCAAGTATTTATCCACATCCATTTTGAAAATTATTATTTGAATCTACTTCCACCAGCCTGTCACGCAACATCTTCAACATCATAGCAACTTGTTGGGTTAAAAATAAAAGTTTCCTCATCTTCTTTGACATTAACATGCATCTGTCACATTTATGTATTAGCCCTTTGCTGTTTGCAGCTACTAAGTTCCACATTCCATCCTGAAAAATGTGACAAGCAGTCAAATGTTTGGTGGAGTTGCCTCAAGTTGGCTCTGCACACATTGAAAACACATAGGCTGAAAGATTTGAATGGCTTCTCTACCTAATTGTTGATACTAGTGAACATCTAGATGGTTTGCTTTACCTTGGACTATGTTCCTTGGGAGCAGATTGAAAAGACACTCTGCTTATCCTTGGATAACAAGGTGTAGAGCTGGATGAACACAGCAGGCCAAGCAGCATCAGAGGAGCAGGAAAGCTGACGTTTTGGGCCTAGACCCTTCTTCTGAAGAAGGGTCTAGGCC
>NC_063337.1:13374658-13570615 GCF_021869965.1 Rhincodon typus
CCTCCCACTCTCTCCCTATTTATTTCAAAACCCCCTTCCCCTCCCCCTTTTCTGATGAAGGGTCTAGGCCTGAAACGTCAGCCTCTCTGCTCCTATGATGCTGCTTGGCCTGCTGTGTTCATCCAGCCCTGCACCTTGTTGTCTAGGTCCATTACAAGCAGTGTCAGGAGAATTTGCAATGGAGAATGGAGAAATAGCAGAAAAACTAAATGATTACTTTGTGTCTGTTTTCATTAAGGAATATACCAGAAATCTCCCAGGACCAAGTGGCAAGAGAGAGTGAAAAGTTGAAGGAAGTAGATAAGAAATGCTAAGGGGCAGAAAACATTGTTACAGGTTGTTCAAATCTATAAACAGCAGTGGAGATGTAAGTGGAGGCATTAAACAAAAAGTGAAAGATATATACAATAAGGATACAACAGTAATTACGTGTGACTTTAATTCACATATAGATTGGGCAAACCAAACTAGCAATGATATTGTGGAAGAAATTTTATGGAGTATGTAGTGATTATTTTTAGCCCAATACATAAGGAACCAACCAGAGAACAGCCAATCCTAGATCAGGTACTGTGCAATGAGAAATGATTAATTAACAATTTTGTTGTGCAGGGTCTTTTTGGGAAGCATGATCATAACATGACAGAATTCTTTAGTAAGATGGAGAATCTAAAACTGTGTTCCTGAATGTAAATAAAGGGAACTATAATGCCATGCAGAGCAACTTGGCAAGGATGGACAGAACATCACTAAAGGGGCTGACGGTGGATAGACAATGGTTCATATTTAAAGAATATATGCATAAATTACACAAATATTCATTCCTGTCTGGTGCAGAAATAAACAGAGGAAAGATTATTCAACCATGGCTTACAAAAGAAATTAGGGATAGTATTAGAGAGACATATAAAATTGTCAGAAGAAGCAAAAGCTTGAGGATTTAGAGCACTTTAGAAGTCAACAAAAAAGGTCAAATGTTTAATCAAGATGGTGAAAATAGAGGATGAGAGTAAACATGCAGGGAACGTGGAAACTGACTGCAAAAGATTTATAAATATGTGAAGGGAGAAAGAAAAGTAAAGACAAATATCAGTCCTTTACCGTCAGAAACCAGGACATTATAATGGACCAGAAAGAAATGGCGGAAGAATTAAACATGTACTTTAGTTCTATCTTCACAAAAGAGGGCACTAAGAAAAAGAAAAGAGCTCCCAGAAATGTTAGGGAACCATGGGTTTGATGATACAATGGGATCAAACGAAATCAGTATTAGAAAGAAAATGGTGTTGTGGAAATTAATGGGGTTAAGGACTGATAGATCACCAGGGCTTGATAATTTACATCCCAGCGTACTAAAGGAAATGGTCTGGAAACATTGGATGGTCATTTTCCAAAGCTTTTTATACTCTGGAGCAGTTCCTACAGACTGGGGGATGGCAGATGTAGCGTTACTATTTAAAAAAGAAAGGAGAGAAGAAAACAGAATTACAGACCAGTTAGTCAAACATCAGCTGTGGGGAAAATGCTAATCTATTATAAAAGATATGATAACAGAATATTTGAAATGCAGTAAAGGGATTGGTGAAGCCAGCTTGGATTTATGAAAGGAAAATCATACTTGACAAACTACTGGAGATTTTTTTTGGAGGATATAACTAGTAGAATAGATAGGGTAGATGTGGTGTCTTTAGATTTTCAGAAGGCTTTTGATGAGGCCCTTCATAAGAGGCTAGTGGTTTAAAGAATTTTAAAATTACATTAAAAATTTAAAGAACATGAGACAGGATATTATATAAGTTTATATCAAGAATTAGTTGACAGACAGGAAACAGACTTGGGAATAAAAGGGTCTTTTTCTGGGTGGCAGGCAGTGACTGGCGGCCTTGCCATTCATGATATACATAGATGATCTAAATGAGGAAACCAAATTGAAGTCTATTGACGATGCAAAACTGAGCAGGATTGTGAGTAGTGAGGAGGATGCAAGGAGGCTTCAAGGTGATTTAGACAAATTGAGTGAGTGAGCACACACATGGCAGATGCAATTCAATGTGGCTTAATGTAAAGTCCTACACTTTTGTGTGAAAAACAGAAGGGAAAGGTATTATTCAAATGGTGATTTATTGGGAAATTTGGATATAGAAAGGGATCTATGTGTCCTTGTACACCAGACAACGAAAGTAGACAGCAAGTGCTGTTATGCTCTTTGGGAGGAAGAGTAGAGAAGTGAATATTTAGGTTGAGAAAGTTACAGAACTGAAGGTTTGGGGAGTCGTCCATGAATCACAAAAAGCTGGCATTCAAGTTCAGCGGGTAATAGAGAAGGCGAATAGAATGTTGGCCTTTATTTAAGTGGAATATAAATGTAGGGAGATTTTGCTAAAGCTATAGAAAACACTCGACTGATCATAGCTGGAATACTGTGAATGGTTTTCTGCCCTTATCAAGGGAAAGATATATTGGCATTGGAGGCAGTGCAAAGAAGATTCATAAAGCTGATACCAGGTATAGAGGGACTATCTTATGAAGACAGGTTGAGTAGATCGGACCTGTACTCATTCAAATTTAGAATAACGAGAGGTGACCTTATTGAAATATAAAATGTTCTTAGGGGACTTGATGGGGTAGTTGAAGAAAGGTTGTTTCACCTTGTGGGAGAGTCTAGGTCCAGAAAGACACAAATGAGGAGGGATTTCTTTGCTCAGAAGCTAGTGAATCTGTGGCATTTTTTACTGCAAGACTGAAATATATTTTAAATCAGATCCTTATAAATAGGGTTAGTAGAGGATGGGCCTTGTTGTGCAGCAGAACATGTGTTTAACTCTGTTCTTGGGACAGAGCATTAAGCGGAGCTGTGAGGTTCAGGGTGGCACTTCATGTGCCAAATCTGCATCAGACACCTTCTACCACGCCCATCTAACAATGCTGGATGTTTCCAGCACACTGAGGCCATGCTCACCTTTGTGCCTTTACAATCATGGCAGGTGTGTGTGTGCGCACAAGGAGTGACAGGGAGCAGTCTGGTCAACAGTTTTAGGAGTTTCTGCTTTCTGTAACACTGACGTCAACAGCTCCATGGAGTCAGGTTTCATGTTCCTTTCACACTTGTACTCCCAACCTTTTACAATTCAATGGAACAGCATAGAAGGAGGCTTCTCAACCTATCTTGCATCTACTGGCTCCTTAAAGCATCCAATTTGTCTCACTTTCCCAGTCTTCACCCACAGCTCATCACTTATTTTCATTGAAAGTTCTACTATTGAAGGTGCTTTCACCACACTTTCAGGTTGCTGATTTAAATAAACAATTTCTCCTCTCCCTTCTGGTTCTCTTGCCAATGATGATAACTCCTTTCTCCTTTGGCCACAGAACATCCTGCCAGCAAAAACGGTTTCTGTTTATTTATTTGATGAAAACCTCTAATAATGTTGAACAGTTCTATTAAACCAATCACCCACCCATCACAGACATGTCTGATCTAAGGAGACCCATGCCAACTGATTTTTGACTTTCTTCAAAATGGCATCCACACGAGTCAATTAGTGCTGACCTGAGTTTCATTTAAATGGATGCTCTCACACATCTGCACATGAATGCCTACAACTGATAGCCAAAAAATTCCAGGATAGAGCCAAAAAGGTAGTAAGTCCCTTGGCTTCAAATTTATCTTTGGAAACAATTATCTTTGTTTAGTCTTTTTTGAAACTCGTTCACAAGATGTGAGCATCATAGGCCAGATCAGCATTCACTACCCAGCTGTAATTGGCCAGAGAGTAGTTGAAAGTCAATCACATTGCTGTGGGTCGAGGGTCACATCTAACCTGGATCACCTGAGGAGATTTCCTTTCTTAAATGACATTAGTGAGCCAGGTGGGTGGTTTTACCGAACAATCAACAGGGGTTTCATGATTATCAGTAGATTCTTAATTCCTGATTATTGTTTTTATTATTGAATTCAAATTGCACTATCTGCCATGGCAGGATTTGAACCCATGTTCCCAGAACATTAGCTGAGTTCCTGGATTACGTGTTTAGTGATGATACCACTAAGCCATCTCCTTCCTTTTGTTCTGACTAATTGTAACTAATTGACATGAACTAAGGAGTTAAATGCAATTGGTTTACGGACATATTACTCCTGTCACAGCCTGTTTGACTAATGGGCAATTTTGGGGGCCTGTGATAAAGCTGATTGGCACAGGTTTGCTTGACCATGAATCCAGGAATTGCATTGATTGACTCAGAGCCAATTTTATTGCTCCTTGACTTCCCACAAGGGACATTGTCTGTGGGCACTTCTCGGCTGGCTAAACATGTGGACGGGGAGCGGGAAAGAGAAGACTTTTAGTTCCACATTAACAAAGAGAAACTTCAAGTGTAACCTCATGGCAGCCAGAACCCGAGGGCTGTAGCAAGAATTTTCAATAAGCAAAGGGGATGGGCTGGACGATAATACCTTTACATTTTCTCATCATTTCTATTGGCGTGCTAACAGTGAATCATTCAGCAAAATGACATTTCGTCCCCCCCACCCCCTCCCACCTGCCTCCATTCACTCTGCAAACTGATCACTGGCCAAGCAAAGACACCACTTTACCTCAGGAGCTGGGAAGGATGTGTTATTGGTGGGATAATTTGGGGGTAAGGGGGTGACGAAGGTTACAATACATGACTGAACATCATTAAAACAGCCTTCCTAACAATAGAACCTAGGCACATCGTCGGGTGCAAAATGCACTGAGAATATTTAAAGTCAGATTCCATCCCTGATTAACTCTTTGCTTGAGCAAATATAATGCATTACATAAGCTTTGATCTCAGCAATAATCTGTCAGTGGAATTTGTTAGTGTAACAGAAAACAGGACATCCTCTTCCATTCAATGTTACACAGCTGTATTATTAAAGTAAGGACATAATCATTTGCCTGGTATTTATTAGACACAGATGCACTTAACTGGTGATAAACAGAAATAGAAAGAAATCTTTATAAATGTACTAGAAAAGGAATAATGTTTTGCAAAATAGTAATAATGGTCTTAAATGGAGTACATTCACTTAATGTGACAAACTAACTCTTGCTTCAACAAGGGGAAGAATCAAACCATTGCACATGTGTTCATTTTTAAATCATTTTCGGGAAATGGCCAGCAATTATTTTCCATCCATCATTGCTCTTGAGAAGGTGATTGTCAACTGCCTGCTTGAATCTTGTAGTCCTTGTCATCAGATGCGCCCGCTGTGCTGTTTGACAGCAGGTCCCTCAGTAATGATGAGGGAATGGTGAAGAATGTCCCCAGCTGGGTGATATATAGCACTGTCAGAGGGTGGGGCATGATCTTGAAAACAATAGCATTCCCAAAGACTTGGTATCCTTGTCCTTATAGGTCAGGTTTGGACGGTGCTATCCAGGGAAAAGATTTAGAAGTTGGAATGACCCGGTGGGAGTAGCACACTGGAAATTAAGCTCTACTATTCTACCAGTTGTCACAAGTGTGAAGTATGACCAAGTTAATCTCTTGGATGCTTAATTCTTGAATGTGACTATGTCTAAGATGAAAGAAACTCACGCCAAGTTTCATCAATGAACAAGAAAACAAAAATGTATGTGTTATGACAAACATATCCTCTACAATGTGGAAAAATGGATTATAAATTAATAATATGGAAATTCAAACTAACCCCCCTTAAATCGAAGTAATTACATTCACTTATATTTGGGATGGCTAGATAGAATTGACAAACTTCTTAAGAATAACATGATTGAAAAATATAAGCAAAAGGGCACATAGTCTGTAGATTAACTGTGGGATGAGGTGAGGTTTCTCATTAATTATATTTTTGGCTTTTGGCAATGACATTTTGTTGCTGTCAAATGTGGTGATCCTCAGTTTGGTAGACGGTCAGTTGGACCTAGGTCTTTGTTTTCATGAGAAGCTTTTTTTCTTTTTGCAAAGTCTTTGAGGACTATTATTTTTCCAATTAAAAAAGAAAGTTTACTTATAGGCTTTTTGGATGTTTGCCCCAACTACTCACCAAGTCTACAATAAACTGACACTTAAACCAATCCAAACCCTGTTGCTGGGTATTTATTGTTTCTTTTTTCAAAGGCACCCGGTCCGAGCATGCCCCACTAAAATGTTTTGAAATCCAGTTTCTAAAAAAAAGACCGCTTTGTGTAACTAATAAGTGACCACTGAATTTTTCTTACCTTCAAGTTATGAAAAAAAACTGATTCGTTCTCTGTGAAGGCACAGCCAAACTTTAATTTGTCTAGTTTATATTTACAAATGAAATATCTCTGTTCCTTTCAAAGATCATCTGCAAGACCTGATCATTCAGCAACCTTAAATATGTTAAATTAGTGGCATGTCAACCAGCTACATGAAGAGTTTGATTCCAGTCCTGATGTCATCAGGTCAAAATTAGGTAATGAGAAAAACAATTGGAAGTTGGAAAAAAAAAATCAATGAATTCAGATTGCTCTGTACACCAGATGCATTATGACTCCTTAACAGGGTTTAGAGGCAGTGTTTGATGGTGTAATGTAGTACAGTGCCTCCAAGGTACAACATATGATATTGGGACATGATTAGCTGTAACTTATTGATTTCTAATACTCTCTGAATGACAGGTACATCAAAAGCTTGCATTTATATTGCATCTTTCTCATAACAAAATGTTCCATGGTGTTTCACAGGAATGTTACCCGAAAGGATTTGACACCTCACTGCATGAGGAGATATTAGGATAAATGTCTAAAGAGGTGGGTTTTAAAGAGTGTCTTGTTTGAGGAGAAAGAGTGGAGAGACATAGTGAGGGAATTCTAGAGCTTAGGCCAGAGTTTCCTCCTCCCTGGAGCCGGAAAGAAGGGCAAATTGCTGGGTGAATTGGCCTTGGAGAGATACTTGCCCCTTCTCAACACGTCACCAATTAAATGGGGGAGGAAGGCCACTGAGGACTTTCTTAACTTATCAGTTTATTGAAAGCATTTGGTGGCCAATTAAAAGCCAACTCACCACCATCCTGATTACCATCCTCCGCAGCTGCAGGCAAGAAAGATGGGTGGTTTTACCATCCCATTTGTCGGTTTGTGGGTGGGAGAGGGGGTGGTGAGATGAAAGGTCTTTTTGCACTCATCTGGGAGCATTCAGGCAAGGATGGTTAGGGATGGGGTGTTGGAGAGACTCCTGAGCATCACTCCTCTATTCTTGCTTCTCACCTTCCTGACTCTCCCTCTCCTCTCAATTCCTATCTCAAGCAAAAGAAAGCCACTTCTCTTCCTTCTGTAGGATCTCCTGAAGATTTACCCTTGATTGGCTGAGAGGTGGGACTCTATTTTTGAGGCCATTGATAGGCTGAAAAGATTGCCCATCAGCTTGTGATTGAGAAAGCTTTCCTCATTGGCTGCTACACCCATCCCCACACATAAAATCTCTACAGTGCAGAAAGAGGCCATTTGGCCCATTTAGACTGCACTAACCCTCTGAACAACATCCCACCCAGACGGACCCTATCTGCATTTTCCATAGCTAACCTGCCTTTGGACTGTGGGAGGAAATCAGAGCACCCAACAGAAACCTGTGCAGACCCGGGGAGAACATGCAAACTCCAAACAGACTGTAAACCGAGGCTGGAATCGATCCGGGGTCGCTCTCACTATAAAGCAGTGGTGCTAATCGCCGAGCCACTGTGCCACCCCTCAGGCCTTTAATCTACAGATCGGACAGTTACTGACTTAATATGAATGTGAAGACATCACAAGATGTTCAGATTTCTGTTCATAATTAGAAATGGGAGGCCTGTTACTGTCTCAAAGATCATGGGCATTAGGCCTATGCAACATCAATACCAGCAAGTTTCATGCCAAGTGACACTTCAGGTCCAAAATAGAGTTATACTGGACTCAAAACATTAACTCTGTTTCTCTCTACGTGGATGCTGCCAGATCTGCTGAGTTTCTCCAGCACTTTTAGGTTTTATTTCACCTTCCTGCCGTGGAACTGTCTTGTTGTCCTCTCGGTGTCGCTGGGTCAAAATCCTGGATTTCCCTTCCCTCATGGTGTTGTGGGTATATCTACAGCACATGGGCTGCAGCAGTTCAAAAAGGCAGCTCACCACCTCCTTCACAAGGGAATTATGAATAGGCAACAAATCTCGGCTTAGCCAGCGGTGACCATATACAGTGAAATAATTGTTTTAAAAGGACCTTGCATACCTGCTCGCTTCCATTTCTAATGAAGGGTTAAATCCTGTAATTTAATCATGTTTTTCAGAAGGTGACTGCTCTGCCATCTTTTTTCCAGTATTTTAATCACAGAATTATAGAAGGGTGCAGCAGATAATGAAACCATTCGGCTGGTTGTCAAATTTTCAGCAATTGTTCTGTTACCAATGTTAGCCAAAAAATAAACAAAGTTATTTGGCCAACTTAACTATTATTAAATAATGCAAATTAGCCTCACTGTACATCTCCATACAAAAAAAAACAAATGTTCATTGCAGTTTGTCACAATATTACAATGTTACTGTAACTATATTCAAGAAACAATGAAATATTAAAGCTGATTTGAGAGTGCACTCTCAGTGGTAATTGATGTTAGTTAGTTATTTCACTGAGGTTTTGGCTGTCTCTGTTCTAATTTGGATATCAATATCTGCAGAATTCTGACTGTACTTTTGTGGAGCTTGCTTTATTTCTGAAATTCTTACATTTTTCCATGTTTTTACAACAAGTCTTACTTTAAAACTTGAATTAACAAAATGATGGAGTTTTTTTATTTTGTCTGTCAGTCTCTCTTTTGCTCTCTTTCTGTTTTGGGTTTCCCTCTCTCTCTTTCTCTCTTTCTGCTTTTTAAGGTTGTGACAGAAACTGTCCTATTGTGGCTCAGAAGGATAAGAAAGATCATGAGAAAGAGGATGAAGGAGACACTGCTGGTATTGAAGCTACTAGGAAATGGCGAATCACTTAGGCCAATCTCATGCAAATATAATGATTTAACCTGTACCTTCTGACAGATCCATTTCATAGAGTCATAGTCATAGAGTCATACAGCACAGAAGCAGATCCTTCAGTCCAACCAATCCATGCCAAACATAATCCCAAATTAAACTACTCCCACTTGCCTACTCCTAGCCCATATCTTTCCAAACCTCTCCTCTTCATGTACTTATCTAAGTGTCTTTTTAACATTATACCTCTGCCCTCATCTACCACTTCTTCAGGAAGTTCATTCCACATGTGAACGAACCTCCGTGTAAAAAATCTGCCCTTCACATCTTTTTTAAATCTCTCCCCTCACCTTAAAAATATGCCCCCTAGTCTTGAAATCCCCCATCCTAGGGAAAAGATACCTACCGTTAACCTACACCTCAAGATTTTATAAACTTTTATAAAGTTACCTCTCAACCTCCTACGCTCCAGCGGAAAACAGCTGCAGCCTATACAACTTTTTTTTATAACTCAAACCTTCCATACCTGGTAACATTGTGGTAAATCTCTTTTGAATCCTCTCTAGCTTAATAATATCCTTCCTATAACAGGGCAAATAAAACTGGACCCAGTACTGCAGAACAGTCCTCACCAACGTCCTGTACAACTTCAACATGACATCCCGCCTCCTATTGTCAATGGTCTGAGCAATGAAGGCAAGCATGCTAAACACCTTCCTAACCATACTGTCTAACTGTGACGCAGACTTCAAAGAATTATGTACCTGAACACCTAGGTCCCTCTGTTCTACAACACTACCTATGGCCTTACCATTAATTGAATAAGTGTTTGTGTAATAAAATGCAATTTTTTCAAAGGGGCAAGGATGGGAAAATGGAGTTAAGATAAAAGATGAACCGCTACCTAACTGAACGGTGCAGCAAATGACCCTCTCCTGAGTCTATTTCTATGCACTAACATTTTTTGGTGGCTGCAGCCCAATCAGGAAATGTATGGACTGGATGTGAAATAAGTGACAAACCCTGGTCTTTAGGTCAGCAGCAAATTCACATGCATTTCTCCTCGCTGTTGTCAGGTCTTCAGTGCTGCAGCTATGTGATGGAAAGGCGCCAGTGTTGCCTCAAACCAGGGGATGTCCAGAAGAAGGCGGACAAAGAGAGAACGCAAACACCTTCTTCTTGACTGCAACTCAGTTTTTAATGGTCTCAAGCCTTTCAATAAGTTCGTTGACTGATGACAAGATAGCAACAGGATTGGGATGTGAGTTGGGATGCTCAGTTCAGTTACGCTGGTTAATGTCTGAGCTGCACCAGAGATTAAACTGTGTAACATTTCCAGGAGTAAGTCACCAGATAGGACACGGCCCAGGACTCTGTGTGACCCTGGGCATATTGCACTCAGCAGTGCAAATCAACCTTTTGCAAGTTTAAACATTCTGGGCAATTGATGTGGAGGAGTGGCACGATCAGGTTTCAAAATGTTCTGGCATCTGCAAGATGTGTGGCCTCCACTGCCAATGTTGGGTTTGCATGTTATCCCCATGGGTTTCCTCCAGGTGCTCCAGTTTCCTCCCACAGTGCAAAGATGTGCAGCTCAGGTGGATTGGCCATGCTAAGTTGACCTAATGTGTCCAGGGCTGTGAAGGTTAGGTGGATTAGCCAGGGTAAATCCAGGGGTAAGGGGATAAGGTGTAGTGCTGGGACAGGTTGGGATGTTCTTCAGAGGACTGGTGCAAACTTGATGGGACGAAAGTCCTCTTTCCACACTGTAGGGGTTCTGTGGTTCTATATTCCCCCCATTCCATCCTTTCATGTCATTATTTCCTTAACAAGTCAGAAACATGATGGTTTTGCCCAAGATAATTTATTTATCAATGATATGTGACGCATGGCCCAGTTTTGGTCATATTTGATAATGGTGCTTCATGCAAGCTCAATAATGTAATGCTGCTGCTGTTATTTGTAAAAATGATTCATTCCTCTCAAATGCTAAAACCCCTCTCAGTTTACAACATAGTGAATCTCAATGGCTCCCCACTGCCGCACAAATCACAATGGGTTTGAATTTAACAGAAAATATATGGGAGATGTGAGATTAAATGTGGTTAAACAACACAGGAGATATTAAACCTTACATCATATGTCACCTAGTTACATCAAAGACACATGGGAAAATTTGGCATATGACAGCTGAGCTTGATTTAGTAAGATTCACTTATTAATAATTAGCTTAATTGGTATTTTAGTCATAATGTCCTATCATCATTTGACAGTGGTGAATGCTGGTCTATTTCTTCACATACATTGATTTTGAAAGGCTAGAATTGGGAAAAATGCTAAAATATTACATCTGTGTTTAATGTAATATGGAATATGCAAACTTGAAAACAATGGCCCTAATCCATGCATTCGCACATGTGGGATTTTCATTCTAACCATTAAAACACCCTACACACATAACTAATCCAGGCAATGGTTGTCCCCTTTCAACAAACAAAATCCAATTGTTTCTCAAAAATGTACTAAATTGTTTCCAAGGTTGTTGAAATACAGTGAAGGGGTGTAACAAAACAAAATGGAAGAAATACATGGCACTTAATGGTTAAATAATTTACTTGCTACCTGCAGCCATATTATTTCCAAATGATTATGTCGATGTGGAAGTTTTAATTGCCTATTTTCGCAAAACAGAGAAGGCATGTTTTAAAAACTGCATGAAACAAAAGTAAACTTTTGATTGATTCACAGGATATAACAATCAAGTGTTTCCTTATATTACTTTTGTCAGGGAATGTGGAATAGACAAATAGTCTGTGTGCCTATAGGATATTGAAGAACTTGCATCTGTCCCGAAGTAGAGTTCTCAAAGCGTAGGAGGAAATTACAGTCAGTCCTGTTGTCAAAGACAAGTGGGGAATCTGAGCTGGGCATAAATCAGCCCCTGAATTATTTTGCACATTGATCAGCTCCACATGTACCTGCAACCAAGATACAGTTTAAGGGTCTCTTGTGCTTACAAAATGGCTAATTCAATTCTGCCTCCACTGCATTTTTGCACTTTCTTGTGCTCCTGTGCTACAATGAATTAATCTGTTCAGTTCTTTGTCACATTGCTCCTCGGAAGAATGTATTATGTACCACAAATTAAATGGATGCAGTTATTTCCTCACTCTGGTATTTATCTCTCTATCAGAAACAAAAAAATAAGCAGATTTTCTGGTCATTTTCACATTGCTGTTTGGGAAAGCTTGCTCAATGCAAATTTCAGTAGCTAACATGTTTCTTGCATTAGCATAGTGACCACAGTTCAAAAAATGTACTTTACTGGCTGTGAAGTACTTTGAATTATCCGGAGACTGTGAAAAGAGCTGTGATAGTGCAAGCTTTTTTTTGTCTTTTTTACAATTCTGTACATGGTGAACAGCCAAAAGAACTTGCATTGTTTGCTAACAAAACCTAACTTCTGCCACAGAAAATTTACAAACAAAAGCAAAGAGGCAAACTGCAAGAGACTCTATGCTTCCAGTTCTGCCAACTTGTGCACTCCCCACCCGGTTTTATCGTCCATCAACAATGCCCTCAGCTATCTTGTTCCTAAACTCTGGAATTCCCTTCTGAAATATTCTTGGGGCTCCATTTGTTTTGGACAACCGTTGAAACATATCTCTTTCGCAGAACATTCGTTAACCTATCCTAAATTTATCTGACAATACTCCTACAAAGTGCCTTGGCATGTCTAACTGTCTTAATGCAGCTACATAAATGCAATTTACTGTTGTTGTAGAAGTGCTCAGCAGTAATCAGACACTAGAAAGGTTCCAGAATTGTCAGCTGTCTTTGAGCAGTGGAAACGGGTAATTGCAATTGGCTGAGCATACCCGAGGCTGGGAAATGGGCATCCTGTGACTTCTCCTGAAGCTGATCCAGTGCCCGATTTTGACATTGATTTGGGAGTGAGGGTAGAACTTAGAACATAGAACAGTACAGCACAGTACAGGCCCTTCAGCCCACGATGTTGTGCTGACCTATTATCCTCTAGAGATCAAGTTACCCTGCATACCCTACATTTTACTATCCTCCACGTGCCTTTCCAAGAGTCGCTTAAAAGTCTCTAAGTATCTGACTCCACTACCACTGCCGGCAGCGCATTCCACACGCCCACCACTCTCTGTGAAAAGAGCCTACCTCTAACATCTCCCCTATACCTTCTTCCAATCACCTTAAAATTATGCCCCCTTATAATAGTCATTTCCGCCCTGGGAAAAAGTCTCTGACTATCCACTCTATCTATGCCTCTCATCATCTTGTACACCTCTATCAAGTCACTTCTCATCTTTCTTCGCTCCAATGAGAAAAACCCTAGCTCCCTCAACCTTTCCTCAAAGACCTGCCCTCCAGTCCAGGCAGCATCCTGTTAAATCTCCTCTGCACTCTCTCTAAAGCTTCCACATCCTTCTTATAATGAGGTGACCAGAACTGAACACAATATTCCAAGTGTGGTCTAAGCAGGGTTTTATAGAGCTGCAGCATAACCTCACGGCTCTTAAACTCAATGCCCCTGCCGATGAAAGTCAACACACCACACGCCTTCTTTACAACCCTATCAACTTAGTTCGCAACTTTGAACGTGGAGCCCAAGATCCTTCTGTTTCTCCAGGGTTGGGGGATGTGGTAAGGTACGAAGTTCAGTTGTGATATGGCAGTCCAACCCCAAGAACAAAGTAGCTCATGTTCAAGTTTGAACATGAACTCCTTCTGTGAAGCATCAGTAGCTTCCTGCCAAAGTGGACAAGTACATATTTTCCCACCAACACTCCATCTGTCAAATTTTGCCCAGTCACGTGATCTGTCTATATCCCTTTGCAGAGTCTCCATCTTTTCTTGACAACTTACTACTTAGTTTGGTGCCAGCAGCAAGTTTAGTTCCCATACATTCAACCCTTGAAGATATGGTTACACATTGTAAATAGTTGAGATTCCAACATTGATCCTTGTGACAGTCGATGAATTACAGCAGTCAACCTGAAAAACACCTCATATATCCATATTCTCTGTTTCCTGTTTGCTTGCCAAGCCTTTACCGATGCTAATTTGTTACCCCAATCTTATTCCCTCTTCTCATCTTCTTTCAACCTATTGTGATGGACCTGATTCTGGCTTAAAACATTCACATAACATGCATTATACTTCTCCTACTTCATTTTATCATATTTCCTCATGTGTCTGCTGTCAGCTAAGGAGCCTTAACTTTGGTTCTCAAACCCTTCCCAATGTATGCACCTAAATCCGAAGAATGTCCTCCTCAAAAATCACCCATTGGCCAGTTTCCCTTGCCAGTTGATGGCTCCATTTTATCCAGGTTAACTCCCTCCTCATTGCGTTAATTCATTCATAGGATGTGGGTGTCGCAGGCTAGGCAGTTATTGTCCTGCAAATTGCCCAGGCGAAGGTGATGGTGAAATACCTGATTTGATTTGATTTATTATTATCACATGTACCTATGTACAGTGAAAAGTTTTGTTAAGTGAGCAATACAAGCAGATCATAGCAAACAAGGACATATAGATCATAGGGTGCTTAGACAGAGCGAGGCATACAAGTTACAACTGCACAGGAGGTGCACAAAACAAGATCAACACTAGATTTGACATTAGAGGGGTGCTTTCAGCAATCTAATAACAGCAGGGATGAAACTGTTCCTGAACCTGTTGGTGCATGTGTTCAAGCTTCTGTATCTTCTGCCTGATGGAAAAGGTTGGAAGAGAGTATTATCGAATGGGAGGGGTCTTGGATGATGTTGGCTGCCTTTCTGCAGCAATGGGAAGTGTAAATGGAGTCCATGGATGGGAGGTTGGCTTCCATGATGGTCTGGGCTGTGCACACAAATCGCCGTAGTTTCTTACAGTCCTGGGCAGAGCAGTTGCCATACCAGGCCATTATGCACCCAGATAGAATGCTTTAAAGGTTGGTGAGGGTCCTTATGGACATGCCAAATTTCTTAAGCCACCTGAGGAAGAAGAGGTATTGTTGTGCCTTCTTGACATTCATATCTATGTGGGAGGTCCAGGGCAGATTGTTGGTTGTCTTCACTCCTAGGAACTTAACACTCTCGACCCTGTCCACCTCAACTTTGTTGATATAGATAGAGGTGCATCATCCTCCTTTATTTCCTAAAGTCGATAACCAGTTCTTCTCAAATTGCTGCAGTCTTTGGGATATAGGGATTCCAACTGTGTTGTCAGAAAGGAAGTTCTAGGATTTTCACCCAGCAACCAGTGAAGAAGTGCCAACTTAGTTCCAAGTTGGGTTGATGTATGGCTTGGTGAAGAACTTGCAGGTGGGGGTGGTGTTGCCATGCATCTGTTGCCCATGTCAGGCTAGGCAGTAGAATTTGTAGGTTTGGAAGGTGATCTTGGAGGATCCATGCTGAATTACTACAGTGCATCTTGTAGATGGTATACAATACTGCTACTTTACGTCAGTGGTGAAGTGAGTGAATGTTGCAGGTAATAAACGTGGTTTAATCAAACTGGCTGCTATGCACTGGATGCTTTCAAGCTTCTTGAATGTTGTTGAAGCTGCACACATCCAGGCCAGTGAAGAATATTCCATCATATTCAAGACTTGTGCCTTGTAGATGGCAGACAGGCAGTGATGAGACAGGAGAAGAGTTACTCCCTGCAGAGTTCCTAGCCTCTGACTTGCTCGTGGAGCAACAGTATTTATATGGCTGGTGCAGTTCAGTTGCTTGTCAATGGCAACACTAAGGAAGTTAATAGTGTGGAATTCAGAAATGGTAATAACATGGAATGTCAAGGATTAGTGGTTAGAGACTCTTTTGTTGGAGATTATCATTGTCTGGCATTTTTGTGAAGCAAATATTACTTGCCATTTGTCTAGGTCTTGCTGCATATGTATATGGTCTGTTTCTGTATCTGAGGAGCTGTGATTGTGCTGAATGTAGTGCAGACATCAGCAAACATCCCCATCTGTGACCTGATGATCAAAGGAAATGATCTCTTTCTCTAGGTTAGGTTTTCTTCCTCAGATTGTTCCTTGCTCTTCTGCAATACTACTCGATACCTTATGATAGGATGATCATTCATACCCAAGTGTTTTCCCATTGGCACTCGTTCATCTTAGCACACCTTATTCCCAAATATCAGCGACGTCCTCCTTCTCACTTTGGCCAGAGACCATGCAGATCAAGAACGTTTTCCCGAATACATTCCATGTTTATCCTATCATACTCTTACATAACGATTTATTCTTTCATTTTCTGCACTGTAATCCTTCCTTCTACTTCTGTACCCTGGTGCCCATTTCCCTTGCCAATTTAAACCCTCCTTAACCGCTAATGAAGTTTCCATTGAAGATATTGTTCACAGTTGTTTGGAGGTGCAACAAATTTCTTTCAAATTGGAGCCTTCTGTTACAGACCTGATTCCACTGCCCCAAGAACCTGAAACCCTCAAACTGCACATCCTCCATGTCTCACTATTTCTGAGTCTCACCAACTCTGTCAGTAATCCAGAAATTATTTCCTTGGAGGTCCTACTGTTTTCCTTCCTCACTAGATCCTGAAAATCTAACCAGCAAGCCTTGTTGTTTGCCCCTTTCCATTATCTTTGCAACTCATATCTCTAACAACTTCTGGCTTACTCCCTACCCAATGCAGAATTTTTAAAGTTTGTTCATGGTGTTGGTGCCACTGACAAAGACAGCATTCTGAATCCATCCTTGAGCTCTTCTATTCTTCCCAGGTCTAACTGTGCTCTTGCTCTCAGTGCTGCTGCTAGTATTCTTCCAGCCTCTGGCTGAGAAACAGAAAATAAATCAGAACAAGTCTGCCATCAGATCCAGCAGGACCTCAACATATCACAGACACTAAAACCTCAGGCTTCCTCCTCCTACAACTTCCTACCTCTCCATGCTGCCCCACCTACACAGACACACACACACACACATACACACAAGCGCACAGACATACACAAGCACGTGCACACATATACACGTAGATATACACAGACACATGCACACGCACACACAGACACACACATACACACACAGAGGCACACAGATGCACAAACACACACAAACACACAGAAACCTGGAAACATTGAATATAGGAGCAAAGAGTAGGCTGCTTGGCCCATCGAGCTTGCTCCTTTATTCAATATGATCCTGACTAATCATCCAACTTAGTCCCCTGTTCCTGCTTTCTCCCTGTACCATTGGATCCCTTTATCCCTAAGAACTAGATCTAACTCCTTCTTAAGCTCATTCAATGTTTTGCGCTCAACCATTTATCGTAAGAAAAAATTCCACCGTCTCACCACTCTCTGGGTGAAGAATTTTCTCCTCATCTCACACGTCTGCACAGTTCCCACATCTCTTTGTTAATATGTGGTATATTTCTCATATTTTTGTCCATGGCCGCATTTGCCTCATTCTCCTTTGAAGCAATGTCTCCCTACTTTTTTCCTTCCTCGACAATATATAGATATTAAAAAGAAAATCCACATGAGGTTCACTATCTACAATTTACTGACTTATATTAATATTTCTCCTATCTCATCCCTTTCAAAGAAAAACTTGAGAGACTGATGAATGACACAAACTGGTCTAACTCGAACTGTATAGACCTCCAGTATGACCAGTATGTTCATTTCCAACTATCACTGTTCTGTAATCGTCTTCTCATTTAGAATAATTTAACCTTGGCACTGGCCTCCATGACGTCTTCACCTTCATTGAGGTTTCCCTAAATAGGGGGATTGAAATGAAGTCAACCGGAATTTTGCAAACATGAGCTCACTATGTCTCCAGTTTCACCAAATTGTCAGGGAACAGAGAAACGGCCTTCTCCTGGATAGAAAAATGCGGCAGCAAATAAGATCGTATTGCGACATTTGTAGTGGTACAACTCTGCAGTGTTTGTTTTAGTTGTTGGGCTCAAAGCACAGAGGGTTTGATTGAAAATACTTAAACTTCAGTTAAGCAACTTAAAACAACATCTGGAACTAACAGGCTGGGAACAGTAAAAGCTGTAGGATTTGGTGAAAAGTCGAAAGTATTCATTGACATTCTTTAAGTTGGTATGCCTGCTCTATAAACGTGACTCCTATATACTATACTATTTTATATACTGTACATGACTCCTGTCCAACACCACTGGAGTTCAGTCTCAACGCCAAGCAGGCCATTCAGTTGTACCAAAATTTTATAGTTCAAGATGAAGGCTTACCATGCCTACAGAGCAACAAATAGTTGGGCAATAAATGCTGACACAGGGGCACAAGAAATAGAAATAGTGGCACGGTGGCTAAGTGGCTAACACTGCTGCCTCACAGCACCAAGGGCTCTAGTTTAATTCCACCCTCAGGTGACTGCCTGAGTGGTGTTTGCACATTCTCTCCGTGTCTGCATGGGTTTCCTCCAGATGCTCCGGTTTCTTCCCACAGTCAATAAGATGTGCGTGCGAGATGGATTGGCCATTAAATTGCCTATAGTGTCCGGCAGTGTGTAGGCTAGGTGGATTAGCTATGGGAAATACAGGGTTACAAGGGTAGGGTGGAGGGAGCATGGGTCTGGGTGGGTTGCTCTTCGGAGTGTCAGCGACAACTCAATGATCTGAATGGCCTGCTTCCACACTGTAAGATTCTATGTTTATTCATTGGTTCTAGCCCACCATTCAGAACAATAATGGCCATCATCTTGGAGTTACGCTCCACCTTCTTACTTTTTCCCAGCATCCCTTGTTTCCCTGAGAGACCAAGAATCACTTTGCCCAGGCTTAAGTATATTTATCAATAGAGCATTTATAAGAGACAGGGCTCCGAAAAAGATTCACAGCTCTTTGGGTGAAGTGATTTCTCCTCAACTCGGTCCTGAATGATTGACCTGAGACTTATTGGCCTTACTCTGAGACTTTGGCCCATGCATTTTAGATTTCCTGCCTAGTTCAAGCTTTCTCCCACTTTCCACCTTATAAAGCTCCTTCAGGACTTTAATATAAAAGCGAGGTGTTGCAGCACTTCCCCTCAGGACTTTGTCTGTTTTAACAAGGCCTTGCCAGTGAGGGGCACAATCAGAGAACGAATTTAGAAAATCAGAAAGATTATTGCAGTGGGGCGAGATCATTAGATACATTGTCAATTCACATATTAAAAAAAGACAACAAGAAAACCTGTAGATGATAATATAGGGGAATACCATGCAAGAATGGGACCTGTCATCAACTTTCAGCTAATCAATCTCTGCAAAGTGATCACCAGTAACCAACTATGAAATCTCTGGCTGTTTTGCTCTGAATACCTTAAACATTTACATTTTTGTAGGATTCATTCAAAACATCTGTGGCGCCATTCCTCATAAAAATGACAGAATCAGGCATTGAAATGACCAGAAAATGACAACCATTCATCTCATCCGAGATTGCTTGAAAATCCGTGAGGCTCCATGTATTTTCTTCCTGCCAAAGTTACTGAGTGGCCATTAAGTATAAGGAGCTCCAGTTGCGATTTTGATTCTGAAGTATTAAAATATTTGCTTTTGATTTCTGAGCCCTTCGTTCTCAAACCTGTCAATCACTGGACCTCGATGAGAATCAACATGCTTTACTTTTCCTTCTATAAATGGAGCACAGGTCACACATTTAAGGCTTCTTCTGCAATGTGAGTGGGGTGGTAGGAACCTTTTGCTTCAGGGGAAAATCAATTGCAGATGGGAATGATCTGTAAAAGATGTGCATTTAGCAGGAGTCCATAACTCAGGCATCAGGGGCACCATAGCCTGGAGCCATTCAAACCTGCCAATGTGCCACAAAATGAACAGGACAAGACCAGCTTGTCAAGCAAGACCCATTAAGGTGTCATTTGTGCGTGCCATCTCTACTTCACTTCTCCACTAAAAAGGGTCACACAATACTCAAGAATAAAAAACTGAGGAAAAGAAAAGTTTCATCCAATGCAAGGCAAAGCAATCTTGTAGAAATTCCCTTTCGGTCCTGGAAAGCAATCAAGCGAGCGCCTCTAAACCATTCTGCGCAGGTGGCAAAGTACCTAGTTATCCGCTTGTCCTCTCATGTTAGAAATTGTTGTCACTATCAAAAGCTTGCCTCCTTCAAATTAATTGCAATGAAACTGCAGGCACTTTCCATACACACTGACACCTTGACGTTATTGCTTGTCCTTTTGAGAGAGGCTTCCCAGTATCTTAGTCTCACTCTATATTATTGTCAGTTATGCTTATGGCCCTCAGTCCTCTCTAACCTATCTAGTTCAAGTACCCTTGCCAATTTTTATTGGCCCAGGGTTCCCACCTGATGGCACTCTCTACTGATCTCAAAGAAAGCTGCCCACAATGATCTAGTAATCACTGACCAAATTGCCCTTTCCCCAATGTTAATTTGCATCTGGCAACCATTCTAGGAGATCTCCAGGTATCCAGCCATAGTTACAACATCAAGCAGAGTAAGTAGCCAATTATATTCAAGTATTCTCACAGACAGCTAAAATGCACTGATTAACCTTCACTTGGAATTAAAAATCCAACAGAAAGCAGAGTAGAAGAATGCAACATACACATAGGATTAAGGTAAAAGCTGAAATATCACAAATAATTGTGTTTGTTTTTAAATTTGCAGATATGTGGACTTTTTTTCAGGTCATTATGTAGGAATGTAATATTCCAAAATCAGAAATTTTCTATTTCAAGGCCAGTAGGGCTGGTTAATAAAACCCTATTAAAACTCATTCCATGTGGCATGACATTTACACAAATTTTTGTCAGTCATTCTAATATCCTAAAAGGGAGGTGTCTGTCTGTTCAGCGATTTCTAATTGTCTGTGGACTGACATGCTTGAACACTGCACTCTATGGAGAAGTATTAAGTCATTGACTCCAACATCTGGCTTCCTGCTTTTAGTTGCCCATGCATGGATGACAGAACTCTATCTGTTTCAGAGGCCTAATGACAGGGAATACTGACAGTTTTACTGTCATTTCTGCAACAAAATCCAGGACAATACCTTTAAGATCTCAATCACATTTACTCAAAGCATCTTCTTTAAAAGCTAAAAGCCCTTGAGATTAATCTAATTGTCCTCTTCTGCATATTTTTCAGTATCTACATCTCTCACCTGCCAAGGAATCTGAAACCTGATACAGTATTCTAGATTTGGTCTGACCAAGGGGTAATATGTAGAAAGAATAGTGCTTCTGTTAATTATTTAAATTGCCATGGCCTTATTCTCTAATTTTCTATTGATTTTTGTAATGGCCTTCCAACCTTGGTCATAGACTTTCCTTTGTGATGCACAAAGAATATAAGAACTAAGAAATGGTGCAGGCAATTCAATCCCTTAAGCTTGCTCCACTGTTTGATATGATCATGGCAGACCACTTCTCAGCCTCAACTCCACTTTTCTGCCCACTCTCCGTAACCCTTTAACACATTATTAATTCATCATCTATCTACCTGCTTCTTAAATACATTCGGTGTCTCTTCTTCATTAATTTGGCAGCGTCCCACTTAGCAGACCTGAGCACATAGCCCTGCATGAAATAGGTATGTATAGAGTGACCCATCCTGAGGACCACCGAACAGTAATCATTTATATTATGGAACAACAACTTCCAACATTCAATATCATCCATAGAAGAGCCTTCCACAACAACCACTAATTCAGGGAAAGGTCCTGAGCTGCCCAACAGGTGGCTGCGCTGCATTATAGAATTCCTCAAGCTTTTTGCCTCATTAAAGTGTCTGAAACATCACAAAAAGGGGTCACAAATTTCTTTGCATGTGCTTTTGGTCATCCCAGATAACCCCACTCTGCTCAGAATGTAGCAATTTTCATATAAAATGCCTTATGGTGTTTTGTTATTTTATAAAATGTTAGTTATCATTACTCATGGTGCAAACTCGAAAGGTCTTGTGATACAATGAGTATCACCTCTGCCTCTGATTCAAAAGCTCCAGGTTCAAGTCCCACTCCAGGGCTTGATGGTCAAGTAAGGTGTGATCATCATGTAGCTAAGAAGATTGGTTGTCATCCTGTAAAATCCTTGCACAATACCTGAGGCAGGCAGGAAGAACAGGAGCTGTGAAAACAAACATAAGCATGTGCTTTATTCATCTCAGGTGTCTCCAGATGTAGAATAACCTCAAAGTCTAAGTAATTAATATATACTCACTGGGGAAGGGATGAAATTAATTTGTGGATGAGAATAGATGCGTACAATGTTGCCACAAACTAAAGCGCTCCATCATCTTGCATCATCTATGGGATTATTTTTGAAAACAATCACTGCTGTTGGACAAGAGATCCAACACAAGGTTTGATACATGAACCAGCAAAGAAGACAACTGATCAGTTAGCTGTTTCTGGCCAGTGCTGATTCTCTGCTAGGGAGGCTGTGAATGATCCACCACTGCACATACATAAAGCTGAGGTAGATTTTTTTTAATCATTCAGAATATGGGGATAGGCATGAAAATGGAATTAAAAGGCAGGAGATCAGCCGTGATAGTATTGAATGATGGAGCAATCTGAAGGGGATTGGATGGCCTACTCCTGCTCGTGTATCTTAGATACCCCTCGCCTGTCCTTATTTATAGTCCCTCTAATTTATAACTTCCACCTCCAAAACATACATGCGAGTCCTTCCAACATGTACCTGCCTCAATTAGTCTGCAGAAAAATGTGGATGTCCATTGTTCAATAAGGATGGTTAAGGCCAAATTTGATTGATTCTTAAGCCAAAGACTTCTGGGGCTTGCTCTAAATGTTCTTTCCCACAAGTAGTGGGCCTAAACAAACTTAATGCTAACTGCTCAGACAGGAACTGTTTTGGGATTGCTCTCTTTGTCCCATAATCTCTCTCAAACTCATTGTGTAAATGAATAAATCAAGAACCTGGGTCACCTGGGTAAACTATAAAGATGTGGCCAAGGTCTGTCAAACTGTGCTCATGCAAAATCACCTCCTCCAGAACAGGAGGAAACAGACTGGTGGTAGTTAAAATAAAAACCTTTCTTCCTCACAGTGCTGTCTTTCATGGAGAAGTAAATGGTCACGGTAAAAAGATTTCCAGCTGTATTTGTAAACATGAACATAATGATTAAATTAGACCTGAATTAATCTGTCAAGTCCTTTTATCAAATCTTAGTGTTATTCAAATCATATCACTTCTTGCCTAATGCCTTTTATTGTCATAAAATAACTTGCTGCAGGGATAAAAGTGCAAAATAATTTGATGATATAGAATATGGGTTTCATTTCCCTACAATAGATTTACATTAACGTGGCTGTGGAGTTACTAATAAAAGCAAATGCATTGTCATGCTTTCAGTTCTTGGCATTTTGTGCAATTTTCAATGTTAACCCTCAGTCTGCTGCCAAAAAGAACTCAGCATAACAACAGGGATCAAGCACAAAGCTAGGCTGGTCACAGGACTGGAATAGAAGCAGAATCAATACTTTCTTTGTTCCATCAATGTTTGATCAATTGTTCACAAATTGATTCATTGTACGTGGTGAGGTATCACAAGACACAGATATTTTCCAATCAGCTGGTTCAGAGATGTTATTACACACCTCTAAAAGCAGGCAGATGTGAAACTGGGCCTCCTGGCTCAGCGGTAAGGACACTGCCATTGCACTACAAGAGTCCCCCCACACACTCTTGATAAGTCAAAGATGTTTATTAATGCATGAAGATGGGTTTTCCCTGCTATCCCAGTCATGGTTGAGGGAGGGACAGGCCTGGTAGCTCAGTACACTGGGGTATAAAATCTTCAGATGAGATGGGGGGAGCATAGAGGTATAAAAATGGAGGTGATATGACAATATAGGTCAAGGAGTCAATTACTGAAATATTGAGGGATAATATCTTAGAAATCCTTAAATGAGGCCATATGAGTCGACCTTAAAATCAAAAGGGAGCAATCACTTCCCTGGGGTATACTATAGACCCACAAAAAGTCAGAGACAGATAGAAAGACAGATATAGAGGCAAATCTCATAAGTGTGAAAAGGATAGGGTAATAATAGCAGGAGATTTCAACTTCCCCAAAATTAACTGGGATAGGTAAATGGTGAAAGGCTTATAAGGGGTACTCCACAAGAGCCTCCGTCAGAAGACACAAGTGTGAGTGTAAAATTAGAGGTGGAGTTTCCACCTTTGGCAAAGTGAGAAGATTGCACTCAGCATGCCCAGAAATTGCACTGATTTGTTTACTATGTCCACTGTATTTTATTGGCATCACCGCAGGCATGAACTCTTGGCTGGATCACCACAACTGGAAGGAATCTCACAACTGTACCTGTGAGCAAAGCTAGATATAACAAATTTAATCTAGAACTGGCCTGAATGATTGTGGGAATTGCGACTGACATATGTAGCTTTTGGCTGCATCTTAATTACGCCTAAAATTCCTTGATCTTTGCGTTGGTTCAAATGATTCTGCCCAGTATACACTGACATTACTCACTTAATTGAAGAGAAACTCCACTTCTAAATTTACAATTCTACTTTAGAAATTAGGGTTTGTTCTTTTATTTTAGAACTTACAGCCCACTCGGGAAGTGGACTGTTTGAATGACAAACAAACCAGGTGGATAAGCTAAAAGATCTGGGCACGTGTGTCAGAATCCATTTCTCTCTGCGAGTTCCTGCAAGTGCAGTGCCTGAGTGAGCAAGTTAGGGCTTGCCAGGCATACAGCAGAAATGGCCATGTCTGAAAATGGTGCAAATGATACAGATGGATGTAAAGCGGCAATTTGACCAATGGAATGCCTTTATTTATCCATTGAGAATCTCCAAATTGGAAAAAAAAAGAAACTTTAGCATATGATCTGATGGAATCTTTCCAAATGGTAGTGTTCTCGGTGTGCTAGATCTACAGTCAGAGTCACAGAGTGATACAGTACGGAAATAGAACCTTTGGTCCTACTTATCCATGCCAACAAGATTTCCTAAACTAAACTAGTCCCATTCTCCTGAATCTGGCCCACGTCCCTCTAAACTTTTCCAATTCATGTCTCTATCCAAATGTCTTTTAAATGTTCTAACTGTACCTGCATCTACCCCTTCCTCTGGCAGTTAATTCCACATATGAACCATCTTCTGTTTGAAAAAGTTGCCCCTCAGGTCCCTTTTAAATCTTTCTCCACTCATCCTTAAAAATATGGCCTCTAGTTTTGAACTCCCTTAGGTCAATGACCTTTGTTATTCATATTATCTGTGTCCCTCATGATTTTATGAACCTCTATGAGGTCACTCCTCAACCTCCAAAGCTTCAGTAAAACAAAGTTCCAGCCCATGCAGTCTCTCCTTATAATTCAAACTATTAGCTATTTTTCAAAATAAAATCTTTATAGGGGTTGATATCATCATACACAGAATGACAAAATTATTATGATGCAGAAAGAAGCCTTTGGGCTGTTGTACTTGTATCCATTCTGTATCTCAGAGCCAATCTCCTGCCTTTTCCCCATATCCCTGCACACAATTTCCATCCAAATAACCATCCCATGGCTGCTTGAATCCCTCAAGTGAACCTGCTTCCATCACCTTTCCAGGTAGTGCATTCCAAACTTTACCAAGAAAGTCATGGATTTACCTCTTTTCAGCAAGATATCAAATTGAAATAATGAACTAATTTATCCCTAACAAAGGACTAACAGGAAAAGAGTTCTATTTGGATTTTATTTAATGGTATTGGGCTGTTGCTACCAAGCCATGTGTTTGTTGTCCATGCCTACTTGCCCGACAGAAGATGCTGGTGAACTGCTTTCTTGAACTACTATAGTCTATCTGATGTCAATACACCCACAACCCTGTCAGGAATTGACACAGCAACAGCGAAGCTTCCACAAAAGATGGATTGCAATGGTTATACAACTATCACTGTGTACAAATGGCAGAGGCTGTAATTGCCCAGAGGGCAGTTCAGAGTCAACCACATTGCACTGGGTCTGCAGTCACATGTAGGCCAGACAAGGTAGGATGGCAGTTTCCTTCCCTAAAGGGCATTGATGAACCAGATGGGTTTTTCCTGACAATCTGCAATGGATTCATGGTCATCATTAGATTCTTAATTCCAGGTGTTTTTTTTATTGAATTCAAATTCCAACATCTGCTGTGGCTGGATTTGAACCCAGTCCCTGGAATGTTATGTGGGTCTTTGGATTAACAGTCCAGTGATAATACCACAAGGCCATCGCATCCCCCATGTATTATCATTGCCTTTGTCTTTCTAGTTGGTAGTGGTTGCAGGTTTGGAAAGTCCTGTTGGAAAATTCTCGTTGAGTACACAAATGGTATCACTGGCTATCTGGCTATCACTATACAAATGGCGGAGACTGTAAATACTTAAGGATGTAGAATGGGGCACCAATCAAGTGGACTGTTTTATTCTGGAGCAAAGGAATTGAGGAGGTATATCTTCATTCAAAGCAATGTGAATCTTTGTAATTCCTGTTCTGAGCAGGCTGTGGATGCTCAAACATTCAATATTCTCACAGACAATGGGCAGCAGATTTTTGATTACTAAGGAAAATGGAGTTAATGCAGGAAGGTTGAGCCAAAATATAAAATCTGCCATCACTTTATTTAATGTTGGCATAAACTTCAAGGGCCCAATTTCATCCTTCCACTTTTGTATCTCTGTTTTGCAACTTTCTTGACTTGTTCTGTTCTCTTCAAAAGCTTGTGTACATACCTTACATTTGGCATGATGTCTCTTTAAGAGATCAACATGCAAACGAACCACGTTTCTGAATGTTTTAAGATGAATACAGCCTCTCTGCTCTGTAGTACTCAAGGCAAAAGCTGTGCCTGAAATTTATTCTGTACTGTATATATTGGTTTAGCTGCAAATAAACCTGAGATCACCAAGTAAACAGAATCCAGGTATCCCACTGGTGATACATGTAGAAAGCACAAGAATGATTACTACAACTATCATCCTTCACAAGTCTCTCTCTGTTTCTAAACATGCAATAAGGATCCGCTATCTAACTTCTTGTGTCATCACCTCATTCTTTCGGCCAACATGAATCACAAGTCTATTACTGTCCTCCTCACTTTATTTCCAGGCTCTGTGTCATATGTAAATATTAAAACAAAGCATCAGTAAACCAAGTCATGTTAATCAATAGTTATTGAAAGGAAGGCTTCAACATTGACCCTTAAAGGACACCACTACATATTTTCATCCAGTTTGACAAACAGCTGTTCACCACTGTTCTCTGCCACTTTTTATTATTACTGTAATTAAGTGTGTGTTAATTTTGCATCCACATGATCACCACTCATTTAGTCTGATGGGTTTAAATTTTACTAAAGCATCAATTATGTGATATTTTGTCAAATGCCTTTGGAAAGCATCAATTATATCACGCTCATTGCACCTCTTGGTGACCACATCAATGAGCTCAGTCAAGTTAATTACCTATATTTTGTCTTTCACACATTTGTGCTGGCTTTTCATTATTAATCCATACTCTTTCAAGCACCTGTTAAAATTTTTTTGAATCATCTTACGCAAAACTCGCTCCGCTACTAACATGAACCAACTAGCCAATAGTTCCCACCAAGCATCTGGTGACATTTCCACTTCTGAACAGGGTTGAAGGAATGTGGATAAAGCATTCACAATTTCCAATGCAAGAAGATCTCTCCTGTTGCCTCCAGCCAGCCCCAACTCTCCTTTAATAACTCATTTTTTGATAAATTTGTAGTCAACATGATGTCAGTGATTTCTATCTAACTTCTGTCTATGATAACATCAATAACATCCTCTTCCAAGAAGCATAAAATCACAAGCAGCAATTTCTACATTTCTTTGTTTAATTGCACAAGTCTCTACTCCAGATGTTGCTGCGTTGCAGAGGAGTAATGATGTGGACTGGGGTGGACACAGTCAAAAGCCACACAACACTGGATTACAGACTTCACCTGATGAAAGAGCAGTGCTTAGAAAGCTTGTGATTTCAAGTAAACCTGTTGCACTATAACTTGCCGTTGTGTGACTTCTGGCAGAGGAGTAATGACAGTGAATACTTAAAGCTGCACCATTATTAGTCCCACAAAACTCAGATTTTATTGTTATTATTAGACATTGAGGTAATGTCAGCTTTGCTAGCTGGGTCAGCAATTATCACCCATCTGGGAGGTCAGTCCGAACACCAACAGCACCGGCAACAGAGTAAAGGAGAGCGAACTTGGGGAGGGGAGGAGAGAAGTAGCAGCAACAGGATAAATACCTGAGGAGTGGGGTCAGTCAGAACAAACATGGGGGTGAACAGCAACAGGGTAAATACGTGAGGAGTGGGGTCAGTCAGAGTGAACCTGGGGGTAAACAGCAGGATAAATACCTGAGGAGTGGGGTCAGTCAGAGTGAACCTGGGAGTGAACAGCAGGGTAAATACCTGAGGAGTGGGATCAGTCAGAGTGAACCTGGGGGTAAACAGCAGGATAAATACCTGAGGAGTGGGGTCAGTCAGAGTGAACCTGAGGAGTGGGGTCAGTCAGAGTGAACCTGGGGGTTAACAGCAGGATAAATACCTGAGGAATGGGGTCAGTCAGAGCGAACCTGGGGGTAAACAGCAGGATAAATACTTGAGGAGTGGGGTCAGTCAGAGTGAACCTGGGGGTAAACAGCAGGATAAATACCTGAGGAGTGGGGTCAGTCAGAGTGAACCTGGGGGTGAATGTGGGGGTGGAGCTCCAGAGGTGATGTCACGACTCAAAAATTGACCAAGGCTTGGGTGCTCAGGTACCAGGTTTTGCTGGCTGAGTGAGTAGTGCCTGATATAGTGTCTGCCAGAGAGGTAAAGTGCTTTCTTTTTGTATTTGTAGCATGGCAGTGAAAGACCTGAGTTTGGTGACAAGTGAGTAAGATTGTATAATCAGTTCCTGGATTAATGTTTGTAGTTGATAAGGTTAATTTTAGTCAATAAGTTTCTCAATGGCAACAGAAATTTGCCCAGTTGAATGCTCCTCCCGAAATCCGTGGGAAATCAGAAACAGTTCCAGTCTCCATGGTGACCATGTATGTAGGAAGTGTGTTGAGCTGCAGCTTCTGATTTGCTGCATGGAACGTCTGGAGCTGCGGATGGACTCACTATGGAGCATCCATGTGGCTGAGAATGTCAGGGATACCACATTTACTTGGCGCTGGTCACATCATCAGAAAGGGCTACACAAACAGAGGAGAGTTAGGTTTCTGAAAAAGGGTTCAGACCCGAAACGTCAACTTTCCTGTTCCTCCGATGCTGCCTGGCCTGCTGTGTTCCTCCAGCTCCACACTGTGTTATCTCTGACTCCAGCATTGACAGTTCTTGCTATCTCAGTGTTAGGTGACCACCAGGAAGGCAAGTAAGTTTGGGCTAGGTAGTACAGGAATATCCTCTGGCCGTTGCCCTCTCGAGCAGGTGTACCATTTTGGATACTGCTGAAGAGGATCTCTCTCAGGGGAAAGCAAGCAGGAGCAGCCAGATTAGTGGCACTATGACTGGAACTGTTGTACAGCAGGGAGGGTCGAAGAGTAGGTGAACAGTAGCAATAGAGAACTCTACAATCAGGGACACAGATAGGCATTTCTATGGCAGCAAGGGAGACTCCAGGATAGTATGTTACCTCTTGTGTGCCAGGGTCATGGATGTCTCTGAGTCGGCACAGGATTTTCTGAAGGGGTAGAGTGAGCAGCCAGAGGTTGTGGTCCATATTGGTACTAACAATATAGGCAGAAACAGGGGTGAGGTCCTGCAAAGGGAGTTCAGAGGCTTAGGTAGGAAGTTAAAAATCAGGACCTCAAGGGTTGTAATCTTGGGATTATTTCCTGTACCACATGCCAGTGAGGCTAGGAATGGAATATAGTACAGTTAAAAATGTGGCTAAAGAATTGTTGGAGGGAGGCCTTCAGGTATTTAGATCATCAGAAAGATGGAACCTTTACAAGAAGATGGGTTGCACCTAAACTAGAAGAGCACCAATATCCTGGCAGGGAGGTTAGCTGGTGCGACTCAGAGGATTTAAAACGGTGGCAAGGGGTCGGAACAAGAGCAGTAGGTCAAGTAAAATGACTGAGGAGGAGTTAGAGACTTAAGTCAGTAAGGCTGAGAGGAAAAATGGATAGGGAGAGGTTACTGAATACTGGCAGTTTGAAGTGTATTTGTTTTAATGTGAGGAGTATGACAGGTAAAGTAGATGAACTTAGAGTTTGGATTAACTGCGATGTTGTAGCCATTACAGAGACTTGGTTGAGAGAGGAACAAGACTGGCAGATTAACATTCCACAATTCAGGTGTTTCCGGTGAGATAGAGAGGACTGTAAAAGAAATGGGGGAGTTACTGATAAGGAAGAATATCACAGCTGTACTGAGGGAGAACGCCTTGGGGTGTGGGGGTGGTGGGGGAGTGGGGTATTCATTCAACAAGCCCTTATGGGTAGAGCTAAGGAAAAGGAAGGATGCAATCACTTTGATGTACTACAGGCCTCCCAACTACCAGCAGATGATAGAGGAACTGATTTATGGACAGTATACACAACAATGTAAAAACAACAAGGTTGTTATGGTGCACAAAAACAGAAATTGCTGGAAAAGCTTATCAGGTCTCGCAGCATCTGTGAAGAGAAATCAGAGTTAACGTTTCAGGTCACTGGACCCGAAATGTTAACTCTGATTGTTTTCTTCACAGATGCTGCCGGACCTGCTGAGCTTTTCCAGCAATTTCTGTTTTTATTTCTGATCTACAGCATTCGCAGTTCTTTCAGTTTTTATTTAGGGATGTTGTGGTGGGTGATTTTAACTTCCCCTACATTGATTGGGATTCATTTAGTGCCAGGGGCTTAGATGGGAGGGAATTTGTTAGGTATGCTCTGGACACTTTTTTGAAACAATACGTACATATCCAACTGGGGAAGGGGCCATACTAGACCTGGTATTGGGGGATGAGTATGGCCAGGTGATCGAAGTTTCAGTAGGGGAGTATTTTGGGAACAGTGACCATAATTCTGTAAGTTTCAAGTTACTTATGGATAAGGATAAGACTAGTCCTCAGGTGAATGTACTAAATTGAGTGAAGGTTAAATACCACAATATTAGGCAGGAGCTGGGGAACATAGAGTGGGGCAGCTGTTTGGGGGTAAATCTACATTTGGTATGTGGGAATCTTTTAAAAACCAGTCAAGTCTAACCTACCGTCTACAGACCCCTTCTCCCACCTCCAACACAGCCCCTCCTCCTGGACACCACCCCAAGGCCTCCTACCCTTCCTTGACCTCTTCATCTCCAACTGCCATCGCGACATCGATCGCCTCAACCTGTCCACCCCTCTCACCCACTCCAACGTCTCCCCCATGGAATGTGCAGCCCTCCGCTTCCTCTGCTCCAACCCTAACCGCACCATCAAACCCGCGGATAAGGGAGGCGCAGTTGTGGTATGGCGCACTGACATTTACATTGCCAAGTCCAGGCGCCAACTCTCTCACACCTCCTCCCACCAGCCCCTTGATCATGACCCCAACCCTGACCACCAAAACATCATCTCTCAAACCATTCAAAACCTCATCACCTACCACCCACAGCCTCCAACCTCTTCATTCCCCATCCTTGCACTGCTCGTTTCTATCTCCTTCCCAAAATTCACAAACCTGACTGTCTCAGCTGACCTATTGTCTCTGTCTGCTCCTGCTCCACTGAAAGTATCTCCACTTACCTTGACTCTGTTTTCTCCCCCCAGTCCAGGAACTCCCCACTTACGTCCAGGTCACCACACACACCGTCCACCTCCTCCAAGACTTCCAATTCCCTGGCCCCCAACACCTCATCTTCACTTTGGACATCCAATCCCTGTACACTTGTATCTCCCATGCAGATGGCCTAAAAGCCCTCCGCTTCTTCCTTTCCCACAGGCCCAACCAGTCCCCCTCCATCGTCCATCGACACCCTCATCCACTTAACAGAACTCGTCCTTACCTTTAACAACTTCTCCTTTAACTCCTCCCACTTCTTAAAGACTAAGGGGGTGGCCATGGGACACCCCCCCCCCCCCCCCCCCCCGGGTCCAACCTATGTCTGCTTCTTTGTAGGATACGTGGAACAATCCCTCTTCCGCAGCTACACTGGCCCCATTCCCCACTTCTTCCTCCGCTACATCGATGACTATATCGGCGCTGCCTCGTGCTCCCACAAGGAGCTTGAACAGTTCATCAACTTTACTAACACCTTTCACTCCAACCTCAAATTCACCTGGACCATCTCCGATACCTCCCTCTCCTTCCTGGACTTCTCCGTCTCCATCTCTGGTGACCGCCTCGAAACGACATCTATTTCAAGCCCACCGACTCCCACAGCTACCTAGACTACACCTCCTCTCACCCACCCTCCTGCAAAAATGTGATCCCCTACTTCCATTTCCTCTGCCTCCACTGCTTCTGCTCCCAAGATGGGCGTTCCACTCCCAAACATCCCAGGTGTCCTCTTATTTCAAGGACCGTAATATTCCCCCTACAGTGTCCGAAAATGCTCTCGACCGCATCTCTTGCGTTTCCCGCACCTCTCGCCTCACATCCCCTCTCCCCAACAAAAACAAAGACAGAATCCCCCTTGTCCTCACATATCACACCACTAACGTCCGTATCCAACGTATCATTCTCCGACACTTCCACCACCTGCAATCAAAGATATATTTTCCTCCCCACCCCTATCTGCCTTTCAGAGGGACCGCTCTCTCTGTGACTCCCTCATCTGCTCCAACTCCCCACTAGCCCCACCACCCCCGGCACCTTTCCTTGTAACTGCAGGAAGTGCTACACCTGCCCCTACACCTCCCCCCTCACCTCCATTCAAGGCACAAAACAAACCTTCCACATTAGACAGAGGTTTACCTGCATGTCTGTCAATGTGGCCTGTTGCATCCGCTGCTCCCAATGTGGCCTTCTTTACACCGGTGAGACCAAGCGGAGGCTTAGAGATGCTTTGTAGAACACCTGTGCTCTGTTCAAAACAAATGACAACACCTTCCAGTCGCGAACCATTTCAACTCCCCCTCCCACTCCCACTCCCTGGGTGACATTTCCATCCTGGGCCTCCTCCACTGTCAGAATGACGCCACCCAGAAACTGGAGGAGCAGCACCTCATATTCCACCTTGGGATCCTACAGCCCAATGGCCTAAATGTGGATTTTACCAGTTTCAAAATCTCCCCACCCCCAGCATCATCCCATGACCAACCTTCCCTCCCATCCCCACCTCCTTGACCTGACACAACCTGTTAATCTTCTCTCCCACCTATCCGCTCCTCCCACCTCACCATTGCCTACCTGCGCTCACCTTTCACCATCCCACCTTACCTTCCCCAGCCCCACCCTTCCTCTCTCTATTTATTTCTGAGCTCCTTCCTCAGTTCTGAGGAAGGGTCACCGGACCCGAAACGTTAACTCTGTTTTCTCCTCCACAGATGCTGCCAGACCTGCTGAGCTTTCCCAGCAACTTTGTTTTTGTTCCTGATTTACAGCATCTGCAGTTCTTTTGGTTTTTATTAAGATGGATACAGAATTGCCTTAGTCATAGAAGACAGACAGTAGTCGTGGAACGGAATTTTTCTGACTGGAGATCTATGACCAGGGGAGCTCTATAGCAATCAGTGCTGGTACACCTGTTGTTTGTAATATACATAAATGATTTGGAGGAGAATGTAGGTGGCCTGATTAGTAAGTTTGTGGATACAAAGATTGGAGGAGTTGCAGATATTGAGGAGGATTGCCAGAGAATATTGCAGGATCTAAACAGGCTGGAGACTTGGGTAGAGAAATAGTGGATGGGGTTTAATCCAGAAAAAAATGTGAGATGATGTATTTTGGGAGATCTTATGCAGGAGGGAAGTATACAGTCAATGAAAGAACCCTTAGTAGCATCAACATAAAGAGGGGCCTAGACATCCAGGTCCTCCATCACTGAAAGTGGCAATACAAGTGGAAAAGGTGGTCAAGAAGGCACATATCATATCAAAATTGGCAAGTCATGTTGCAGCTGTGTAGAACTTTAGTTAGGCCACATTTAGAATATTGTGTACAGTTCTGGTCACCACTCTATCAGAAGGATGTGGAGGGTTTGGCGAGGGTGCAGAAACAATTTAGCAGGATGTTGCCTGGTTTGGCAGGTATTAGCTATGAGAGAGATTGGAAAGTCTGTTTTCATTTGAATGGCAAAGGACGAGGAGTGACCTGATAGAAATTTGCAAAATTAAGAGAGGATAGAATAGAGAGAGTCTTTTTCCCCAGGGTAGAAATGTCACTTATGAGGGGGCATAGGTTTAAGAGAAAAGGGGGCAAGTTTAAAGGAGATGTGAGGGGTAAGATTTCTACACAAAAGGTGGTATGTGCCTGCACGGCGTTGCCAGAGGAGGTAGTAGAAGTAGATACAATAGCAATGTTTAAGAGGCATTTTGACAGATATATGGTTAGGCAGAGAATGGAGGGATACAGACTATGTAAAGGCAAAGGATTTTAGTTTAGTTTAGTTTTGGTGGGCCGAAGGGCCTGTTCCTGTGCTACACTGTTCTTTTTTACTTTTTTCTAACCTTAGTTGACCTTGTGAAGAGCTGCCAACATGAACTGCAATCCATTTGGTATAGGTTCACCCCCAATGCCATTGGAAAATCCCAGAGTTTTTGTCTCAGTGATACTGAATGAACAGCAATATATTTCCAAGTAAGGATGGTGTGTGACTTGGAAGGGAGCATGCAGGTGGTGTCCCCATGCTAACTTTGTCCTCCTACATGGTAATGGCTTCGGGTTTGAAAGGTGTCGCTTGAGGAGCCTTGCTCAAGTTCTGCAGTGTCATGAAGTCATACAGCATAGAAACTGACCCTTAGGTCCACACCAACAACGTTCCCAACTAAACTATTCCCACTTGCCTGCATTTGTCCCATATCCCTCCAAACCCTTCATGAACTTATCCAAATTTCTTTTAAACATTATAAGTAGCATTTCATTCCACACATGAACTATTCTGTGTAAAAAAAATGCCCCTTATGTCCTTTTTAAATTTTTCTCCTCTCACCTTAAAGATATGCCCCCTAGTTTTGAACTTCCCCAATGTAGGGAAAAGACGTATGTCGTTCACCTGATCTATGTCCCTCATGATTTTATAAACTTCACTAAGACCACCCCTGAACGTCTTATGCTCCAGTGAAAAATGTCCAAGTCTTTCACAAGCTTCAAAATCTCCCCTCCCCCAACCACATCCCAAAACCAGTCCAGCTCGTCCCCACCTTCCTAATCTGTCCTTCCTCCCACCTATCCACTCCTCCCACCTCAAGCCCCACCCCCATCTCCTACCTACCAGCCTCATCCCGCCTCCTTGACCTGTCCGTCCTCCCTGGACTGACCTACCCCCACCCTAACTCCCCATCTACACTCACCTTTACTGGCTCCATCTCCGCCTCTTTGATCTGTCTGTCTCCTGTCCACCTATCTGCTCCTTTATCCATCTTCTATCCACCTCTCCCTCTCTCCCTATTTATTTCAGAATCCCCTTCCCTCCCCCATTTCTGAAGAAGGGTCTAGACCCAAAACGTCAGCTTTCCTGCTCCTCTGATGCTGCTTGGCCTGCTGTGTTCATCCAGCTCTACACCTTGTTATCTCCAAGTCTTTCCAATCTATTTTTATAACTCAAAGACTCCATTCCCGGCAACATCCAGGTAAATCTTTTCTGAACCTTCTTCAGTTTAAGAATATCCTCCCTATTACAAGGTGACCAGAACTGTACACAGTATTTCAGAAGAGGCCTCACCAACATCCTGTACAACCTCAACATGATGTTCTAACTCTAATACTCAAAGGTCTGAGCAATGATGGCAAGCATGCTAAATGCCTTCTTAACCACCTTGCCTACCTGTTATGCAAATTTCATAGAATTGAAACCTTAGGTCTCTCTGTTCTACAACACTAATGGGGCCCTACCATTACTTGTATAAGCCCTGTCCTTGTTTGTACAACGAAAATGCAATACCTCACATTTATCTAAAATTAAACTCCATCTGCCGCTCCTCAGCCCATTGACCCAAGATCAAGATCTCCTTGTAACCTTAGATAACCTTCTTTATTGTCCTCTATATCATCAATTTTGGTGTCATTTGGAAATTTACTAACCATGCCTCCTATACTCTCACCCAAAGCATTTATATAAATGACAAACAAAAGCACAGCCAGTGGAATACCACTGGTTACAGGCCTCCAGTCTAAAAAACAACCCTCCACCACCACCTTCTGCCTCTTACCATACAGCAAGTTTTGTACCCAAATTGGCAAGCTCACCCTGAATTCCACATAATCTATATTCACTAATTAGTCTACCATGAGGCAGCTTTGTCAAAGGCTTTACTAAAGTCCAAGTAAACAACATCTTCCGCTCTGCCCTCATCAATCCTTTTGGTTACTTCATTATAAAAACACAATCAAGTTTGTGAGACACAATTTTCTTTACACAAAACCGTGTTGACTATCCCTAATCAATCCTTGCCTCTCCAGATTCATGTAAATCCTATCTTTCAGAATCACCTCCAACAAATCACTCACCATCGATATCAGACTCACAGATCTGTAGTTCTCAGGCTTCTCCTTACAGCCTTTCTTAAACAATGGCACAACATTAGGTACCCTCCAGTCCTCTGGTACTTCACCCATGTTTATAAATGATACAAATATTTCTGCAAAGGGCCCTGTAATTTCCTCCCTAAATTCCACAACATCCTGAGATACACTTGATTAAGTTCTGAAGAAGGGCACTGGACCCGAAATGTTAACTCTGACTTTTTCTTCACAGGTGCTACCAGACCTGCTGAGCTTTCCCAGCAACTTCTGTTTCTGTTACACTTGATTAAGGCCTGGAGATTTATCCACCTTTATGTTTTCTAAGACCTCCAGCACTTCCTGTTCTGAAATTTGAAATGTTTTCAAACCATCAATATTTATCTTCCTGTGTTCTGTAGCCTCCATTTCTTTCTCAACAGTAAAAACTGATGCAAAATATTCATTTAATATCTCTCCCATCTCCTGAGGCTCAACACAAAGACAACTTCATTGATCTTTAAGGGTTCTAGTTGTTTTTGCTCTTAATGTATTTGTAAAACCTTTTTGGGTTGTCTTTAACCTTATCTGCCAAGGTTATCTCATATCCCATTTTTGCCTTCCTGATTTCCTTCTTAAGAATGCGCCTACACTCTTCATGCTCTTCAAGAGATTTGGTTAGTCCCAGTTGACTATTTCTAATATATGATTCTTTTTTATTCTTGACTATAACTTCAATATCTTTATTCAGTCATTTTTCCTTACTTTTACCAGCCTTGCCTTTCACTCTAACAGCAACATAATGCTTCTGAACTCTCATTATCACACTTTCTGAAGGCCTCCCATTTGTCAGTCATCCTTTTACCTGCGAACAGTCTACTTCAATCAACTTTTGAAAGTTCTTGTTTCATACCCTTGAAATTTGTCAAACTCCGGTTAAGAACTTTAATTTTTAGGGAAGACCTATCCTTTTCTGTAACTATTTTAAAACTAATAATAATAAGATCAATAGTCTGAAAGTGTTTCCCTACTAACACTTTAGCATGTTTGTGTGTTTTTAAAATACGGCCTAGTTCACATTTAGTGACCCACTGATCTATTCACATACTCTGCCTTTGCCCCTCTTTTTCTTCCTTCAGTTTTCCCTTGTACTTTGTGGGTTTTTATAAACATAGAAAGTAGGAGCAGGAGTAGACCAATCAACCCTTCGAGGCTACTCTGCCATTCGTTATGATCATGGCTGATCATCCAATTCAATAGCCCGTTTTCGCTTTCCCCCAATATCCTTTGGTCCCTGTAGCCTCACTTGCTGTATCAACTCCTTGAAAACGTTCAATGTTTTGTCCTCAATTGTTTTCTGTGGTAAAGAATTCCACAGGCTCACCACTCTCAGGATGAAGAAATTTCTCCTCATCTCACTCCGAAATTGCCCACTCCATATCCTTAGACTGTGGCTCTTAATTCTGGATCCCCCATCATTGGAACATCCTTCCTGAATCTAGTCCTGTTAAAATTTTAGAGATTTCCACGAGATCCCTCCTCATTCTTCTGAACTCCAGTGAATATAATTCTAACCAATTCACTGTCTCCTCATAGGCCAGTCCTGCCATCCCAAGAATCAGTCTGCTAAACTTTTGCTGCACTCCTTCCACCGTCAGAGCATCCTTATCTTGCACTCAACATTCAATAGTAAAATACATGCATCTACCCGACCCTAAAATATTTGTAAGGTTCATCTGAAAGCCCAGACAGGTGCATTTTTACACTTACAGCCAAGGATGATATGCAACTCCCACATTATACCCCTCCCAACCCCCTCAATGTCCCCCCTTCTCTTGCCATGGTATCCCATGTCTCTGGATTCTAACGCTTGAGTCAATTTCTGGGCTATTGATGGATAGTTCTCTGAAACAACAAGAATAATTCACAACGTAAAGGTTGAGCTCTGTGGAAAGATGACTAGAAGGAGGTTAAGGAAGGGAACGCATTGCAGAATGTCAAATATTAAACAGTGTGGACAAGGTCAATTCAGAATATTACTTTAAAGTAATGACAGAAGTACAGGACCAGGGGAAATAAATTTAAATAAGTGAAAGGTAAACTTAAAGCAGATGTTGGGAAAATGCTCTGTACCCAAAGGATAATAAATATTTAGAATAACCTGCCAGTAAGTTGGAATAGGTAAAACATTAGGGACAAAATGTAGTTGAATGCTCGGCTGGGGGGAGGTGTGGACGTTAGCATAACATGAAGATTCCAAGATCTTCAATGAGCCAAATATCTTTTCTTATCCTTTACTTTTCTTAAAATCCACATGAGGCAGTTGAATGTTTTGACTATCAACAGGAGGATTAGAAATCAAACCCTTATGGAGCAAGATACCCAAACCAATTTACATTGTTGGATGGGGTTGTACTTCTTTTACCTATGGGCTGGGAATTATCCTGCTTTTAAGAATTTAAATTCAGAAATAGTCGTTGTTAGCATTTGAAGCAATCTTTATAAGGCTTTCCAATCCTCTCCCATTCTTATTTCTGGAAACCCCTCCTCCAGTGCTACAGTCCATCAAGAATTCCAAATTTTCAGTGTCCCCAAACTGCTTTATTCACCATTAGCACAGGTGCCTTCAGGTACCACTTTAAACTTTTCTGCCTCTCCTTTCCTTTAAGATAGTCATTAAAACCCACCTGACCTGTCCTAATGTCTGTCCTGGGTCCTTTTTATATCAATTTTTGCCTGATATCACATATGTTACTGCTGTTGTCTGAAGCCAAGGCTGCCCTGCTGGGCTACATGAGGCGGAAATGTGCTAACTAGCAACTCCTACAGGGAAATTAAGCACTTGAAAAAGGCGCTCACTCATAAACTTAATTTTCTAAATAAGCCCAAATGGTCGTCCAATTGGCAATAGCAAATGGTCTAATTTTGTAAAGGAAATATGAAACACAGAGCACAACACGTTCTGAAATTCCCAAGAGGAGAGACCAGCGCACAGTTGGCCCTGGGGCAAAGCACACAGAGGCCTGACATTAGCATTGTGCAAGTAACCTCAAAGTGCATATGCTGCAGTGAAAAGATGGTGCAGGCATCGTAATGATACCACACTTACCAACACAGAAACAGGCCATTTGGCCCAACAGATCCATGCAGCATTCAAAACTCCACAGGAGCCCCTTTGCACTTTTCTTCATCTCATCTGATCAACATATCTTCCTGCTCCCCCCTCCCTCATGTGTTTCCTCTTAAATACAACTATGTGAGTCAACTGAGCTATTTCTTATGGTATCAAGATGCACATTGTAACCACTATCTGGATAAAGAATTATTTCCTGAATTCCGTTTTGGATTTGTCACGGAATGACATATATTTATGGTCTCTAGTTCTACTCTCTCCAGCAAGTGGAAACATCTTGTTTATAAGACCTCAATCATTTTAAAGACTGTAGTCAGGTTACTTCTCACTCTTCTCTTCATGTTTTATTTAATATAATGTATAACTTATATTTAAGAAAGTTTTCTCGACATTGAAAGTGTTGAGGAGTATGGGGAGAGAGCAGCAGTCAGGTATTGAGACAGACAGATATAACAAGTTATACAGCATGGAAACAGATCCTTTGGTCTAACTCGTCCATGCCAACCAGGTTTCCCAAACTAAACTAGTCCCATTTCAATGCATTTGTCCCATATTCCTCTAAACTTTTCCTATTCATGTATCTGCCCAAATATCTTTTAAACGTAGATGATTAATCTTAAAGATGTTGAATAGCAGAATGGGTTCAATGATCTAAATGGCCTACTCCTGCTCCTATTTTCTCTGATTCCATGTTTCTTTTCTGACATATATTGGTAGCCAGTATCCCCAATCCTTTTCTTTTCTTTGAATGTTTCTTACAATGTATGACTTGACAGTCCCAACTGACTCCCAAAGCACCTCAGAAACAATAATAATCCAGAATTTGCTAGCAAAATCATATGATCCCTGCAGTCCATCACGAGTGCACTGACCCCCTGAAGAGCATCCTACCCCACCACCCTATCCCTGTCTTTACCATGGCTAATCCACCTGGCTTGCACAACACAGTGCAATTTAACATGGCCAATCTACCTAACCTACACATCGCTGAACTGTGGGAGGAAACCGGAGCCCCCGGAGAAAACCCACACAGATACAGAAGAATGTGCAAACTCAACACAGATAGTCACCCGAGGCTGAAATCGAATCCATGTCCCAATGAGACAGCAGTGCTAACCGCTGAGCCACCATGCCGTAATATGGGAGGTTTAATAGAAATCCCAACCTAACAGCTCTGTGGGTGTACCTAATTCCCATGGAATGCAAGGTTTAAGGCAGGCAGTTTACCAACAACGGAAATCAGGGATGGACAATGAGTGAAAGCCTGCCAGCAACACCCACATCCCGTGGACAAGTAAAACAAACAGCAATGTGTCATGAGATGGAGATAGGATGTAGCTGGTGAATCATCATCACACATTACTGGACCATCACATCAATATGTAATTAGCCTCAAAAGCAGCAGATCACCATCAATCTCCCCCTGAGTATCAAGAAATTGGATTTGTGTTGTTAATACAAATTAAACTCACCACAAAAGCCTCAGGCTAGTATTGGCGATGTAATCCTTTAATGATGAGATTTATAGTCCCACAATGTCACTCTATCTTGGAGACTGAGCATTGGATAATAGATACAATGGAGTCCTATTCCTGAAGGGAATGTTCTATTCCTTCTTTCTTAAACCATTCTTTCTTTCCTCATCTTGGCATTACAGAATCTGTGAAAATAAACATGGCTGCCATAACGTATGATTGACTCTCACCATAGACAACGATTGTATATGGGTGATGTGTGTCAGCAGGAATACAAGTTCACTTCCATGGCACTTAATTAGCCGAGTGGTGGCTACTGCCGGTAATGCTTCAAAGAATGTCGCTGAATCCCTGGACATGGGGGGAGGGCTGGGATAGAAGTCACAAAGATGGGATCATTTGATAAGGAGAGTTGAAGGTCGAAGACAAGGTTTTAGCAAGCTGGTGGCTTTTAGAGCCCAAATCCACTCCACCCCTATCATATCATCAGATACCACTTCACTGCCACTCCCCCCCAAACATATCTTCCGATACCACTACCAATTTTCCTTGCTCTGTGTTCAGTCTAGAGACTGTCTAATTATCTATCATTGGTAGACACTGGACCACCGTGAGTCTAACAGAAGAGTTGTTTGTCTTATGTATCTAGGTAGTTTATTGCGTGATCACAGTAGGTAGTTAACATGACCAGGCAGGCATGATTGCTAAAAACTCTGGGGATTTGTACAATATGTATCTCCTCCTTTCAGGTCCTCAGGCAGAACTCAACTGTCTCCAACCAAAAGACTGTACGACATCACTAGATTGAGTGGTGCTCAGTGCAACATGAACATTAACGCCTTCAGAACATTATCTTACAGCACATCTACATTTTAGCTTTTATCCCCATAGTCAACCTTCATGTATATTTTTACATGATATTTGCTGTTAATGTGTCTCCCCACAACTCTCTGACCTCACAATTTCGGGTGGCCCTGATGTTTCAGAATTTTCCAAGAATGTATTTTATTTGAATTTGGAAGGTCTTTTGTTTGAGGGCAGTTGATCTTGATTCCGATCTGGGGCAATTTTTTCCACTGAAGGAATTTTAATCTCTTGGATATCCTTCGCTGAAAGCATCCTCCCTGGTAATCCTAATCGTTGTTCCATTACATTCTCCGGAGGATAAATAATCTCCTGAATTTCATTCCCCAAGGAATTTCTCCTTGTTAACATTAGTACTTGCTTCATGAGATCATTCAGGGGACATTTAATCTCATAATGTCCACCATGGCAGATGGCTGCTCTGTTAAAATGTTTTCTTCCTTCCTGGTTGTATCCTAGATTTCCAAACCAAGCAATTGCTCCCTGGGATAACAAGGTGTAGAGCTGGATGAACACAGCAGGCCAAGCAGCATCAATTTCTCCCTGATGCTCCCTTTCTTGCAGTAAGCAGGATGTTCATTCCAGGGAATTTCTTCTTTGTGACCATGCCCTGAATCTGTGAACTGTAGTCTATTTCCATGGAAGAGTCATATGCAAATCACCTCTACTTTTTTCCAGTAATTTTCATCTCTCAATCTGGGTAGAAGTATACACGTTTTCTACATCAGCTTGTCAATTAGTTTGGGCAGATTCATTCATCTTCTGTGGTCATTTAACTTATGAATTAGGCTTCTTCGCCTGCTCTGTTGTAGAAGAAGATGCTACTCACTCAGCATTATCTTTGCTACTTCCCTTGATTGTTTAAAAAACAGAGGATTGAACATTTGCACCATTCTTGTAGAGTCTGTGAATTCTTTCACGTTGACAGTATGGAACAATTCTCCCATATACACAGATAATCTCACTCCAATCTTTCTTCTGTTTGGGTTCCACCGTGGTTTAGGAAGCCCAATGAAACCATTTGCTGGCTGACCGGTTGGTCAACAATGATTCCTTTCTGGACCAGTCATTCTCTTGACTCAAACAAAAAGTTTCTGTGACATGGGATCTTCGGGCTAAGCCATTGTTTGCAGGCTCAATAATGAAGAATGTTGATTGTGAACTGTATACACATTTTCAACTCTCATAAACTGTTTCTGCTGTCATGTTACTTGTAGCCTACCTTTAATCTTAGGAACTGTTCCATCTAGAACTGCAGTGAACCTCTGTAAGTTGCAACCTCAGCTTCCTCAGCCATGGTATCTAATCTGACAGGATTCTGACACTTGTTCCGGTGTCAAGGTTAAAATTTGCAATGTTCCCATTGACGTTAATAAGCTCTGAAAGTCAAGTAGCTTGAATCAGCTTGAACTTAAATCAGTAATTTCTCCCACGATTAACGCCGGTTAGTCTAATGGAGGTCAAATGCAGGCACCTTTTCTAATGATGGTGGATGCTATACTATGTAAATCAATTTGTGCCTGCGACTGATTCTATCTCCAATATCCTGAAATGGCATCTCACATCTATGTGTTTTCAGGAAGTGGCCTACGGCTTTATACAAACAGCATTCTTTATCATGGTAGGACATTGACTGCGCATATAAGGCCTTATCCTCACACAATACAACTCTAGCATCTACCTGACAATTTAGGAAAATGCCCAGGTATGTCCTGTACACAAAAATGTATTCATTCACAAGATGTGGGCATCTCTGGCTAGGCCAGCATTTATTACCCATCCCTAATTTCCCAGAGGGGAGTTAAGAGTCAACCACATTGCTTTGGATCTGGAGTCATATTAGTCCAGACCAGGTAAGGATAGCAGTTTCCTTCCCTTTATTTTTCCTGATAATGGTTTCATGGTCGTTGTTAGACTCTTAATTCCAGATTTTTGTTGAATTCAAATTCCACCACTTGCCATTTAGGATTCAAACCTGGGTCCCCAATGTTTATCTATGTCTCTGTATTAACAGTCCAACGATAATACCCCTAGGCCATCGCCTCCCTCTACTGTTAATTATTAGTAAAATAATGGAAGATGTCATCAACAGCGCTATCAAGCAGTACCCGCTCAGCAATAACCTGCTCAGTGATGCCCAGTTTGGGTTCTGCCAGGGCCAGCTCCTGACCTCATTTCAGCCTTGGTTCAAACATGGACAAAAGAGCTGAATTCCAGAGATAAGGTGAGAGTGACAGCCCATCAAGATCACATTTGACCGAGAGTGGCATCAAACTGTCTGCTAATTGGAGACATACTTAACGCAAAGGAAAATATTTGAGGTTGTTGGAGATAAGTCATCTCAGCTCCAGGATATCTCTGCAGGAGTTCTTCAGGGTCGTGTCCTAGAACCGACCATCTTTTGCTGCTTCATCTGCACATCCCTCCATCATAAGGTCAGAAGTGGGGATGTTCACTGATGATGGTACAATTTTCAGCACCATTTGTGACTCCTCGGATACTGGAGGAGTCCATGTACACATGCGGCAAGACCTGGACTTGACCTACCAAGTGGAAAGTAACATTAGTGCCACACAATTGCCAGGCAATGGCCATCTCCAATAAAAGAGAATTTAACCATCACCCCATGACATTCAATGGTATTACCATGACTGAATTCCTCCATTATCAACATCTTGGGGGAAAAGTGGGTTTAACATTGACTAGAAACAAGTGGGGTGAACCATAATATAAAGACTGCACTTTTTTAAAATTTTATTTTTTTTGTGGACTGAATAGGGAAAAGAACTGTTTACAAAAAAGGCTTAAGGAAGGAATTGCTATACTTTAAAAAAGCAAGGTACTGAAACCCATTGTAGGGCACATTTACATTATGGCTTTTCAAGCAGTGGGGGAAGGTGTAAATAGATGGAATGGCACCACAGTGTTTTTACAAATGAGGCTCATCAGACAACAAGTAGCTGATTGGTTTGTGCAACCATGACAAATCGTGACTTTCAAAGATTTTCAGCCTGATGGCAACTCTCTAATTGGTTCAACGGCAGCTGAACGGTTTGTAGGTGTGAGTAACAGAATGAGAAGTCTTTGAACCTCTGGAAAGGGAGGGGTTGTCCCTCTCTGTCTTCATGGAATGGAAGAAATCAGCTGTGGTCCCATCAGTTGTGGTAAGCTGTTGCTTTTAACGAACAAGTCAGAGACTTTATAATCTGTGAGCCAGTTGCTATGTACCTCCAGTAAAGAAGTGAAAGACCTTGAACGAAAAGATCAGAAAAATAAAGGGCTTGGGAAATAAAAGGAACAACCCCCTTGAATTCTGAGGACTTGCGTCAATGAACTTTGTTTCCCTAGTACTTTTATCCCCAGACCCATCCATAATACCAAAGTTTTTTGTCTGTCTGTATATGGGGGGGAGGGGTGAGCTTTAGAAGGGGTTTAAAGAGCTAAATAGTAGAGTTATATGTCAACAGTTAATCATTGTTTATCTATGGTTAGAACCTATTTATTCATAACAAACAGTAATTCTTATTAAATACAGGAACCTAGTTGGTGTTTTCTATTAACCTGAGTCAACCAGACAGAAAAACTGGTGGTTTTGATTACTTTGATAACATTTTTTAACTTTTGTGACAACTCCAGGCAAAGCAGAGTTTAATTTCCTGCGCGCTCCCACAATGAGGCATAAGGATATCAATATTTTGGCTACTGCAGCAAAGTCAGAGACTAGCAATCTTGTAGTGAATAATTCACCTCCTGACTCTCCAAATTCTGTCTACCATCTACAAGTCAGGAATGTGATGGAGTTCTCCTCCCTTGCCTGGAGGGTTGCAGCTCTAACAATACACTTTGCACCTTCCAAACTCATGACTAATACCATCTAGAAGGACAAGGGCAGCAGATAATTGGAACACCACCGTCTGCATGTTCTTCTCTAAGCCACTCATCATCCTGATTTGGAAATATATCATTGATGCTTCCATAAGACCATTAGACCACAATTTATGGGTGTATGGTTAGGCCATTCAGCCCATCGAGTCTGCTCCACCATTCAATCACGGCTAAGAAGTTGCTAAATCTCTTTCTCCTATCTTCTCCCCATAACTTTTGATCCCCTTACCAATCAAGAACCTAACCATCTCTGTCTTAAAGACAGTCAACGACTTGGCCTCCACAGCCTTCTGCAGCAATGAGTTCCACAGATTCACTACCCTCTGGTTGTAAAGGTTCTTCCTCATCTCAGTTCTAAAGGGTCATCCCTTCACTCTGAGGCTGTGTCCTCGGGTCCTAGTCTCTCCTACTCATGGAAACATCTTCTCCATGTCCACAGTATCCAGGCCTCTCAGTATTCTGTAAGTTTCAATCAGATCCCCCTTCATTCCTCTAAACTCCATTGAGTACTGATCAAGGGTGCTCAACTGCTCCTCCTAAGACAAGGCTTTCACCCCGGGATCATTCTTTTATACCTCCTCTGGACCCCCTTCAATATTTGTACAGTCTTTCTTAGATACAGGCCTCAAAACTGCTCACATGTTCCAAAATCGTGGAATTACTTTCCTACCAGCATTGTGAGTGTACTTACATAAAATAGACTGCAGTGGCTCAAGATGGCAGTTCACTAACACCTTCTCAAGGCCAACTAGAAATGGGCAACCAGTGAAACTCACATTCCATGAACAGATGAGTAAAATAAAAAGCAGGAGATGAGAGGAAAATCTTAATTTCCAGCGAGTTGGTCTGGGATGCAGTTTCTGAAACGTGGCGGCAGTAAATTTAGTTGTAACTTCCAAAAAAAGAAATTGGATGCAAACTTGAAGGGAAAAACAACATTGGAAGTTATCAGGATTGAACAAAGTCAACACAACCACAATGGGTCGATTGATGCCCTTTGTGTGCAATGCTGCATTAAACTGTGTGCTCTAAAGTACAGCTTCCTCAGCAGAGTCATTGGGCTGAAGCTTACATTTTTTATTTAAGTCCAAGTGGTGTCAATTATTTTGAAAGGTTCAATACCGCAAGGTCTAGTAAATTGTCTTACTATGGCTTACCAATTCGCGTCATTACTTACCTACACCACCTCCCTGGCTCTCCTCACATCTGACTGTTGTCCCAATCTACCACTCACTATACCTGAGGCAACTAGCCACTGCTGCAATGAGCTGAAATGGACTGGATTTCTTGGCACAGGCATCTTTAAAAGATCATTGAGCACCTAGACAAGCAGTGTCTGTTTGGAATCGCCCTGCACAATTCCTGACATTTAGCCTGGACATGACAAATGTGGAGATTGGTACACCAACTCTATGCTGTCTACTCACCCACATGGGACACCTCCCCAGCTATACCAAAATTACATCTGTGCCACTCACCTTTCAGGAGGGATGTGATAGCACTGGAGAGGGTGCAGAGGAAATTTAATGATGTTGCCTGGGCAGGAGAGTTTTAATTATGAAGTCAGATTGGTCAAACTGGGGTTATTTTCCTTGGCGCAGAGCAAACCAAGAGGGGACATGATTGAGATGTACAAAATTATGAGGGGTACAAAATTGGGTAGACAGGAAGAAACTTTTCCTGTTATTGGAGGGATCAATGACCAGGGAGAGGGGCATAGAGTTAAAGTAAGGAGTAGCAGGTTTAGAGGAAATGTGAGAAAAAAAACATTTTCACCCAGAGGGTGGTGAGAATCCGGAACTCACTGCCTATAAGGGTGATAAAATAATATAAATTTAAGAAGTATTTAGATGTACACTTGTGATGCCAAGGCATACAAGGCTATGGGCCAAGTGCTGGAAAATGGGATTAGAATATTTGGTGGTTGTTTTTGACTGGCATGGACATGATGGGCTGAAGGGCCTTTTTTCTATACTTTCGATCCATATGACATTATGATTCAATGGAACCTGGTGAAATTTAAATTCAATTAATAAATCTGAAATTGGAAGCTCATCTTGGTAATGATTACCACAAAACTATCATCAACTGTTGTAAAAAGCCATCTAGTTCACTAATGCCTTCCTTTTTAGGGGGACAAAACTGTCATCCTCACCTGGACATGTGACTCCAGACCCACAACATTGTGGTTGACATTAAACTGCTCTCTGCAATCAGTTCAAGAAGCAATTACAGATAAGCTAAAAATGCTAACCTGGCCAGTATGCCCACATCTCGTGAAAGAAAAAAGAAAAAATAAATCAGTCAATTTTAAAGATAAAAGACTGTAAGTTTGACTGCTCCATAACTAAGTATGAAGCTCTCTGTAAAGGTGTCAAACTATCAAAGGTGATTGAAGTATAGTGTGTCCTTTGAAGAATGTCCCTTCTTAAAGTAGGTCATTAAGTCATACATTCCTTACCCTTGGGGCAAGACATCTGGATCTAATGACTTCTCCACAGGTTTCTATCAAATGACTTTGTGATAAAATTGGTCCTACAGTTTTATGCACATTTGATGAGCTTAAAGGTAGAACTCAACTTTTGCATAATACTTTACTCATGGCTTTAATTACTGCCTTGCATCAATAAGATATGGGCCCTACTAGCTTTATAACACACACACTATTTTAATAAAGGCAAGATATTAGCCAAGATAATTACAGTCAGACTGGAGAAGCTTCACCTGTCTATGATTCACCCTGGCTGCTTAGGATCCTCATTTGTAAGTCTTCTAATTCTAACTCAAGATACTGTTTGATATTCAAATGGCAGACATCGTCTCTAGATACAGTCCGATTCTGATTTTGATGAAACTTTACAATTAAAATACGTTTTTACATTTAGAGGCCTTGGGCTGGTGAAAGGTTTGCAAAGATGCATTGCACTGGTTTTCAGTCCTGTTGAAGTAATTGCCATCCTTTTGATCTACACCATGGCACTCAGGAAAAAAATGTTTTCACTGATTCCATTTCTTGATATCCGTTTGATAGCCAGCTATGGCAAATGTATGAAAACTGAAAGAACTGCAAATGCTGTAAATTGGAAACCAGAACAGAAATCGCTGGAAAAGCTCAGCAGGTTTGGCAGCATCTGTGGAGAGAAATCAGAGTTAACATTTTGGATCAATGACCCTTCCACTGGATGGAAAATGTATGGGTATGAAGAGGTTGTGAATAACAGGTCTCATTTTACTAGTTGGCTGATTGAAAACTGAGATGTAACTGGTTACGTTTTGTACAAAATCCTGCATTTCTTCAGTGAGGCTCTAGTCCTTGATAAAGATTATACGTTAATGTGGCTCTGCTTCCGGTCGTCTTCTTTAATTTCCTCATGGTTTCTGCAAGATTTTCAGGACCAAAGTTAACTGAACCTTTGTTGCATCCAAATCAGCATTTCACTAACCTATAGAACCCATGGAAAATGTTTGCTTTCCTGCCCCAACATTTATCAATAATATTATACATTTTAATCCCAGCCTCAGTTGCCATTTAAAATTTCCTTATTTTCATTTGACAATACTTAATGGTTCTCTGAGAGGAAATTCAACAAGAGGGACTGAATTTTCCCAGCCTCTGAACTACTTGGGTAATGATGAGACAGAGGGGAAACTATGTGGAGAACAGGAAAATTAGATTCATAACATCAAGATAAACAAGTCTGATTTTCCACTCAATGTTTTAATGACTAGTGAGTGGCAAGGGACCAATTTTCATGTATTAACTTTCCTTTATATTTAACCTCACTTTATCTATATGCAAGTTGCTATTCTCTCAGGCAGCAGAGAGAAACTAAATAATGCCAATTCTGAAGAAGGGTCTCCACCCAAAACATCAGCTTTCCTGCTCCTCTGATGTTGCTTGGCCTGCTGTGTTCATCCAGCTCTACACCTTGTTATCCCTAATGCCAATTCCTGACAGGAAGGTTGGGCATGGGGTTGTAGCTTGCTGGCATCTTTTCCAGGTCTCCATCTTGGCCACCATTCCACAACATTCCCAAGTACATTCCATGGGAAGTGACCACTGACACCCTCCATCCACAGACTCAGCATTGGCAAAATCATATCACTACATCACCAAGGCATATCCTGCCTGACTTACAATATAAGTCAACACTTCAGTGCTGCATTTTGGAGCTCACCAGCACCATGCATTGTCATGTTCCAGTCAAGTCATTTCGTGTACAGCAACAGACATCACAATCATCAGAACAAAATGTATCTCTGGGCTCATAGCTTGCATTCTTAGTGCTCACCCATTTTATGCTAACTTGGATGCTCACAGCATCTCTGGAACACCTTGCCCTTTTGCCCATGCTGTTTCATTCAAAACTCACAGAAGATTGTCTTATCTTGAATTTTGCAATGACAGAAAGCCAGCTTGCCATGATTTCCAGCAATCACAGATCAAGGTGTGGACATGCATTGTCAATGTCACATCTGCAGCCATGTGCTAGCAGCTAAGACAGCAAACCCACTAAATATGTTTCAACTAAACATGTCTGCAAACAGTCCTTAGTCCAGTCAAGGGGCAGTGAGGTTGGTCAGGGCATCCCATTCCTGTCAGTCAAGGGCAGTGTCCGAGGCTTAGCAATGGCCATTTGTGTGATCAGGATCCGGGTATCTGTTCCATTACACTCTGGGGATTCACTCCTGCAGGTCAGGCCAATCTGGGTATTAGCGGTAAACTGTCAATGAGTGATCTGCACAGAGATCAGTCAAGGGTCTGATTAATTACCAGTCAGTGCTGTTATTCCAAGTTATTCATGGGAACAGGATATGGTCAATTCTGTGGTTCTATGCACTGAAAGTTAACAAAGGTTATCAGATACCACTGCTATTTGCAGGAAATTTTCAAAGTTAGATGTTGGGATTGGATGCTGGGGTGCAGATGGGACAATTACTGTGAAAGAGAGGAGCTCAACAATGGAGACAACAGGAGAACACAGGGCACTGGGGAGGGGGAGTCATGTACTTCAATGGGAGGATGGTGTATAACTATGTTGGCTGCAAGTAGGCATCTGAAGACTGAATCTTGGGGTTAAAGTGGGCTGATGAGAGTTAAAGAGCTGTGTGCAAATGTGAGGAGAATCAAACCTGATAGATTGACAGGGAAGTCAATGCACGAAGGAACATAATGATTGGGGTAAGCATTTGCAATAACAGTTGGAGCCTGTTACTCTCTCTCTGGTGCATGAGTTGTGCTGCTTTAATCTCCACTTAAATCGCAAATGTGCAATGAAAATGAAAAATGGTTGAGAGCGGGTGAAGTGTGTTTTGTTGTGATCTATGGGAATGGGCTCCATTTGTGTACATTTTGAAACTCCTCAAGGGGCACTTGCAAAAATCAGGCACTTACAGATTTCAGATTAAAGGAATCCGCAATCAAAAATTCTGAATATGCGCCTCCTGCGTTGATCAGATTTGTGGATTACATATCCTGAGCACAAACAATGCTGACTATGACACTGAACATTTCAAATTAATTCTAACCACCTCTATGTAGCAGAAGTGATCACATTAAAGGTCACCTGTCACAATTCACTAACACATTCCAAGATTTCAAAAGCTGCACAATAGCCCATAGCTGTTTCTCCCCTTACATTGGACTGCGAGTTTTTAAAATGTTTTTATTTTGGTTAAGGGATGTGGGTGTCACTGACTGGGTCAGCATTTATTGCCCATCTTGTTCCTACACGACAGGGAGTTCTTCTGAACCACTGGGCACTGCACTGACCCGGTGCCAACCAGAGATCAGGCTGGTAGGGTCTGTGTTGTAGTGTCCTCTGGCAGTCTGGGAAAACAGGACAGCCCTCCTCTCTAACACAACGCCCACTAGGGTCTCCATACCCCTACCAGCAAGCCAGTGTGGCAGCTTGTCTCTGAGAACCATCTCCTTTGAGAATCTTGACCATATGTAAAGGGCAATTCTTAGCTTTTGGAATGGTGCACAGCTGTGGTTTAAATGAAAACCAAAAGAACTGCAGGTGCTGGAAATCAGACTCAAAAACACAAATTGCTGGAAAAGTTCATCAGGTCTGGCAGCATTTGTGCAGAGAAATCAGAGTTAAGATTTCGGGTCTAGTGACCCTTCCTCAGAACTGATGGTAGCTAGGAAAATGTTGGTTTATTTGCTGATGATAGGGTGGGGGGAGGGTGTAAGGAGTAAAGGATAGGTGAAGATTGAGGTCAAGAAGAGAGAAGAAAAGTTGGACAGACAAAGGTGTGGGTAACGATCAGCCTATGAGAATGAATAGCTACTAATTAGTGGCTAATGAAGGGTTGCGTGTAATAGGAGACAATGTGATAACAAGGCCTGTTGTGTAGGGGGTTGGGGTAAGGATATGGGATAATGTGTCTTTTGCTGTAAAATTGTTGAACTGTATATTGAGTCCACAAGGCTGTAGAGTTCCCAAGCAGAAAATGAGGTGCTGTTCTTCCACCTTGCGCTGAGCTTCACTGGAGCACTGCAGCAATCCTGAGACAGGTGTCGGCCGGGGAATATGGTGGCATGAAGTGGCCGACAACTGGAAGCTCAGGGTCTTTTTTGTGGACAGAACATAGGTTGTTCTGTGAAGTGGTCACCCAGTCTATGCTTTGATTCCCCAGTGTAGAGGAGACCACATTGTGAGCAATGAATGCAGCAGGCTATATTGAGTGAAGTGCAGGTAAAGTGCTGCTTCACCTGGAAGGAGTGTTAGGAATAATACTTCCCAGCTAAATAAGAGCTTTGATACCATATATTCTACTCAACACATTTTGATGTGAATGTGATGGTGATTTTACAAGATGGCTAATCCAAAGAATACTAGTTAGCCAGAGAATGGAAGTTCAAAACCATGGTAAATTGAGAATTCGAGCTCACAAAATTTGCAAATTAATAAAAGCTGTTGAGAATAATCCTGAAGAGGTTAAATTGTTGCCAAAACGCCAATTTATGGTTCATTCTGGGGAAGAGTCGTAGAGTTCTTGCCCAGTCTGGGCCTATGTTGAATGGCAAATTCACACCAGTGTAACTTTTAACTGTTGTTTGAAGTAGGTTACCAAGCCACTCAATAACTACTTTGCTGGGGAGTGAACTCAGTCAGAGCAGTGTGTACCATCTACAAGATGCACTGCAGAAATTCACCAAAGATCCTCAGACAGCACCTTCCAAACCCCTGACAACTTCCATCTAGAAGGACAAGGGCAGTAGATATATGGGAACACCACCATCTCCAAGTTCCCCTTCAAATCACTCACCATCCTGACTTGGAAATTTATCGCTGTTCCTTCATTGTCACTGGGTCGAACTCCTGGAATTCCCTCCTTAATGTCATTATGGGTCAACCTACAGCTGGTGGACTGCAGCGCTTCAAGAAGGCAGCTCACCACCATCCCCTCAAGGGCAACTAGGGATGGGCAATAAATGCTGGGCCCAGCCAGCGATGCCCACATCCCACAAGTGAATTTAAAAACAACTCAAGAAATTAAAAAGAAACCTGATCCTTATCATCTTCAGTCTGGACCATAGGTTGAGCTATTTCTTTCCCATTGTCAAGAAATAAATTATCAACAACTGTTCTATCCAGGAATCAATACCAAAGCTGGAACCTATGAGGGGGAAAAGAATCCTAATAATTTGAAATTTCTTTTGAAGTTTATTCCCATTGTACTCACTGCTGTGCTGTACTCAACGTCTGCACTACATCACTCTCTTGCGTCCACACTATCCATTCCTTCAAAAGGCCTACACTGGATGGCCTTGATACTTTTAATATGGCAGTACAGAAAAAGATTTGCATGCAGCTGCATGAGTCATAGTTTCTCTTCTCGAGTTATCGCAAGAGTCCCACTTAAACCCGATGCAATGCTTTAATGTAAAACAATGATATTATTTCACACTTTGTATATCTTCATTGGGTTTATGTAACGAGTTCTTGGTATGAGGTGTGGAAAAGTAAATTGAAAGGCCCTGAAAGACCTGCCCTAGGTTACGTACCACTTCATCTTTGTTTTCAATCTAAATACTGACATTGTTAGTTAGTGTTTTAATTGGCATTGCTAGACAGTTAGGAAAAACCTAAGATTCTGTTTAGCTGCTGGGCAGCGCAGTATTTTCTGACTGAGGCCTTTGGATTGAAGAGCAACTTCCACCTTTCAAAGCGGTCAGCAGAAAATAGCAGCAGCATGAAAAATAACAAGGAGAACATTAAAATAAAAACAGAATGCCCACTCACCCTTGAAAATTCTGATCAATGTTTCTTCCACGGGCTCACAGCCCTGTTTGTGCAGCTCCAGTTTTGTTTGGTTTTCTCTCTCATCTTGAATTTTCCCCACTGATGTGGGGATTTTACTTCAGAAAGTCTTTCAGGCAGAAGAACATGCCAGCAAAATAATTGCCTGGCCCAGTGGAGGTAACAAGTTGCCACAGCAACTGTAACCGATAGGCCTCATCACAGACCCACGTTATGCTGGGGGCAGATGGGATAGGAGTGCAGGCCAAGAGGAGACCAGACACCATTCGCTGCCGTCCACATCAATGTTGGAGAAGGGGCTTCATGAAAGGGAAGAAGGAAAGCAGAAGAGCCTTTGGCAAGGGTGGTCGAACATTTTCTCACAGAGGGCTTGGAGGAATGCCCTCGAGTGCTGTAAAGAGACTACTTTGACTCACCCTGGATGGTGTTCCCACTATCTGACACCCTGTTTCAGCCTCCCAGGAAAATCCACAGTGGCAGCTTTGTTTTAGAAGCTATATAAAAATGAATAGCACCCTACAATGTCTGGCAGCAGAATACCAGTTTTATATCTGTTTGGTACTTGGAAAACATAATCCAAAGAACCAAAATAAAAATCCAATGTTTGAAAACCGTGTGCTTATGTGGCAAAGCCCTTCTCAACTATTCTTTGCATTCCCTAGCAAGGCACAAGTGAAGATTTGTAGTAGGTGCTTTCTACCTCTCTTTCTTCCCTTAATGAAAGCTTTCTCGCATGCTCTGTATTCTCAATTACATGGTAATCATTGCTGGTTTCGTCACTCATTCCTCTTAAATTTCACATATACGCTCTCAGTGCTCTTCCTCCTCCCACATAGCACTGCATGCAAACCAGAAACCATTTCCAATTGTAATGAGGTCTAATCAGAGACCTACTAAACTGGAAGGAGCCCAAATTTGGATCAGTTCCAAAAACAATAAAAGGGATCAAAACGCATGAGTAATCCACCTCTCCCCCATTCTGTTTGATGTCCACAGTACATAAACCTCAGATCCGTTGAGACTCAGTCGGTAGCAGTCTCACCTCTTGAGTCGGAACGTTTTAGTGTATTTTCACATCAGAGATTTGTGCACAAAAATCTCATTCTGGTGCAGTACTGAGGGAATGCTGCACTGCCAAAGATGTCATCATTCAGATAAGATATTAAAGTGAGACTCTGTCTTCTTTCACAGAGTTGTAATCAATCCAATGAAACTATTCAAAATAGAGCAGAGACGAAATCTGCAAAGTCCTGGCCAACATCAATCAGACAGATCATCTGTAACGTATTAACTTGTAAGATATGGGCAGTTTGGATTGGGTAACAAATGCTGGCTTAGCCAGTGATGTTCACACCTTATGAAAACATTAATAAGAACAGCGAACATGGAATTTCCTGCTGGCATAATTTCATTCCTACCCTTCGAGTCATCGAGTCATAGAAATGTACAGCACAGAAACACACCCTTCGGTCCAACTCGTCCAGACTGACCAAATATTCTGCATTAATCTAGTCCCATTTGCCAGCATATCCTTCTAAACCCTTCTTATTCATGTATCCATTCAGATGCCTTTAAAATGTTGTAATTGTACCAGCCTCCACCACCTCCTCTGGCTTTAGATTTAGATTTAAATTTAAATCTGGATTTAGATTTAGATTTAGATTTAGATTTTATTGTCACATGTACTCAAGTACAGGAGTACAGTGAAAAGTAAATAATGACGCCACACAAGTTGCCATCTTAGGTACCAAGGTACCAGGTACAAAAAAACTTAGGTACAAAGTAGGAAGAGAAACGAGAGTTAAAAAGGTAAGCATTACTTCATAGTATAAGTAGAAAAATACATAAGCAAATAAGGTAATAGTTAACATTAAAGTCTTTCATAGTTTACACTAGGAAAATAAAGAAATAAGTTAAAATTCAACAGTCTTTGCAGAATCCTCTGCTTGTCTCACTCTCTAGAAGACCTCAGCTGTCTGTTCTTGACACCATCACTGCAGATACCATTACTGCTGCTGAAAGTGCTGCTTCTCTGATCTCCCCCGGTGCCTGGGCAGGGCCCATTCGCAAACTGAGCCAAGACACTGCCATAAGCCGCTGAAAGACCAGCCAACATATCGCTGAGAGACCAGGTTACGAGCCGCCAAGAGACCAGGCCGGGACCCGCCACTAGACGCCGAGAGACCAAGCAGCTCATTCCATACACACACCACCCTCTGCGTGAAAAAGTTGCCCCTTTAGGTCCCTTTTAAATCTTTCCCCTCTCACTTTAAACCTATGCCCTCTAGTTTTGAACTCACTTACCCTGGGGAAAAAAACCTTGGCTTTTCACCTCATCTCTGCCCCTCATGATTTTATAAACTTTTATAAGGTCACTCCTCAGCCTCCAACGCTCCAGGGAAAATAGCCCCAGCCTATTCAGCCTCTCCCTATAGCTCAAACCCTCCAATCCTGGCAACATCCTTGTAAACCCTTTCTGAACTCCTTCAAGTTTTACAACATCTTTCCGATAGCAGGGAGACCCAGAAATGAACACAGTATTCTAAAAGTGGCCTAACCAATGTTCTGTAAGCTGCAACACAACTTCCCAACTCCTATATTCAATGCACTGACCAATAAAGGCAAGCATACCAAACACCTTCTCCACCTTGTCTACCTGTGACTCCACTTTCAAGGAACTATGAACCTGCACCCCAAAGTCTCTTTGTTCAGCAACACACCCCACGACCTTATCGTTAAGTGTATAAGTCCTGCGCTGATTTACCCTATCAAAATGCAGCACCTCACATTTATGTAAATGAAACTCCATCCACCACACTTTGGTCCATTTGCCCATCTGATCAAGGTCCCATTGTACTCAGAGCTAACCTTCTTTGCTGTCAACTACACAACCAATTTTCAACAGCAATCATCTGCAAACTTAATAACCATACCTCCTATATTCACATCTAAATTATTAATATAAATGACAAAAAGCAGTTGACGCAACACCAATCCTTATGAAGCTTTCCACCATCTTCCACTATTGGCCTTGGAGGCAATGGCCTAGTGGTATTTTGCTGGACTGTTAATGCAGAAACCCAGTTAAAGTTCTGGGGACCTGGGTTTGAATCCCTGCCATAGCAGATGGTGGAATTTGAATTCAATAAACATCTGGAATTAAGAATCTAATGATGACTGTGAATTCCTTGCTGATTGTCAGGGAAAAACCCATCTGATTCACTAATGTCCTTTAGGGAAGGAAACTGCCATCATTACCTGGTCTGGCCTACATGTGACTCCAGACCCACAGCAATGTGGTTGACTCTTAACTGACCTGTGGGCAATAAATGTTGGTCTAACCAGCAATGCCCTCATCCTGTGAATGAATGAATAAAGGAAGTAGATTTTAAAAGGCTTACGTTTAGAAAATGCTAATCAGGAATACAGGGCATTGTGAAGTGTTTTAAAGTCAACCAATTTCTTCTTGAGGTAAACCTGTGACACAGGAAATTCAGTAACAAATTTCAGCGCAGCAAGATCCCACAAGAAAATAGTGCAAAAAAAATTTGGAGGCTAGATATTGACTGAGACTCCAGTGATAGCTCAATTGTATTGAAATAGTGATGAAGGTCTTTTACTTCTATCCAAGTTGGCAGACAGGGCCTTAGTTTAACGTCTTGTCTGAAAAATGTCACTCCAACAGTTATTCCATCCTTCGGTGTTGCAGTGGACCATCAAACATGTGTCTCAACTGGGATTTGAACCCACGACTTTCTGACTCAGGAATGAGGGCACTACCAACTGAGCAAATGGAAAAACTAATCCACTTGTCCCACGTTGTAAGTGAACAGCCCTGAGCAAGCAAAGAGCCACACTTGCTAGATGGGCGGATCAAAACCAAGAGCTTACGCATCAAAGATGCCACGGGGCTGAACTCTTTCTGCTGTGGTAATTCTTTCCTGGTTATCCACTGACTTTACACAAAGCTACTCCCCTTTCTTTCTGGCAAAACTCAGCTGTTGACTTACAACAGACCAGCTCCAGAAATATTATTGCCAAGAAAGCCCATTGTTTTCAATCCAGTTTGGAACCGAGCTGTCACTCCAAACCTTGAGTTTTCAAAACAGTTTTACAGTATTACATGCCTTATGCTTACACTGAACATACTCCTACAGAGTACATTCCAGAGATGAAGTATTTAGTGTACAATGTTTGGGTGTAGTAATGATTAACATACTTTCTAACGCTTCTGGCAAAGTCCTGAGTAAATGTTTGGCTGCTATCTTTTGACAGCTTATTGACTGATCTACGAGTAGTTGAGTAATTAACATCTGTGCTTACATTTTGCAAACTCGCAGATGAAGGTAACCTGAGAGGAAGGTACTTTCTAATTTTAACCTAAACATTCACAATGGAAGTCTTCTACTATGATCTAAATTGTAAATTAAATTTGGTTGTTAAAACTGCCTGGTTTAGATTTCCAAGTACATGAATACTTTACCTTTTAGAGGCCTGGTGGTTGGCTCCTTGGAAAAGTAATCTGAATGATCCAGAGATTTGAGCTCAAATCCCACTGCAAGTGTTACTTAGCTAATAAAATAGGTCTGCCCACGAAAAGCTAGCATCTATGATAGTGATAATAAAATTCCCAAATTGTCATAAAAATGCATCTGGCTCAGTATGGTCCTTGAATTGAGAAATCTGCAGTCCTTGACCCAGTTATTCCAGATCCACAGCAATGTGAATGACTCTTGACCACCCTCTGAAATGGCCTAGCAAGCAACTCAACTCAGAACAATTAGAGATAGGCAATTGGTGGCAGTGATCCCAGAATTAACATGTTGCACTAATTGAGTCACCAATGCACTTTAGGGAAGGAAATTTGCCAACCTTACATGATCTGTATATATGTGACTATATATAAATAGGGGGGGAGGGAGGGGTACCGAGGGAGGGAATAAATATTAGAGTGACATTTTTCAGACAAGATGTTAAACTATAACCTCATCTGCCAATTCGGGTAGAAGATAAAGTCCCTCAACTCTATTTCGATAGAGTTGAGTTATCACTGGAGTCTCAGTCAATATTTAGTCTTCCTATAAGTGACTGCAGATGCACAACAATGTAATTGACTCTTAATTATCCTGGCATTACCAGTGATACTCATATAAAGAAATTCTCCTTGAGATATTTTCAACTGATAATGTTCAATTGGCATTGAAGATCAATATACTCCTTCACAATTGTCCATGATACACTGTACCTCAACTGTATTGGTCTTACTCTTCTCTAGTTTATGTGAATACTGGGTTTAGGGAACAAAAGCTGCTGACATTTGAAGGAACATAAAATTCAGATGGCAAATGACATGGATTAAAAGTTAGCCTAGCTCTCTTTATTGAATTATAACTAATTTAGTTTTCAGTTCCAACAGAAGACAGTTTTTATTTCTCGATCTTGCAAAGATTTACAATGTCTCATTCCCCACCTACAGCAGGAGTCTCCATGACAAAGTTCACTCCATGTGCAGTGAATGAAGAGTGTCTCTATGATACCTAACTGGAGAAATCATGTAAATACTGCGGCTGTAGATCAGAAGTTGGAAATTCTGTGGTGAATAACTCACTTCCTCACTTCCCAAAGTCCACCACCTATAACCTACAAGACAAGAGTGTGATGGAATACTCTTTACTTGCCTAGATGGGTGCAGCTCCAACAACATGCAAGAAACTCGACACCATCCAGGACAAAGCAGCCTGCTTAAGTGAAGCCCCATTGACCACCTTCAACATTCAATCATTCCAATACTGTTGCATTACAAATTGTCTGAGGAAGGAGCAGATTTGGCTGTTCATTAGATCTTTTTGATTTTATGCTCTCTCATGTTCTTAGGATTATGTGTGAATAAATGATGCACTTACCATAGACTAGAAAGAATTGGATCTCATACAAAGGGAAATAATTATTCTTGTATGTGGAAGGCAGTTGCACTGCTATACTCCTGCAAAAAGATTGTGCTAGCCATGTAACTATTTTCCCAGCTCCTACAACACTCCTCAAAACTCTGCCTTGCCTGTACTGATAATTCCTGATGTAGCTCATTTTGTTTAATAAAGCTCCTGGGATGGTTTATCATATGCAAGTTCCTAAATATAAGTTTACAAATTAGAAGCAGAGGTGGGCTATTCAGCCCCTTGAGCCTGCATTGCTTTTCATTGAGACCATGGCCTCAACTCCGCTTTGCTTCCTATGCCTTTGACTCTTTTTTTAGTCAAACATTTGATCTACCTCATTTTGTTAACTGTACAATGATTCTCCCTGCCCCCTATTCTCTGGGGAAGAGGCTTCCAAGGTCTCATGAGCCTCTGCTGTCCTAAATAGGAGACCTCTTATTTTTAAACTGTGCCCCCTAATTCTTAGATAGTAGGAACTGCCGATGCTGGAGAATCTGAGATGACAAGGTGTAGAGCTGGAAGAACACAGCAGGCCAAGCAGCATCAGAGGAACAGGAAAGCTAATGTTTCGGATCTGGACCCTTCTTCAGAAATGATTCTTGTTGTTTATATGAGGTGTCTGCAATCAGGTTAGCACTTCAGAATATAAAATTGATTCCAAGTAAAAACCCAAATAGGTCTTTGGTCAAACAAACCAGACATTATGAACCAACTCCTCATGTTGCTTTAAGTTGGATTTAATCAAGAGCTGTAAGCTACATGATCAAGATGCTCCACTCGAATAAGAGAGTCTGGGATCAGAGGGTATAATCTCAGACTAAAGGGTCGCACGTTTAAGACAGAGGTGAGGAGCAAATTTTTCTTTCAGGAAGTTGTGAATCCATGGAATTTTTTACCACAGAGGGCTGTTGAGGCTGTGTCATTGAGTATATTCAAGGCTGAGATAGATTTTTAATCATTAAGGGAAGCAAAAGTTATGGGGAAAAGGCAGGAAAGTGCACTTGAGGATTATCAGATCAGCTATGATTTTGTTGAATGGCAGAGCAGCCTCGAACAGCCTATCTTATTGTCTTCTAAATTTATTTCTTCTTTGTGCTTGTTTTGAATAGAGTCATTGAGTCATACAGCATGGAAACATACCCTTCTGTCCAACCAGTCCATGCCAACCATAAACCCAAACTAAACTAGTCCCATCTGCCTGCACTTGGCCCATATCCCTTCAAACATTTCTTATTCATGTACTTATCCAAACGTCTTTTAAACATTATAACTGTACCCACATCCACCACTTCCTCTGGAAGTTCATTCCACACACAAATCATTCTCAGTGTAAAACAATGTCTTTTTTTAAACCTTTCTACTCTTACCTTAAAAATAAACCCCCTGTTTTGAAATCTCCCTCACTAGGGAAAGGACATCTGCCTTTCATCTTACCTATGCCCTTCATTATTTTATAAACCTCTATAATGTTACTTCTCAACCTCCTACACTTCAGTGAAAAAAGTTCCAGCCTATCCAGCCTCTCCTTATAACTCAAGCTGTCAATTCCCGACAGCATCCTGGTAAATTTCTTCTGAACATTTTTCAGAATTGGACGCAGTACTCCAGATATAGGCCTCACTAATGTCTAACCAACAATATAAATCCTTGTCTGTCTCTTTTATGGCACACTGTAATTATTTTATGTTAACATTAGTGCCACGGTAGTAATCCAATCCAATCCAAAGTGGGAATCAATATCTTTGCATTCATTGGGAGGTAATAAAATAACACAAAACACAGAAATTGCTTGAGAAGGTCAACAGGTGTGGCAGCATCTATAGAGAGAAAGCAGTATGAAAAAGGGTTCCTGGACTCAAAACATTAATTGTACTTTCCCTCCACAGATGCTGCCAGACCCATTGATTTTCTCCAGAAATTTCTGTTTTTATTTCAGATTTTCAGCATCTGCAGTTCTTTGTTTAATGTAATAAAATAACACACTTGCCTTTTGGACAGCCAACAGGGCAGGGAGCTCTGACCAATTGCCCAGAGCTGTGTGAAAGAAGCATTCAGAATCTGACATCATCAGGACATCCCAAGTGTTTTACAGACAATTAAATACTTTTGGAGTGCAGTCACTTTCATGTTATAGGAAACATGGCAGCCAATTCAAACACAGCAGGGTTGCTTCAAATGTTTTACTTGAAAGATTGTGAATCATTGAGACTCTGGGTCCCTGAAGGCTCTAGATGTTTAATCATAGAATTCCTACAATGTGGAAGCAGGCCATTCAGCTGTTAAGTACAGACCAACCCTCCAAAGAGCATACAACCCAGACCCACCCTATGCCCGTAACCCTGCATTTCTCATGGCTAATCTATCGAATCTACACACCCTGGACTGTGGAGGAGACCAGAGCACCCAGAGGAAACCTATGTAGACAAGGGTAGAATGTGCAAACTCCGCACAGATAGTTGCCTGAGGCTGGAATCAAACCTGAGTCACTGATGCTGTGAAGCAGCGGTGCTAACCACTGAGCCATCATGCCACACCCACTATGCATAGTCAAGATTGCGACTTATAGATCCTGGGCACTAAGGGAGTCAAAGCAGTTATGAATAAAGTGGAGAAGTTCAAACATGTGGATATTGAATGGCAGAACAGTCTTGATAGTTCAAATAGTCTACTCCAGATAATATTCATTACAAGTTTATGACAATCTGATACCAGTAGAGGGATAAATATTGACCAGAACACCTGGGAGAATTTCTCCTCTCTTATTTGAAATAGTGTCATGAGAATTTTTAAAAACAGTTCATTATAATCAGTAGATTAAAGCCTTGAGCTACCTTGGAGTTACTTGCACTCCACTTCAACAATTTCACTCCCAAGTGCAGCATAAACAAGAATAAAGAGACATCAGTGAAGTGTGAGCAAATTCTGAGGAAATATTAGGCCTTGGTGCCTCTTGGGGAGTGCAGCACTGCTGTAGGCTTCATGAGCCAAATGTCCTATTTCGGCACTATAACATTCTTTTATTCAATCATTCCAGCACAATAATTCACACACGTTCTTTGATTGAGCTGAACACCAGAAAGATTGGTATATGATTTGCTCTTTTAACTGGAAAGCCAGACCTTCCCTTTCTGGATATCATTAAAGCCTGTGTTTCTTGGCACCTAGTTCCATGCTCCTGATCTCCATCAATCAAGAAGTGTATTCTGAACCAAGCTCTCAACTCACAGTAATATGAGCCTTTCTGTGAGCTGGATAGTGGTAGTGACTTGAATAAGGGGAAGAGTTAGGGATGGGTGATAAATTCTGGTCTAGCCAGCGATGCCCACATCCCATGAACAAACTAATAAATAAGTTTGCCAAACAGTACAAGAATGGATTCAGCTTCCCTAGCAAAGTGGTTGAGAAACTGAGATAAAGGGAGGCTACCCAGACTGAATCTAATTCCTTGCCTTTTGGAACTCTATGAAGACTGAGGAGACCAATTCACTCAAAATTGCTAGTTATAGATCGGCTAACCTTCCCGCCCTTTACCCAACTGCATCTAAAGTCAACGCACTGTTGTAAAGAGGGAATAGAAAGGTTAATAATTGCCAGTGACTGGTTGTTTTTAATATATGCTGTGTGGCTTCAGACAAGAGTGGGAGTATGAGATATAAGGCAGAAGAGTGTTGAAAAGTTAAATAGAAACATCATCAGACTGTGGTGCTTGTGACGAGTTATGAAGGCTACAAAAACAAATGAAGAGAGCTGTTGTCAGATTTACAATGCATCTATCTAAAGGCAATAAAAGTTAATTAGTCATTTAGTTGGACTTACTTAAGTAGTATAGTAATAACAGGAGACTACTTCCATACTTCCATTTGTACAGTGATGAGACAGGGTGTATTTAAATTTTGGAACATTAACAAGCATACATGCATAAAATCAAATCAAAACAGCATGCACATTACAAAGATTTTTGTCCAGTTTTAACCTTGGGTGAAAGTCACAAGGGAGGGAGCATGAAATGGCTTGTGAGACAAATATTCCGTTGCCTGATTCCGGAGATTACTTATATCCAGTAAATTGCCTGCGGCTGGAATTATTGCATAGTATTTATGAGACAGAAACAAGCCATTCAGCCCAATGAGTCTGTGTCAGTGTTTCTTTCTGTGGCCAGTAGAAGCATGTGAGAAGTTCAGCTAGCAAGACCAAAACTATACTGCCGGATTTAATCACCTCAGCTTCATATGTGAGAGCGCAAAAATGCAGATGCACAAGTTAATGCAGTCAGTTCGTCTTAGCATTAAGACTTAACGATAAAAAAAGACTTGTTTTTACAGTAAATCTTTTATTATCTGGCATCTATGGGACCAGTAATGTGTTGATTGATCAAATATATTGGATTATCAAGAGGTCCACATAATCAATATAAATACACATGCAATAAGTAATAAAAATATAATATAGGGGTATACACATCACTAGTTTACTTTATTTACAGCATAAATCACTTAAATAAGAATGCAACTTTGCCTTAAGTAAAACGTACCGGCAGAGAGCCTTCTCACTTGGACTCTCAACTGATAACTTGGACGTTACAGTAGATTACAGTGTTTAAGGTGAAATTGACTTGAAATTGAATCAGCTGTTGATATTTTGAGTGGCCATTCAATTGAACTATAAGTATATTTACATTGAGGTAAATAAATTAAAAAACTCTAATAACTGGACAGATTAACACAGTAAACTTTTCAGCATTTGCGGTATAATTTTTGCCGGCTTATACACCGGTTGATAAGGTGCCAGTTAAAACAAAGTTTGCCATAAATAGTCTTTTTCACAACTTCAGGACATTCTAAAGTCACTTTTGCCATGTGGCTGTCAATTTGTGTACAGTAAATTCCCACACCCAGGAGTAAGTTAATAGCCGAATAATCTGACATAAATCATTTTATGATCGGGGACTCAGGTTATCTTCCACAGCCTAGCACACCAGTAGACTGTCAGCCTACAGCCATGCTCAATTCAGCTGGTTTTGACTTGAACCCACTTCGTTCTGGCATCAGAGGAGAGGGTAGCCACCAACAGAGCTAAGGCTGACACTTAAGTTTATCAACTGCCTGGAATCATAGAATGCAAGAGCACAAGGAAGATACGATGGTCGCCTGGAGAACTTTCACACTCCTTGGCCCAAGACCATTCTGGCTTATCCAAAATCTCTCCATTACAATGCTAAAGGAGCAGCCCAACAGCAAAGGAAAACAAATCCCTATTTGTGTTCTAACAGAAGCAGGGCATGCTGATGTGCTTCCAAGTATCAATGCATTATCCACCACAAATAACAACAGCTTGCATTTATATAGCAGCTCAACCGTAGTTAAACCCAAATCATACCATCAGCTCCACAATGGCCTCAGAACAAGGTGTTCTTCAGACTGTTCATCACATTCTTTTTTCTTTTTTCACAGAGCCAATAAGATGGTGGTCTTTTTCATTAATATCAAAAGGCTGGAAAAGAAGTCAACATGTTGCTCGGAAGTTAGTTCAGCACCACAAGAGATTTAGTTCAAGTTAGTCCCCCACTGAGTGCAGTTATCCTGCAAACATTGAAGCTATGTCACACACTGAACTAAATCTGATTCAAATAATAGTACACAGCAGACACACTGCACAAGCCAAAGCTGCTTTGCATCAGTTTGGAAAATGTAGCATAAAGAGCCCTGAACAACCTTTGCACTTTGTCATGCTTACCTAAACTTTTCAGAAAATTGTTCGATAAAGTTATTTATAAATGCACATTTCAAATTGTCTCATAAATAAATTTATGCTATTTAATACACCACCTCCAATTCTGGAATGTTAACGGTGTATTTCCCTCGTGCAGAATATCTCACCTCCAATGTAAAATAATGTGGCTCCCCTCAAGGTTTCAGCTAGAAAGAAAGATTTGCTTTCCTGCCCTTCTTTCCTGACCTTAAACAGTCCCAAAATGCTCTCGAACTAATGGAGTACAACTAGAAGTGAAAACACTGTTGCAACATAGGACATGTAACAAAAAATTTGACACAGGAAGATCCTGCGAACTGCTATATGATAAATGATTTGATAATTTGACTTTTATAATGTTGTTAGGTGAAGATTAACACTGTCCAGAGCACTGAGGAGAACTCTCCTAACCTTCTTAGAAACAGTAGCAGCAGACCAAAAGCTTATTTAAATATACCTTGAGTTATGCTTCACAGACAGTAGATGCTGGAGCACTATGTAAGCGTAGATATTTTCTCATCAATCTGTTGAGAGATGTTATTACACACCCCTGGACCAGGTGGGACTTAAACCAAGTCTCCTGAAGGAGGTTCTCCCAGCAGAAAAACAGAGTTACTTTTAGCCGAATCTAAAATCCCAGAATTTTCTTCCTGACAGCCCTGTAGAAGTACCTGCTCCCACAAACTGCAGCATTTCAAGAAGGCAGCTCACCACCACCTTCTCAAGGACAGTTATGAATGAGCAATAAATGTTGGTCTCACCAGTGATGGCCCCATTCCATAAAGAAATTTTAAAAAACTGAGAAGTATCCTGCTTGATGAGGTAATATGGTATTATTTGTACAGATGAAGTATCAAATGAAATAGTCTACACAAAAAGATACAAATAGAGGACGAAGTTGGTAAGAATCTACGAAAAAATGTACAAACAACTAATGTTCTACTATGCTAATTGGAATTTGGCTTGCATTTAATGTTCTGCTTGTAAGTATGACTAGAGGAACTCAGTACTTGCTTTGAGCTTCCATTATCTTGTGTGTAATTAAACGTACATAAGAGCAAGAGTTTTAATAAAGGGACCAAAGATTTCTGCTCAATATTTCTTCTGTGTAAGTTAGTTAGAAGAAAGGCTCAATTAGCAATGAATGGTGAAAACCACCACTTAAAAACCAACGGTGATTACATGGGTTTAAACCATTTGGATCTTCAGCCTGCTTGAGACGTTACTCAGCATAATTTGTAGTCCATTAGTAAATATGAAGCTAATTGACTGAGGTAATGAGAGACTCATTTGTGCACTGGCTGGAAGGATCATTAAGCAATAGGTTTGGGCAGTTTTAATTCAGCCTTGGATAGTTTACAACACAGCAACTGACACTAATTCAGAACTAATTGTCACTGAGATGGCAATTCATTCAAAGGCAGTTGGTGAGTTGTAGGAAAAGTGCATATATCACACTGGCACTATATTTGCTACTCGAATGAGGTTGGGGCTGAGGTGTTATATTGAGGCAGACAGGTGTTAGCTTGCCTCCTTCAGATTGTTTTCTCGATGAGGCAATGTTTATGTATCTTTGGATAACATAAGAAACTGTGGATGGGTATTTTGAAATTGAAGAATCCAACAGATATTTATTACAACTATCTATTGTGTATAAATATTACAATCTTCATCTATATCTGAGTCTGTGCTAATATTGAGCTACTAGTTTAAATCAGAGAAGCATGCTTCCAGTAAAGTTCCATGCTTTAAGTGATCCAAAGTAAGATAGTATCTGAGATCTTTACACCCTCAGGTCATATCTTGTGAAATCAATGATATCATGAGCCTGTGTCTTAAAGATACACTAACATGCTGACTGTGGGACATTATACAACATCCCCCTTTTCTCAAAGGTAAAAACTTATCCCAAAATAATATACATCATTGCACATGGGCACATGTTGTCAATTCAATAATCTTACTAGCAGGGTAAAAGTGTTTACAAGAACAACATTTCAATCCTCAATATATTGTTTCAGAGCTTTGACAACTTGTCTGATCTAATGGTCATACACTCACCTGAGGAGGGACATATTGTTCTGTATTGTAATGATTTGACAACTTAGCTGTGTTATTCATGGTTGCTTTCACTCAACATCACTGTGCAATCATTATTGTTGGAGTGATCTTCCTCACTATCTTGAGTATGATGTGGTACATTGTTCTGAGCTGATTTTTGTTCCAAGACAATGAAACACCGTGTTCAGCAATGACCTTGTAATGATCTGGCTAGTTGCATATTTTAGAAACCTTTGATGGTATCCAGTGTTTGTATTTGTATTTCTAACTCATATTCTGCCTTTGTACAGTTTTGATAGTTCTCTATACACTTGCTCATCGTGTACCGCATTGCTTTTCTTCAGTCTTTGAAGAAGAATGTCCCGTGTCTCGGAATAGCTAGATAGTTGATTGCCAGGCAATGTCATTCACAATTGCCTTCTAAGTATAATTTGTGCCACAGATGGTCATCCCTTCTCCATTGGTGTTGCATGAAAATACAGCAACACAATGCCAAAATCTTGCTTTGTTGCTGGATACCTAATAATAATTGATTTGATAATATGTAACATACATTCTGCTATACCAACTGAGCATGGATAGCGAGATGATGACATGATATGGGTCACTCCTCATACAGTACACATCTTGAAACAGTTTGCTGCTATAGTATAGGCCATTGTCAGATACTGTCTGATCCAGGACAGTGAATAAACTTAAAATAGTAACAAAATGAGAAATTTCTGAAAAAAAGACTCAGCAGGTCTTGCAGCATCTGTGGAGAGAAAGCAGAGTGAACTTTTTGGGTCTAGTAACCCTTCTTCAGAACTGATTGTGGCTAGAAAAGGGTTGGTATATAAGATGAAGATGGGATAGGCAGAGAAGATGGGAGTAAATGACAGTTGGAAATGAGCCCAGAGAGAGAGATAAAACAGGTGAGCTGACAAAAGAATGGGTAATATTCAGCCTGGGAGAATCAATAGCTCCTAATGAGGACTATTAGTAGCTTTTGTTGGGTTGTTTGTGGTAGCAGCCCATATGATAACAAGATGTGCTGTATGGCACTTGGAGTGGGGATATAGGAGAAGATGCTCAAGCTCTAAAATTATTGAACTCAATATTGAGTTCTGAAGGCTGCAGATTCCCAAGCAGAAAATGAGGTGTTGTTCTTCCAGCTTGCGCTGAGCTTCGCTGGAGTGCAGTAGCAAGCCTGAGGCAGAAATGTTGTCAGGAAACATGGTGGTGTGTTGAATTGGCAGGTAACTGGAAGCTCAGCATCATTTTTGTAGAGAGAACACAGGTTCTGCAAAGGAATCACCCTTTCTGCGTATTGTCTCCCCAGTGTAGAGCTGGCCATATTGTAAACACAGTACAGTAGATTGAGTCAATGCTACACCTTCCGTATAAAACAGCAATAACCTGCACTTGACTCAGTCTATGCCACTGTATTCACTGCTCACACTAACCCTCACACACCAGACCTTGTCATCACATGGACTGCTACCAGAAATGACCCATTGTCAGCCACTAATAGTCTCCTGTTAGCAGTTATTGATATCCCCCAGGCTGACCTTTACCCATTTTTTTGTCTATCTAACTGTTATTCTCTTTTGCTGGGCTCCATCTTCTCCTATCATTTACTCATCCCCTCTTCCCTGACCCCATCTTCTGCACATATATCAACCTTTTCCTAGCAACAATCAGTTCTGAAAAAGGGTCACTGGACCCAAAATGATAATTCTCCTTTCTCTCCAAAGATGTTGCCAGACCTGCTGAGTTTTTCCAGCAATTTCTGTTTTTGTTTCTGATTTCCAACATCTGCAGTTCTTTGGGTTTTTTTGTTAACTAAAAAGGGTGTTCATTGAATCAATAATGGTTATAATTACTGTGTTGCTAAGTCATCGGACAGTGGGATTTTTAGATAAACAACCTGTCACAAGGATGTAATCTTCCTCATGCATTATGAATAGGTCTGTTGCTACCTTTGACAAGGTGCTGATTGACCATCATGAGGTTGTAGGGGCTCTACTGCTGCAATACATATATTCAGCATGTGTCACTGCCTTCATGATCATTGGTAATCCTGGTTCATCCCTGGCCAGTAAACAAACTCTTGTGCTAGCCATCTGGTGTCTAATGCCTTTGTCTCATTGGTTTAATATGTGTATTATATCTTGACGTAATGCTTGTAGTATGTGGACGAGTTTTCCTTTGAAAAACATTTGTTGCGATATACCAAGTCCATCTCTATATGGTCAAAATGAACAAATCTTCTCAGATACTTCTTTAAGACTGTCAGGCCCATAACTGGATAATGGACTTTTGCAATTCTTTCAGTTGCTCACGTTCAGCAGTTGCTGATTGTAACTGTTCACACTGACCAAAGAGTAACCGATCAACTTTGAAAAACTCTTTAATTTTGTAGTCAAGATCATCGATGAATAGATCAAGAGGAATGTCTTAGTCTTTGTGTGGATTTTGATAATCAGCTCGGTGCATCAGATGTAATTATCCTCAGACCTGGCTTGTACCTTACTTCAAAGTCATATCCTTGGAGATCGTTGACTGATTTGATTGCATCGCACGTTGTATGTTCATTCGCAATAGATATTGTTTGAATCTTAGGAATTATGATTATAAAGGGATCTGGATTTATTGGTACTTTATAACTATCAATAGAATCCGGAAAGTTTTTGAACAGTAATGGCAAACCATATAGATTATGCCGCATTTGTTGGGAACCTGTCATCATGCCTTATACTTGCATCCATTCTCGGGTAAAGTGTCCATGGTGTGGTCTATTTTCAATGAGCTTCACTGTCAGCCTGTCTTTGGAAAAGTTAGCCCTTTGCTGTACATTCTTCCACAATCTGGTCAATAGACACCTGGGATTGTTATCGGTATGATATAAGTTGGATTTGGTGAACCCAAAGTAAATTCTTACACTGAATTAGAATTCAGGAGCTTTCCAGAACTTTTCTGGATCTCTGTAATCATTTTCCACTGACAAACAAGATTTTTAGAAAATCCTTCTCAGGATCACCCATGACTTGATCTGGAAAATAGAACTACATAAGCTTTTTGAACAGTTTTAATTCAATATGGGTGTCACTGGATGCTCAGTCCATAATAAGGTTTCTGATATCCATGATTCCACCTTGAAAATGTTGAACTGTATCACATTAAGTTCCTGACTTCATGCAAGCTTAATTAAAACTGTTTATATTTTAGGAACAGAGGATATTGAGCAGCTGTTATGAGAAACTGTCATTTCGTATCAACTATCATGAACAGAGGGTTCTTCTACCTTTCTGTATGTGCTGTGTTCCAACTCAAAAGCACAAGTTTTTTTTAATAATTAAGGCAATCTGAGCAATGTACTTTATCTTGACAAAATTAGCATTCTCACAAAATTATAACTTCTGTTTTTATTCAATTGTGAGACGTGGGAGTTGCTGGCTGGGCCAGTATTTATTGCCTATTCCTAGATGTTCCTTGTAAAGGTGGTGGTGAGTTGACTTCTTGACTCACTGCAGTCTGTGTGCTCTAGGTAGACCCCCAATGCCACTAGTGAGGGAATTCCAGCATTTTGACCTATCTTAGTGGTGCATTACATAACTACAGGTCTTTACAACCATCTGTATTCCCAGAAACTAATGCTGCTTAAGCGTAAGGAACTCTCTCATTGCCCAAATTGTCTGTTGTTCAAAACTATTGCCTGGTTATTCTTTTTTTTTCAAATAACTATCATCAAGATATTGGAGTCTTTTGCAGACAACCATCACCAACAGCATGTTAGTTTACTACAATTAGGATGTTTTACCCAATGGGGAAATGCCTATGTTAGCTCCAATAATATAAGAAACTGGGCATGGATATTGTGGTACTGAAGAATCTAATGGACATTTATCAACAGTAACTATTATGTAAAGCATTATATTCCTGAAGCACATATGTGTTTGGGCTAACATTAAGCACTTTGTTTACTACAGAGTATGTTTCTAGTGGAGTGTCATGCTTCAAGTGACCTAAAATAAGAGGGAGAACAAGGTACTTGTACCCTCAGGTTACATTCTGTGATACAGTGATGATACCGTGACCATGTTTCTTAAATGTATACTGACATACAAGAAACTTAATACTACAATTAGTACTATACACATTATTTGCTGATATGAGTCTTAACTAGAAAATGAGCAGTGAGTTTGAGTTTGTGCTAAGTTCAGATGGACACTAAGAAATGGGTATGCCACCTGAAGCCCTTATCTGTTGGCCCAAGCCAGTTGAACACCCAGACTCACTTGTTTAATATCATCAGTCTGGAAACTTAGAGTCAGATCTTGTAGAGAAGCAGATCATCATGCAGGGATAGGAGTTCAAAGGGATCCTAAATATCACCTCTACACCACCTATCACAAACACAGATGGAGGCAGACTTGACCAAATTATGATTAAGCCAGATTTGGAGAAGTCGACTTAACTAAGAGAGACTGTTGACTTACATGACCAACTACGAGCAGTCTCACAGCACTATCAAGCCTCAGGGCTGAAAGAAAACTAAAAGTTTCTTTGGAAAATTGATTGGTTGCAGAAGTTATTTGAAAGGTAGCAATGAGGGGACAAAGGTCTCACATTCCAACATCAACAATGGGCTGGCAGAAGTTGAAAGGATTAAGGAAAGTTGTTAACAGTCTGCAGGAAAGTCCTTAGAGAAAAATAAGAACTCACAACTGAAAAATAAAAGCCTGCAGGAGAACTCCACAAGTCCAATGAAGTGACAGCCAGTGTTCTTAGCACAACTGACATTTTAAAGAGATAATTAGTGAAAGAGATCAACACAGTATGATTTTGAGGAAGGAATTGTATAGAAATGTGAAGGATGAGACAAACAGAAACCTCTCAACCTCTTGCCATCCAAACTCTCAGATGAGATTTCAACTATTAGGGAGGTGACGGAATTTGCAAGAATTGATTTTCTCCAATTTCCCATCAAATCCGCTGATCATGGACTTACAGAAGAGCTTTGTAGGGATCTGCGCTCCTGAGGAAGAAATCCCAAAATCCCTATTTCAAAGTTCCCTATTATTCGTGATGGTGGGACCCAACATTTTGTCAGTCTAATAGGAACTGGCACCTACATAGTGGAGCAGTGTCCAGCTGAAATATGCATGGCAGTCCTCCTACAACTTATAGAATGATCAAATCACAATGTGGATCTCTTGATGTTGTCATCCAATCTGGGCCAGCTTCAAGCTCATGGGAGCAGGGAAGTGGTAGCACTCTGCATCCTGTTTATCATCTGTGTCTGGAACACTGACTGCTGAAGAACTTCCCTTCCAAGAAACATCACATCAAATAGTTCAGCCTGAGAGCAGGGAATATGGTTGGAGATCTTAGTCTTGGCTGGATGTTGCTCTGGGTTGGGTGGGAGGGGATGAGGGATTTGAGAGCAGAGAGTTAAATGTTCATGGTCAAATTCATTCACGATTGAATGTTAATGCTTAAATGCAGTACCGCAGAGGGATTTGGGGGGCATGTAGACTAAAGGTTAATTATATCTTTGCTTCAAGAATGGTGATTGGACAGTGCAAAAGGGGCAAAGCCATAGTAATGTCGCTCCCTGTGGAACTGAAACCTGTGTCAGTAAGGCTGCACCCTCGCTTACCATACTTTGTAAATAAATAAATAAATAAAGTACATATATGAGAGTGTGGACTTTAACTTTCTACATGGGTCATATGCTGGGCACAGGAGGATTCTGCCAAACATTTCAGTTTGATGAATTTCCATCAGTTCGATGCTATTAGATGCTAGCTGGCCTGAATAGATTTTTTCTTCAGTACATTCTGTCTTCATTTCATATTTTTTTTATTCTGAGTGATCTGCAGTTATCCTTTTGAGTAATGCTGGTTAGGCCACTCTACACCCGGTGCCAATGTGCTGAATTGGGCAGAATGCCAAGTGGACCTACATGTGTATTAGAATTGAGAGCAGCACAATATATTAGGCTCCTACTGGAGATAGCTGAGCAGCTGGACAAAACACATGAATTGTTAAAGTGAAAGTACCTAATAGGTTCTTTAAGATCTGATCAAAATTATTACAAGAACGCACGTGCACTTCAATATATAGCTAATTTATTACCTTGATCTATAAATATATATATACTAATGAGTGAACCTATTAGCTAAAATAAGTTATATACAAACTAACAGCCCATTCTATTAGCTTAAACTACTTTATACAAATGCAAACTAATGAGGCGCACTGCCTTGTTTTCACACCATGAATTTTGGATATCTGGCACTTGTAGCTCTGTCTCAGATTCTGTGGCACTGTTCTCATGCACCCTAGTCCAATGGTGTAGGCCTTTGGTCCTGGTCTCACTAATCCGGTCTGATAGTGCAAGTTCAAAGGCTGGGACAAAGTCGCTGAGGTTAATAGTCTCAGAGACAGTAGGAACTGCAGATGCTGGAGAATCTGAGAAAACAAGGTGCAGAGCTGGATGAACACAGCAGGCCAAGCAACATGGTAGGAGCAGGAAGGCTGACGTTTCGGGCCTAGACTTCTGGTTACATGCTGTGCTACCATTTTGTAGTACATTCAGTACTTTCTCAGAAATTCCATTGTGCAGAAAACAAGTTGAAAACATCTCCAGATAACGCTGTGTTACCTTCATAAAAAAATGGCTTCCATAGATAATCAAGGTTATGCAATTATCTTTCAGCCAAAACAGGCTGTTTTTTCACTCCAGGCCTATTTTCACACAATTTTCAACTTTCTTCAATTGTTCATTGCCATGCCCAGTTAACTATTACTGATCTGATTTGGAGATATCATTTTTTAAGCCTATCTCTGCACCATGCAAGGGAAAGAAATGGAAACAAGCAGAAATGGAGTGGCAACAGAATGTTCAATACCTCACCACCATTTCTGATACACTGCTGATCAACGCCTCTAGGTAGACCCCTACCATATCAGGGATAGCTGTTTTATTCTGACGCACCTCTCAACCTCAGAAGGCAAAGTCCGCACAAAGAAGGACTTGTTCCCTGTACCACTCAAATATCCTTGCTCTGTCTTAGAAAAATTCAGAGCAGAAATTTACAAGGAATCAATCAAGGAAGCCCGGAAACACATCTCTACTGATTTTTGTTTCAAATCTCTGAATTTCAATTGGAACTAAAACCTATATTCCAAAAATGCTTCATGACAGACCCTTGAACATTTTGTTTACCTTTGACAACCTCAAGAAGCCCCTAGGAAACAGGCCTTGCAAACTACTCCTTAAAATCTTGTTCATTGTTGGAATCCATTGAGTTTAAGGAATTCATTAGTAACTATTAGCCATGACATCGCTGTAATGTGTAACAATCATGAACGTTACGCAGAATTCTTCGTAAACTCTCTGTCAGAATAGGGAGCTCCCCCACTCCCAAAATTTTAAACAGGCCACTATCACACCGTCAACATCCCCCTGCCCTAGGCTATTCGTGTTGCTTAACAGAAGTAAATTATTACAGTATTAATTCACCTGAACAATTCATGGTCATGTATGAAGGCTGTGGCGCCAAAATAACATGATAATTTTTGCAAAAGAAAACATTCCTGGATCACATTAAATTGTATCAATGCTCAAATGGAAGGTCTCTACGCAAAACATTAACCTGATGTTTCTCTTTTCAGATGCTGATAGCCCTGTTGCACATTTCTAGAAATTTTCATGTCTTTTTGAAGTTATGGTTTCAGATTACTTTGTTATTCTGTGTTAGTCATTACCAAATGTGAATGATTCCCTTCTTGTTACAAGGAGCAAGCCTCATATTGATGTTGTCAGGCCTTGCAAACCATTGGTTATAAAACTGCTAACTTTTGTGAACTGTTAACTGCTAAAATATGTGACCCCTTGCTATGAGTTAAGGTTTGTACACATTGCAGCATTATAAAATCTAATATAACCCATTCTACGATGGTAACTAATCTTGACGTGTAGGATTCATTAGATATAATACCACAAGACTAAGAGTCACTGTGAGCTCCAACCTTTACCTGTGCGCTAAATAAAAACCGAAAGAACCATGGATGCTGTAAACCAGAGATAATGTTTCAGGTCCAGTGACCCTTCCTCAGAATTGAAAGGTCACCAGATTAACTCTGATTTTTTTCTTCACAGATGCTGCCAGGCCTGCAGACCTTTTCCAGCAACTTCTGTTTTTGTTCTTTATCTGTGCACGTTTGGTCTCCCATCCAGGATAAAACAGCCCATTTGATTTTCACTCATCTAGCACATTCAACATTCACAGTGCCAGCAGTGTGTACACAATGCACAGTACCAACTCACCAATGTTCCTCTGACAGTATCTTCCAAACCCATGACCTCTAATTTCTAGCAGTCAGATGAGAACACCACCACTTGCAAGTTCCCCTCCAAACCTCACACCATCTTGGCTTGAAACTATAATCACCATTCCTTCACTATCGCTGGGTCAAAATCCTGCAACTCCCTTCCTAACAGCACTGCGGGTACACCTACAGCACATGGATAGAAACAGTTCAAGAAGGCAGCTCATTGTCACGTTCTCCAGAGCAATTAGGAATGGGCAATAAATGCAGGTGTTGCCAGCAATGCTCACATCTCATTGGATGAATTTAAAAAAAAAATGACTCAATTTGAGAAAGTATTATTGCCTGTTACAAGTAGGGGAACTGGGATATCTCTGGTCTCTAAAATTGCACCTGGTTGTGTTGTAATTTTGATGATTCTACATTTTATGTAGAACAATGAATAGTTAAGCCCAATAGCCATGATACACTTGAGAAAAAGTTACTAAATCTCACGAGATAAGAAAGAAATTGAAGATTTAATTGATAGGCTGCGATGAAGTTTGTTGGGAGGGGACACAAACACCTGTACAGACCAAGTGGGCTGAATGACCTGTTTCTTTGCTTTAATTTCAATGTAATTTTGTAACACTTTCCCTATACAGAAGAATTAACACAAGAGTGGGAGGAATTAGGAACAAAAATCAAAGATAACATCAAAATAAATTGTGTTTATGTAGTGCTTTTAGAAAAATAGAAAATAGGAGCAGAAGTAGGCCGTTCAGCCCTTTGAGCCCACTCTACCATTTAACGCAACCATGGCTGAGCCTCTATCTCAACCCCATACTCCCACACTCTCCGCATACCCTTGACACCTTTATCCTCAGGAAACCTACCAATTTATTTCTTATATATACTCAGTGATAACATTGTAAAACATTTCAAGGTGCATTACAAGAATTTCACTAACGCTCTCTTTCTTCAGGTCCTATGCCCAAGGAGGCATTGGTGACCTGGACTCCCGGGGTTTGGACAATAATTATGATTGGCTAAGTACCACAAAGTTTCTCTTGGTAGACTACAAAACTCATCCACTTTTACTGCCTGCCATTAAACGTATTGCAAGTGTTTACAGGCTGATAACCAACCTATTGCTCCATATTTCAAATTTTCCTTCTACGACCATCAAGTCCTGGAATGGGACTCAAACCTATAGCTTCTGGCACAGAGCTAGAGACACTACCCATTGCACCACAAGATCTTGCTGGAGCACGATTACAGCAAAATGTGACACTGAGGCATCTAAGCAGATGCCACGACTTGTGACCAAAATCTCAATTGCAGGGATTGGTTTGAAGAAGCAGTTAACAAGAGGAAAGAGAGCAAGAGATGTCTAGGGAAAGAAATCCAGAGTTGAGGCTCAAAGCTGAAGGCACAATCATCAGAACTAGAGTGATTAAGGTCAAGAATGGTCAAAATTGGATGAGCAGAAAAATGTGGCCGTGTAGGAGATTTTGAATATAGGGAGGGATGAGGACACAGAAAGGTTTGAGAGCAAGGATACGGACTTTGAAAATGAAGGTTTGCTTAACCAATACCAAATGTAGGACAGCCATTAAGGACCTGTAGATCTCTATTACAGGAGTAACTGGCAGGCAAGATATGGCAAAAATTAGGATACAAGATAGGAAAATGTTGACATAATCGTTAACTAAAAACAGAAATGTTCGGAATGCACATAAGATCAAGTAATCCCTGAAAGGAAAGGAAGGTTAATTGCTTGAATGACACATCTCAACTCCAAACAACTTCATACCCTTCTTTTTCACTGAGAAGCTAATTCTGATGACATTGTTTCTGATGCCAAATGCAACACATTTGTGGATCTGTTTTCATTTCAGTGATAATATTTTAATCACATGCATTCTCATTTCCAAAGAATCTCATCAACCAGAAAGAAAGAAAAGACTTGCATTTATAAAATACTTTTCACAATGTTAGGATGTCTCAAAGTTATTTTGCAGTGGTTGGCATGCTGGCTGAGTGCTTAGCACTGCTGCCTCGCATTGCCAGAGACCTGGGTTTGATTCCACTCTCTGGTGACTGTGTGGTGTGTCTACATGGGTTTCCTTCGGTTTCCTTCCACAGTCCAAGGATGCACAGGTTAGGTGGATTGGCCATGCTTAATTGCCCATAGAGTCCAGGGATGTGCAGGCTAGGTGGATTAGCCATGATTACAGAGATGGAGGGGTGGGGGCATGCCGCCTGGGTGGGATACTCTTTGGAGGGTCAGTGTGGTCTCAATGGACCCCCACACTGTAGGGATGCTATGATTCTATGACTGATCTTAATAAGTTCGTAGGAAACTTGAGCATGTGTAGTTATTCTGTCCATCAAATGCATTGCCACTAAGTAAGATCGTAGCTGATTTAATTGTGGTCTCAATGCTACTTTCTTATCTACCCTGCGTAATTCTTGATTCCTTGTCAAACAAGAATCCGTCTATTCCAGCCTTGAAGATATTCATTGATCCAACTTTCACTGCTCTCTAGGGAAGTGAATTCCAAACACTAACTACCCTCAGAGAAGAAATTCTTCCTCATCTCTACCTTCAGTGGGTGAATTAGATCCAGATTCTCCCAGAAAAGGAAGCATCCTCTCCACATTAATCTTGTCAAACTTCCTCAGAATATGATGTTTCAATAAAAATCACTCTCATTCTTCTGAACATCAACAAATGTGGGGCCTTTCTGCTTCATCTCCCTCATAAAACAACCTCTTAATCCCAGGAATCAGTCCAGTGATCCACCTTAGAACTGTTTCCAAAGCAAGTATATTCATCCTTCTCTCTCAAGTATAGTTTCTGTTGTAAAGCAGGAAACAAGGCAGTCAATTTACATATTGCAAAGTCCCAGCAATGTGATAATGATCAGATAAAATGTTTATAGTGATGCTGGGACTAATCACCAATTGAAAATCTCCAAAACTATGATGGACAGATTTTTATTCCACATCAACGGCTCTTGGAGCATTGTCCCCTCTCTCCAGCACAGACAGAGAGGTCCATACAGACACTGCAGGATTACTGGTTTCCCATACTTGGTGAGTTCAAGTGGCATAGCATTATCACCTGGAGCTTTGCCAATGAAAGACAGCTTTGCAGCAGAGATTGCCAGACCATCGTGACTCCTAAGATGTGTCGTGCTTAAACACAGATTCACCAACAGAGCACAAATCATTGTCCCATGAGATGCAAGGCTGTGAACAGTTTTAAGGATTGTGGAGCAAACAGAGCTCTTACATAGATCAGCTTAAAAAATGGTAGAGCATTCTTGAAAGGCTGCAAACCTCACTTCAGTCCCTACGTTTCAGGAAATATAACATATGAAGAGAGATTGGATCAGTTACGACAATGTTCTCTGGAGTTTAGAAGAATGAGGGGGACCTCACAGAAATCTATAAGATGCTAACAGGACTGTACAGGTTAAAAACAGGAAGGATGTTCCCATTGAATGGGGTGTTCATAACCAGGGGTCACCATCTAAGGATATGGGATAAACCATTTGGAATTAAAATGAGGAGAGATTTCTTCACCCAGAAAGTGGTGAACCTATAGAATTTTCTGGAACAAAAAGCCGTTGAGGCCAAAACATTGATTTTTTTTAATGAGTTAGCTACGGTCCTTAGATCTAAAGAGATCAAAAGGTATAGGGAGAAAGCTGGACCAAGGTACTGAGTAGGATGGCCAGCCGTGATCATATTGAATGGGGGGACAGGTTTCATAGGCCGAATGGCCTACCCCTGCTCCTATTTTCTATGTTTCAATGAAAATTCAAAACAACTAGATGTGTTTATTTTTTTCTGGCAACCTGGTTTGAATCTCTTCCTTTGAATCCTGTTTCGCAGACCTGGGAGTTATTCTCAACTCAACTACAATCTGAGGAAATCATTTTTGCACAGACTGGTACAAGTCTGTGCCTCAGAAAATCGCCTGTAAAATGTGCAATATATGTGAATACAGAATATGTTGTAGACAGGGCTGCAGACAAAACCTTAATCACAGAGCCAGTAACCTTTCCTCCCCATCTGCAACCCCATACCTCGAGTTTGAAGGGAGCCCGTACAAAACGTGTTTAGAGCTACCTTCCAAACAAAAAGCCAAATTTCTTTTTATTTGGGGAAAGGTTAAGTAAGATGAGGAGGTTGAAGTCCAACTATTCAAACTCCTTTTCAAGTGAGTCATCTGCATGCACTGATTCCGCAAAGATTGGACTGTCAGAAAAGACTGTAAGCATCTTCCAACCATTAAAGTGTTTCTGATTCACAGCAACCAATTCGAGATTGTCATCTGGCTGCACACATTTAACTCACTGTAAAGTCCCAACAGGCATCAACTGTGAAATGTCTTCTCCGTTCTTGAAGCTCAAAGGCCAGTCGGAGACCTTCCGGATTGAGAGGAGGAAGCAGCAAGCTGCAGGAAAAGGCAAGGAATACTGAGGACACCCCACCAGGAAGATGCCCTCTCACCAACTCGCCTTTGTAATGAAGCAATGGCACCAGCAGCCAGACCACCACTCTGATGGGGGTCGGTGACCCATCTACAGAGAGGATGTGGTTTCTCTCACAGGCAGGTACTGAAGGTCAAATGTCCTACTCATAGTTGGACTCTGCCTGTGCGGGGACTGGAAAATTCCAGTTGGCCTACTCTCGCTGAATTTAAGTAGACTCACAACGGACATGACCTGGCATTGGCTGGTCTCAAACTCATCTAAAACAGCTGGCACCACCAATAGCCTCAGGAATCCCGCATGCTGGCCATGGCAAAACGTTTCAGGTTCTATCACTTCCCCAGTAGGGAAGACAACTTCAGCTCCCTTATGTCAGACTCGATGTCAATTCATGCTCTCAAAGACTCTGAGTGTTCACAAGAAGGATGGGGACCTCTGACTGTCCAGTAGGCACATAGGAACATTACCGCAGAAACATTCTCCTCCATGTCACACACCACCTTGATGTGAAACAATATCGTTATTCTTTCACTGTTGCTGGGTCTAATTCCTGGAACTCCTTTCCGAACAGCAATGTTAGGAGTATTCCGACACCACATGGATTGCAATACTTCAAGAAGACTTCCAAGATGGCGGCAGCAGGGTCAGCAGTATTTGGAACAAAAACAGAAGTTGCTGGAAAAGCTCAGCACATCTGGCAGCATGTGTGAAGAGAAAATCAGAGTTAACCTTTCGGGTCCGGTGACCCTTCCTCAGAACCAGACCCAAAACTCTGATTTTCTCCTCACAGATGCCGCCAGACCTGCTGAGCTTTTCCAGCAACTTACGTTTTTGTTCCTGATTTACAGCATCCGCAGTTCTTTTGGTTCTTATTCAGCAGTCTTTGGCTCGTGAGCACAGGGTTCGGTCATTCATGGCTCATGCTGAAAGCTCTGCTGCATCCACACGGTTTCATCATTGTCTTTTCAGTTTGGTAATGTTTTTGTTCTGTTTCGGTTGCCCTGGGGCCTCCTCCTGATGTCCCACTGTGTGAGGCCGGGCTGCCCCCAGCCTCCTCCCCTGTATCTCGAACCCCACTCCATCTCAGGTGGTGGCGGCATCAGAAGACGAGCCAGGACCCGTCAGACAATGTCTGACATCGAAGGAGGCGCGGGAGTTGCGTAATGTGACCATCTCCAGCTCGGACACGGCAGATGTGAAAGCGACCGTGCCAGTGGTGGCAAGAAAGGAGCACGTTGCCAGATCCCCATGGATGATGCTGGAAGGTGGCGACTGGAGGAGCAGAGAGAGAGCAAAGGCTATGGGGAGGGAAAGATGAACTTTTGAAGCTGTTTCATCCTCAGTAATATCAAGTTATTCATTATTTTAACACTTATACAATTTGTTCAGTAATTTATTCTGTAATCCAAGATGGGGCTGGAACGTGGTGACATTATCCACTTTTCACTGTACCTATGTACAAGTGACAATATATGAGATAAATAAATAAAAACAACATACTACCATCTATTCCCAGGCAATTAGAGATGGGCAATAAAACTGGGCCTAGTCAGGAACCAAACATCCCAGGAATGGATATTAAAAAATACCACTCCAACAAACAAAGGAAAAGAGCATACTTGCTTCCTTTAGGAAGCAGAATAGGTCAATCTATAAAGATCTTGTCTAAATACTTTGACCTTATAAAACTTGATGTTAACATAATCCACCGCCCTTCCTCATTATCAACTTTAATTCATAGCCTTGCCTCAATGAAACGTTTGATTATTCCCACGGTTATTGTGGTCTTAATCTCTATCTGTGTTTTTTTGGCAAGAGTTTAGCTATCTGCCTTGGCAGTAACAAAACCTGTAATGATCACTGCCATATGTCTTTATGTATCTGCTCAGTATAATGAGTACAAAAGCAAATGTTTCACCCTTCTACACTTACACTATGTGTTAATCCTGTTTTCTTCTCCTTAGACATAAACTAGTTTGATGTCATACAGCATTTCTTCTTTCTTGTACATCTCAAGTTAAATACGTATCGCTCCCATGTTTCTTTCACATCTTTCTGCATCTATGTTGTGTTGTATTTGGAACTTCTTTTCAGTCTAGCCATATCTGTGGGATTCCTTAACTCTTTCAGTCCTTTGTTTCCTCTACTCTTCAAAGACACTCAAAATCATTTCCTAGTCATTACATCCTGTTTTAACCTGGCTTCTTTTCATCTCAATTAGCACAGTGTCAACTGGGGAGGCAATGGCCTAGTAGTAGTATTCTCACTAGTTTATTAATTAAGAAGCGCAATTAATGTCCTGGGGACCTGGGTCCCAATCCCAACATGGCCCACGGTGGAATTTGAATTCAGTTAAAAAAATCTGGATTTAAGAATCTGCTGATGACTGTGAAACCATTGCCAATTATCAGGAAAAACCCATCCGGCTCATTCATGTCCTTTAGGGAAGGGAATCTGTAATCCTCACCTAGTCTGACCTACGTGTGAGTCCAGACTCACAGCAATGTGGATAACCCACATTGCAATGGCCCAGCAAGCCAATCAGTTCAAGGCCAGCTAAGGATAGGCAATAAATAGCCAGTGATAGCCACATTCCACAATTGAAAAAAAATGACTCTGTGGCTCGCACTCTAGTTTAAGTCCCACTCCAAAGACAAAATTCAAGCTGAAAGTCCAAGGAGACAGTTTTGGAGGTGCCATTTTTCAGATGAGCTGATAAACCAAGGTTTTGTTTGCCCTTGAAAATCAGCTCTGAAGATTCCAGGGCACCATTTAGAAGGAGGGTGGAGCAGTTGTCCTCAGTATCATGGTCCATTCTGGTCCAGAAATCAATGTGACTAAAAAGGAGAATATCTGACTATTATCACTTTGTTGTAAAGACAGAAGCTCTCTTATTTTTAACAATGGTAGTCACCCTCTGCAATCATCTTTCTCCTTCATCCAATGCTTACAAATGAAAAGAAGTTAAGAGAAAGTATCCTGTTCTTCGAGGGGCTGCTGGACAGTGCGATTCTGGAATCGGGTTGTCGTGAGTCAATGTGGTTAGAGAGGAAACAGGTTGACTGGTTTCCACCTCACTTCATTTCAATTAGCTGAAAAATTGTTTTCATTTTTGTCATCCAAAGTTGCAAAGTTCTGTGGATTAATCAAATGGAAAATCTGATTCTAGACAAGACTATAATGGGATAATGGCAGTCATGGGCAGTAAACAGACACAATAACCCTGTAAAGGGATAAAGGAATCAGCCAGGAATTTGTTCCTGATCTCTGCAGAGCAAATCCACACCCGTGTGGGTATCAGGTCATTTGCAATGACCTTCACAACATGCCAGCGGTCGTCATTCGAATAAATGACCATAAAAACTTATAATCAGCCCAGACGTTAATTAGTTAGAAACCAAGACAACACATTCAAGACTTACAGAGGAATAAGGTTCCCAAACCTGGCATGACACTTTTCCGGAGTTTTGATTCTATGACCTCCCATTTTCAACAGTCACCTTCACACTCATACCATTGAGCACCAGACACATTGATCGTCTAGGAGGTTTTAAAAATATCTTTTCAAAAGTCATGGATGTCACTGGCGTCGTCAACATTTCTTGCTTATCTCTAATTGCCCTTATCTCTAATTGCCCTTGAACTAATCAGCTTGTGAGACCGTTTCAAGGGGCCATTATGAGTCAACCACATTGTTTGGATCTGGAGGACAGACCAACTAAGGATGGCAGATTCCCAACCTTAAGGGAAGGAATAATGAACATAGATAAACCAGATGGTTTGTTACAATTGATGATAGTCCTTACGATCACCATCATTGAGAGCAGCTTTGTATTCTAGATTTATCTATAATGCTTAAATTCCATATAAATATTGTGGCTCCAAGAACAGGTCAGAAGCTAGGAATCCTGCAGTGAGTTTCCTTAGACAGCACCTTCCAAACCCATGACCACATTTATCTAGAAGGACTAGGGCAGTAGGTACATGGGGACACCACCACCTGAATTTTCTCCTCCAAGCTCCTCACCATCCTGACATATCATTTTTCCTTCGGTGTCACTGGGTCAAAATTCCGGAATTCTCTTCATTACCGCATTGTGGGTTTACCTAGAACACATGGAATGCGGCAGTTCAAGAAGACTGCTCACCGCCATTTTATCAAGGGCAATTAGGGATGGGTTATAAATACTGGCCCAGCCAGCAATTCGCATATCACGGGAATGAATTAGAAACATTCAACAGCTGCTGTGAGAGATTTAAAAATATGTCTCCAAAGCTTCAAACTTGGATTTCTTAGTTTTGTGAAATTACCATTACACCAACATCTTCCCCAACTTAAACAGGCTCATTATAAACCAACTGAATGATTCTTGGTCAAACATCCATTCTTAGCTAAAAAGATAGAGGCTAATCTTAAAGTCTGGAAGAGTTCATGATAACCCTGGACTGTTGGTAATCTTTTTTATCCATGGTCACTGGGAGTTTTGCCTAATTCCAGAGAGAAACCTATGTGTCTGGAATGATGACAGCAACAAGAAAGTCAGGGCTTTCAGGAGGTAAAAGGAGTGAAGAAACAGAAGCAGAAAATGCTGGAAATGTACTTCAGCTCAATCTTTCACAGAATGGATAAATAATATTTCAGCTTTAACCTTTCATCGGCACAAGCTGTTTAAACTCAATGTCAGGCCACCAATTTATAGGGCTGAAATTTACCAGAAATCAGCAAAATGTCGAGTTCGATAAGTTTCTTGGAGTTTTACTCTCTGTGAGTCCTAACAAGCTTTCTCATGTCAATCTCCACAGCTCACCTCATTAGCTATCTATCAAGTCTCAATGACACTCAGCTCACTGTCTCTTCCTTCTTGCCAGAGTCAGATGTATTTGCAACTGGCAGGACCTCCTGAAGTTCCTAGCAGCCTCTACAATCAGCCTTTGTCCTTCATTCTGATTTTTTTTTTCAATTTAAAAATCCGAGGGAATTCCTGGAGAGTGTCCTGATGGCATTTTGCAAGCCCACACCAATGTAGGAGGGGACCAAAATCAAATGGTTCTCAGGGCACAGTTTTGGAACAGCTGATATCTCATAGGGAGTTCTACTCTATCTCCAAAGCCCAGTGCAGCTTCTCATTGTTCAATATGGAGCCATCACAACACTGGAAACTGTCTAAGTAGCTGAAAATGTTCTCTTTCACTTCAACTATAGAAAAAGCGAAGAAAAAACAAACAGAAGAAAAGCCGCATTTGTGTCTGGGAATGTGCCCTGAAAGCAGCAACAAATAAATGGTCAATGAATGATCTGCTCACGTCTTTTGTCAACATGGGTGTCAATTAAATCCTGGAGAAACTCAGCAGGACTGACAGCATCTGTGGAGAGAGGGAAACATTGTCACTGTTTTGAGTCCAGGATTATTCAGCTGTGAAGAAGGCTTATATTAGACTCGAAACGTTAACTCACTTTCTCTCTCCACAGATACTGCCTGACCCACTGAATTTCACCAGCTGTCTCTGCATTTGTTTCAGATTTACACCATCCACAATAGTCTGCTTTTAGTCAATTAAATCCTGTCTGGCTTATTGTTCCTGACGCTGCTGCACTCTAGCATGGAGAAGATGATGATCCATCTGCCCAATGTCCTCACGCTCCTCAATGGAAGTCTGTTTCACAGCGGACTCTTCACCATCCAACACATCCCCTCTCTGCCTGCTCCAGTTGTGCAGAGCAAAAGCACACCATCTGCTCCACACATGGCCCTTATCAAAGAATGGACAGCATTGTATCTGTACTCAACTTCAGTGAGAGAGTTGCATAATGGAATCATCAGCCATAGTTCCAGAGAGTAGCCTTTGTCTTCCGTTAACCATCTTGCAAGCCATTGAACCCTTGTAATGAGCCAGGAACATAAGGATTCTTGAGCTTATATCATGGTAAGTCCCTGGGTACTTGAAACAGACAACAAAGATGTGGCATTGATGATCACAGATGATTGCTACATTGATAGAATGGACTACTTTTCTGTTCATGAAATCAGCTGTGTTACGACATGGCACTCAACTCGATGTGTGCACAGTCTATAGTCTCCTGTACCTGGTAGATGCCGGTTAGGTTGGTAAAGGCTACTGCCTAAGCCACAGGACTGATGTCATCCTGAGGAAATAGTGTGATATGACACTAACTGCATCAGGAACATCCTTAGTACATTTGTGGATCAAGGTTGGAGAGATCCCACACAGTTCCCCAGTGGATCTTTGGAAGCAGTCAGACGCATAAATATTTAGCACGGTGGTCACCTTGCCAGCCATAGGCATACGATAGCCATTCATTCCTTCAGTGAGAGTGTCCGGGAACATTGCTAGTCAGCAGTGACATGACACCTCGCTGACATGGAGAAAATGGCATTGAGGGTGATAGGCTCTGGACCTCCTGTACCCCCTGCACATCCTAAGGGGACCTTCAGCTGCGAGCTCTTCACATAGAGGCTGTCGACAACTGCTAGAATTTACGACTAGCCTTGGACTTGCTGATGCATCTATTCCTCTTCCATTTCTCTGAGTCTTCATACCACTGGGGTCACAGCAAATTTAACCCTTGGTATTGCTGGATCCGTTGGTCACACTCCCAATGAATTTGCAAGGACAATATCAGAAACAGAATGGATGCTTAATAACGCGAGCAGTCTGGATTTGCATCGCTCACAAATGACTTATACCTTGATCCACGCCACCCCCCGTCCCACAATCACACATCTCCCAAGGAAGGCCAGATGGCCATAAGATGTGGGAGCAAAAGTCAACTATTCAGCCCATTCAATCTGCTCATCCTCTCTGCCGTCCCCCTTCTCATCTGCACAGCTTGCAAGAAGCTTGTAAATGTTGGATGATTGCAGAGGTCCTCAAGAGCTATCCTTGCATCACCATACCTTCATTCCCTATAGTCATTTCCTCTTGTCCTTGATCAATAACCGAGTTTGAATAAAAGGTGTGATCACCTCCAGGCGCAAAGCAATGTTCCCCCTTTCCTGGTATGGCACAATACCTCAAAGCCTGTCCACCATCTACAAGGCACATGTCAGGAGTGTGATGGAATACTCCCCACTTGCCTGGATGAGTGCAGCCCCAACAACACTCAAGTAGCTTGACACCATCCAGGACAAAGCAGCCACTTGATTGGCACTACATCTACAATCATTCACTCCCTCCACCACCATTACTCAGTAGCAGCGGTGTGTACTATCTACAAGATGTACTGCAGAAATTCAGCAAAGATCCTCAGGCAGCACCTTCCAAACCCACGAACACTTCCATCTAGAAGGACAAGGGCAGCAGATAGATGGGAACACCACCACCTCCAAGTTCCCCTCCAAGTCACTAAACATCCTGACTTGGAAATATATCACCGTTCCTTCACTGTCACTGGGTCAAAATCCTGGAATTCCCTCCCAAGTAGCATTGTGGGTCAACCCACAGCAGGAGGACTGCAGTGGTTCAAAAAGGCAGCTCACCACCACCTTCTCAAGGGCAACTAGGGATGGGCAAGAAATACTGGCCCAGCCAGTGATGCCCACGTCCCACAAATGAATAAAAAAAGTAACTCACACTCCAATGCCTCAATTTTGCTCCAAAGTTGCTCAAGCAACAAATATTTTCTACAACTGTGTTAACTGTGGATTGTTCTTGTGAGTTATGGTCTGGGAGTCAGTCTTTTAAGGTCACTTGTGATTACTTCTGATTCACAGAGGTGACTGTGTTCAATCTGCACGGTAAAGATTGCATTGACCAGCAATTGCACCCCACACAGTTAGACACTGTGTGCATTTCACATGCAGGTTGCAATGCTGACAGATGACTTCAAGCCATACTTTCTAAGTATCTGATTAATGCAATTGCCCCCGAAGGACTTTGGAAGTAGAGGTGTGTGCTCTGTCAGAAAGAAACAATTTGCTCCACCGACTCTAGCTGTGGATGCATCTATTTTCCATTTCCTCCTCACATTCATGAGTCGCATGAAGATGGAGGGTAACGCAGATTGCACTTCGCTTAGTGAGTCACAGGCTCAGCCTGATAATCAAGGACCACCCGCTGTTAGAGAGGATTTTAAAATGGTGTCTTGAGTCCTGTGTCCAGCAACAAAAATCAATCTTTATTCAGAGCTCCTTATCTGAGAGAGGCCTCTGCAGACGGACTGCAAGGCTCTCACAGTTTCCCAATCTGATACAGTATCTTTGTGCATTTGAGTTACAATGATTATATGCAACATTGACATCAGCACTGGCCATCTCTTTTCTGACACCCACATCCAATCCTGTGACTCCATGGTCAATGATGGGCAACTCTAATGACAACCTCAGGTCTTTCCATGATCTCATGATGTTTACCAGACATCCTTATCACCTATCCTTGGGCTTTTACAATGCATCTTACTCAACCACATTCCAATAGTGACATTTACACCCATTATTCAACCCTCCCCGCTATCAGGATGGGGGTTTCTCTCGAAGGTTGCCTGTCCACAGGAATTCAGTTAAATCCCTCAATGTTAGTTTGTCAGCTGCATTTATAATTTCAACATACCAATAAAGATTTATTTTAAAAGTCTTGATTATTGTGGGATCAGACTCTTCTGTTTTACAAACTTTGAGTTAGCTGGTAAAAGAGCCTCTCTCATGGCTTTTCCAGAGTATTTCTTATCAAAACTAATCTCTGCATCCAAGGCTGATTATCTACAGTAATCTAATTAATTTCTATGATGTCTAATACACTAAAAACTGAGGTTACTACTATTATTGTAAGAATATATATGTGTGTACATGTATGTGTAACTATAATTACCTAAAAGGTCTTAACTAAGGTGGGTCGAGTTTTTCCCCTACCATCCATACTAAATAACAAACTTTATTACCTTGCTAAAAGGCTTCCATCCGAGTTTTCCATATTAGAGAAGTCTCAATGTCTACATTCCTTCATTCCTTCTCACTAAGATGAAGGCCATGATTCTGACTGTGCAAGCTACTGCCTCAGCTATCAATTCTCTTCATCCACCTTATGTCAAGTAAAAACCACAGGCAGCCATTTTATGATAACTTCAGCCATGGGCAGCTTCAACACCCACAAACTTTCATGTTCCTTTCTTCCTTGCATTCCCTATCAAGCCCATCAGTACTGAGCCTCCACATGTCCTGCATAACAAGGGTCTTTTCCCTAAGGTGGGAAGTTCAAAACTAGGGGACATATTTTTAAGGTGAGAAGAGAAAGATTTAAAATGGATATGAGGAGCAACCTTTTTGCATAGAGATCTGTTCAAGTGTGGAAGGAACTTCCGGAGAAAGTGGTCAATGCAGATTGTTACAATGTTTAAAAGACATTTGGATGAATAGGAAAGGTTGGTGAGAAATGGGCAAAGCACAGGCAGGTGGGACTAGTTTAAGTTGGAAACATGGTCAGTATGGTTGACAGACTCTGAAGGGTCTGTTTCCATGCTCTATGACTCTATGTCTCTTTGAATTAGGACTTCATCTTCCAACATTAACCCCTGAACCCGGCTCTGTAGTTCTGTCCTACCAATCATCATGCAGCACTCTCCCCATGTGGAAGCAAGGATGGCTATGATCATCGATGACCATTTTTCTCTCACTGTAATCCACATCTTGTCATGCTGTAAGGTCTCACCCCCTTTTTATGTTGAGTTCCCCCTTTCATAATTATTGTCCTCTCTGCATCCCAGCATGCTGCCTTTAAACACTTGAATTCACATCCCCAATTTCCTCTCCACAGCAGTGGCCCTGATAACCCATGTCATTCAGGGTTGGGGAGATTCCACCCTTAATTACTGAGAGGAATGTATTGTGGAAGTTTAAGAGTTCAAGTCCCACTCAACAGGCTCGAATACAATCTCCAATATTGAGGGAGTAGTTACACTGTAGAGCTACTGTTTTATGAACAAGATGTTATACAAAGGCCCTGTCTGCCATCTTGAATTGACCTAAAAATCTCATTGCATCATAAGAACAAGCAGTGGGGAGTTCTCTTTTGCCTTCCTGACTAATATTTATCGCTCCAACATCCAATAAAACAGAAATTAACATGTTGCCATTTGTGCATAAATCCCAAATTGAAAAACCAATCAAAAATCAATAAATACTTGGAAGTGAACTGCTGGAACTCCAGTTTGAAATATAAAGATGAATTGGACTGATGCCGTTTATAAGTTCTCTAGTTTTTTTTTCCTTCTGAAGTGTTTCTTACTTTACATCAGAGCTTACTTCAAGAAGCACATGGTTGGTTACAAAGCACTTTGAGATGATCTGAGGACATCAAAGGTGCTACATAAATGAAAACTACAAATGTCAATCCCTTGTCCACCCATCTATCTTATATAAATGACAAAGTCTCACCACACTGGCCAATTCTCTCCGCTCTTTCTTCTGCACAACTGAGAGGGGGAAAGGGCAAATAGGAAGCGATACGAGGGAAGAGCAAGGATTTTTTTTAACATTGCTGTGCAGGAGGAGGCAAGTAATTCACTCCCTCTCAATCCTTCCTATACCTGTTATTTAGCTGCTGAGCTTGTTGAGAACCAATTCCAAAATGTTTGTGTTGCATCATTAAGGGGCCTTTGATATGGCCTACATCAAATAATCTCAAGAGCTCTCCTAACCAGTGCCACATTGTTCCCATTTGGAATGATGGGCTCCTAGAGAATGAAGGTGAAATGCCACTTGGAATCTTCATACAATTGACCCCAATTCAGGGAAAAGTCAGAATGATGGTGAGAACCAGACCAATGGAGAGAAGTTCCACTCCGATATGTAAGGATCCCATATTCTCTCATATCTTCCCTTAAGCATAAGTTGGAAGCCATTTCCTTCTTAAATGCCCTGTTTTCTAAGATCAGGGTCTTCCAGTTTAACTTTCATCATTCTACCCATCAGTAGCCTATCATCTCACTCTGTCTTTCTTATAGTGGTTGCCACATTGCATTTCTCCAGTTTTTTATGTTACTTTCTCTCTCAGGCTTACAATGTTCAATTTTTTTGTTTCCTTTCTCACCTATGTAAATTCTGTTTTTTTTTACTTTGGCTTTGTTTTCTTTCTTCTCATTTCTGGAAAATGTTATACGTTAGTTTTGCTCTCTATTCCTGGGAAGGTGGCCAAGTGGCTAATTATCCTCTAAGTGCCCTGGACATACATTATGTTGTGTATAATTACAGAGAGCTTTGTTTATTCCAGAGCCATGGAGTTTCAGTTAATGACCATTTAGTCCAATTTATGTAAGTTTATGTTATTGATAGCAACGTGAAAGAAAACACACAGGCATACAATGTAAAAACCAATAGCTCCATATCACCATTTCATCTAAAGTATATGGCCACAATACATGATTTGATTAAGGACCAGGGACTCTTTCTGCTCTCAATCAAAAGCTTATGGTAGTTGCACGGTACCTTATGAAGATGAGGTGCAATCAATCAGTTCTGCAGACGTGGGGAATTGTACGTCACAGTTCAGAGCTGAAATATTGACTCCACAAATCTACGTCAAGCAAGTTGAAACTTAGGCAACAAAAAAGTTTTTTACAGTTCTGTCTCTGAAACCAACTTCTAAATGTGTGACCCCATGTCAGTAAGATCAGGGAATCTTTAATGTATTTAAGAATTCTAGAGGGCATACAGTTCTCATTACATGAGTAACTTTACTAAGGGACTGTTAAACTTTGGGCAACACCATTGAAGTTTCACTAAGACAAACTAACAGACTTCTCTACATATCAAAACAAAACATTTTAAATGCTGTCACGGCACTTGGCAAACCTTGGGGATTTACTGTTCCTTCTCCAAAGTCACCTCCATTCCTAACTAGTCAATATCTGTGCAGTTTTTTCAGGTGCAGAGATCTGGAATATCCATTCATTTCTGCTTTCTCCTTCTGTTTAATTTGTGAGATCAGCCAAATCCAGTACAAAATATCACAGAATATCAAGCATTTTTAAAATGCTTTTGACCTTATTTCAAATTTATGAAGAAACAGGCCACTGGCAATCAAAATAATAAGTCAATGTCTCTGTATAATTTTGCTTAGAAGTCATTCTCAATGATTCAATACAAAAATAAAAGCAAAAATAATCAAGCAGGCTAATGGAATGCTGGCCTTTCTATCAAGAGGACTGGAGTACAAGGATGCAGAAGTTATGTTTCAATTATACAAATCCCTGGTTAGACCCCATTTGGAGTACTGTGAACAGATCTGGACACCTTGCGTTAAGATATATTGGCCTTGGAGAGAGTAGAATGTAGGTTTACAAAAATGATACCTGGACTTCAGGGGTTAAGGTTATGAGGAGAAATTATATAAATTAAGCCTGTTTTTTCTAGAACTTAGAAGGTTAAGGGGTGATCTGATTGAAGTCTACAAGATATTAACAGGCAAAGATAGGGTAAATAAGGATAAACTATTTCCACTGTTTGGGGATTCTAGCACGAGGGGATAGGGCCTGAGGATTAGGGCCACGCCATTCAGGAGAGATGTTAGGAAGCATTTCTACACACAAAGATGTTAGGAACTCTGTTCCACAAACAGCAGTGAATGCTGGACCGGTTGTTAATTTTAAATCTGAGGTAGATACGTTTTTGGTAAGCAAAGGTATTAAGGGATATGGGCCAAAGACAGATATGTAGAATTGAGACATAGATCAGCCATTATTTCTTTGAATGGTGGAACAAGCTTGAGGAGTTGAATGGCCTACTCCTGTTCCTATGTTTCTAAATTACTATCGAGTTTTAGCTTCTCACTGCGTAATCATTCAGGTACCTAGTCAGGCCTCTATTCAGGCATGGGATTTCAGTTGAGTGATAAATGTCAATATCAATAGCTATCTGTTTGACTAGGTTATTTTAACTTGTGTAAAGTCCGTTTGCCTAAATCAAAATCTAACTCTTACTGTAAAATTCAACCTGAAAAAGATTTACTGTTGAATTACTACTCTTAATCAAATACTCAGACACACCCACTGAACCCCTGTCTCACTGAAGCAAAGTCTCGCTCACATTGACAGTGCTCCCTTATTGATTTTGTTATGGGGATGGAAACTAAATGGACTCAGTGTGCTGTGAGGATAAGAATTTTAAATTTCAGGCATGTCAACACTATTCAAATTCAAATGAACATCCCTTGACACATCTTCCTGTGGTGGTACACATGGAAATTTACAGTGAGGAAATCAAGATAAGCCTGTTGTTAAAGCCAACAGCACTTTATCATTTTTATTGTTTATTAAAACCATACTGTCGTTGCCAGCTATAAATTAAGGAGTAAAAAAATGTCCAAAAATGCCCATTTCTTTCAAGTAGCATTTATATACCAGCTGCAATCACTTTTGGCGATTATTTTGGGTACACAGCTGGCTACCAATGCACAATATCCTCTCCTTGAAGAGAAACCTAGAATGTGACAGCTTCTATTCTATTCTATTCTATTCTATTATTTCAACAATCTCATTATAAGACCATCTTTATAGTCATTCAGCTGACTTAAATTGGACAAATAACTGTTGAAAACTAGCTACAGGCTTCAAAACCACAGCTCAGGACGGAACATCACATAACAACATTGGATCTGTACACTGGGGAATTCATTGCCAACTGGATAGCATACATCTTAAATGGGAAGCAGCCAACTTCCTTAGGCAAACTATTCAAACAGATCCTTGATAGAGAGAGATTCAACACAAACAAGCAGTGATTCTGCCTAAAACACACAGCTCTGAGTCTCAGTGATCCAGACAGTGATTGTTGTGGAATTCCTTGTAACAAATAACTTGAGATTATCCCTCAAGAATGTTTAGGGAACCAAAAGCACTCACGATTTTTGTGGAAGTGAAAGAAGACATCATCAGAACTAAATTTGGTATGGCCCAGTTGAACTTTTAATTAAGAAGTGCTTTCTCGTTTTATGCTAAAAGTGTTGGAGTCACAAACATGATGGAACATATTGGTAGGGAGTGAAGAGTTTCAGTGTTTTGGGTTCTTATCCACTACTACTAGGTCAAGCCGAACTAGGTTACACAACATGCCTCCCATTGTAATGTGCTTTCCACGTTGGGAGGTTGGTTGGCTCAGGTGGCTGCATGGCTGGTTTGTGATGCAAACAATGTGGGTTTCATTCATGTACCAGCTGAGATCCCCCCGCGGATCCTGTTTTCTCAACCTCAGTCCTAGCCTGAGGTATGGTGTCCCTCAGGTTAAACTTACCACCAGTTATTGCTCCCTAATGAGAGGGCAGTCTTCTGAGATTATGGCATTTTTACCTCACTTTCCATGTCTCAGTCAGCCAGCTTGATGCCTCTCTTGGTAAAATGGTCTGTTTCATGTCATTTGATAGTGATTTCTTTCTGACATTGTTGTATCTGAGGCTGAAACTAGAATATTTATGGAAAATGTCAGCTTGGCATAGAATATGATAGCATTGCCACTGGATTGGAAAATTGTGGGTTTAGATTGACTATTATGTTGTCATAGACATGGGCTGCTGCCTCAATGCTGTGCTGAGGGAATGCTGTCTTTCATTTGAGACACCCTTGTCTTTTGTTAAAGATCCCATGGCACAACTTAAAGAAGAATGAAGAGGAATTGGCTAACATTCATCCCTTAGCCACACAGCAAACACAACTAGATTCACTAATTGTCTTATTTGTGGGGAACCAAATTAGCTGTCAGTTTGTATTACATAACAACAGTGACTCAATTTCAGAAAGCAATTACATAGTTGTGAAGTGCTTTGGGATGTCCTTAAGGGAATGGAAGGTGCTACATAAACTTGTTTTTTTTTAAATTAGCCCTTTACAACCAGCAGAAAGCAAAGACCGCCACACACTACCATTAGAATGTGGGACTCACTACAAATAGCGTCATCACAGTGAACGACATAAATGCATTTATAGGGAAGGTATATAAATACAAGAAGCAAAAGGGAAAGAAGATTGACCCCACCACACTGTTCTGTACCTGTAAAATCTTCCTTACTGTCCTGTTTTGATACTATCAACTTGATAAATTGTTATGATCCCTCTACCTTAATTAGTGTGTACAATTTTGGATTACTTGTTACTTTGGTTAGACCCTTGGCATGCGGCTCTTATACCTGTCATGTTTTTTCAGTCATTTGGTTTGTCTCCAGCACCACCTTATTTTTAATTTTTTGTAATTATCTCTCTGCCTCATTCCATCAGATAATAGGTCATCCCTTCGCTTGTTATTCAGCTGTTGACACTTTAGTCACATTGTCTGACACTTTTGATTTCCTGCAGAGACTTATTATTCAACATTCCACACCATTTGTATTGTCTTTTGATCTCTCTGCCCTTGACCTGTCTGCCTATAAATTCTGTGTCTGTGTGCTGTTCTCTCACTTCACCTGACAAAGGAGCTACACTCCAAAAGCTTGCAATTTCAAATAAACCTGTTGGACTATAAACTGGTGTCATTTGATTTCTGACCTTGTCCAAACCAATCCAACACCAGCACTTCCACATCATTGCTGTTATTTGTATGTAACTGCAGGGACTGAAAGATTAACCTGGGTCATCAAAGTTCAAGCTTAGCTTTGATATCTCTTCTGCATATCCATTGTTGGGATGTGGGTGATGCTGGCTGGCCAGCATTTAATTCCAATCTTTATTTGCCCTCAAGAAGGTGGTGGTAAGCTGCCTGCTTAAATATAGTAGCCTATTTGGTGGAAGTAGATCCACAATGCTGTTAGGAAGAATTTTATGATTTTAACGCAGTGACAGTGATACATTTCCAAGTCACAATGGCGAGTGGCTTGGAGGAGTTCTTGCAGGTGGTGATGTCCCCCTGCATCTGCTGCCCTTGTCCTTCTAGATGGTAGTGGACAAGACTTTGGAAGATGCTTCCTCAGGATCCTTGATGAATTTCTGCAGTGAGCCTCATAGATGGTACACACTGCTAATACTGAGCATCAATAGGAAATGAATGCTTGTGAATGTGAACTGCATTGTCCTGGATAGTGTCAAATGTCTTCAGTATTGTTAAAGTTATTCAGGTAAGTAAAGAGTATTCCATCATCATCCTGACTTGTGCCTTGGATAGGTTTTGGAGAGTCAGGAGGTAAATTACTCACCACAGTACTCCCACAGCCTCTCATCTGCTTTTGGAGCCATTTAATTTATATGGCTAGTCCAGTTGAGGTTCTGGTCAATGGTAACCTGAAGGATGGTGATACTAGGGTACTCAATTATGATAACACCATTGAATGTCAAGGGATGATGGTTAGTTTTTTTTTCTTGTTGTATATGGTCATTGCCTGCAATTGCGTAGCATGAATGTCGCTTGCCACTTGTCAGCTCAAGGCTGGATATTGTTCAAGACTTGTTGTATTTGGACACGGACTGTCTCAGTATCCATGGAGCTGTAAATGATGCTGAACATTGTGCAATCATCAATGAACTTCATCATCCGACTTTATGATGGAGGAAGGTCATTAATGAAGCTGCTGAAGATGGTTGGGTGCTGGCCAATATCCTGAGGAGCTGCTGCAGACATGTCATGGTGCTGAACTTCAACAACGGCTACCATCTTGCTATGTGCCGGATATGCCTCCAACCAGTGGAAATTGCCCACTGATTCCCTTTGATTCCAGTTTTGCTAGGACTCCTTGTCGCCACATTCAGTCAAATAGGGTCTTGATGTCAAGGGCTGTCACTCACTTCACCTCTGGAATTCAGCTCTTTTGTCCATGTTTGAACCAAGGCTGTGATGAGGTTAGTAGCTGAGTGGCCCTGGTGGAACCCAAACTGGGCATCAGTGAGCAGGTTATTGCTGAGCAGGTGATGCTTGATAGCACTGTTGATGACACCTTCCATCATTTTACTGATGAACTGGACTAAACTGATGGGGCAGTATTTGGCTGGGATTGAGTTGTCCTCCCTTTTGTGTACAGGACGTACCTGGGCAATTTTTCACATTGTCGGCTAGATGCCAGTGTTGTAACTGTCCTGGAATAGCTTGGCTAGGGGAGCGACAAGCTCTGGAGCACAATCTCTCAGTGCTACTTTTGGAATGTTGTCATAGCCAATAGCCTTTGCAGTATCCAGTGTTTCCAATATTTTCTTGATATCATGTGGAGTGAATTGAATTGGCTGAAAACTGGCAATTGTGATGTTCACTATCAGCTCTCCACCATCTTCTCAAGGGCAACTAGAGATGGGCTCACATCCTTTGTGCTGAATATTAAATAAAAGTGCAATTGGGGACCTCTAGAGAAGGCTGAGATGGATCATCCAGTGGCCACTTCTGGCTTAAGATTGTTTTTAAGTACTTCAGCCTTATCTTTTGCACTGAAATGCTGGGCTCTCTCACCATCGAGAATGGAAATATTTGTGAGCCTACTCCTCCGGTGAGTTGTTTAAATGTTGACTACCTTCATGACTGGATGTGGCAGGCCTGTAGAGCTTAGATCAGATCCATTAGTTGTGGAATCATTAGCTCCATCTATCATATGCTGTTCTTGGCTATGGGCATTGCCAGCAAGGCCAGGATTTATCACCTGTTGCCCTTGAGAAGGTAGTGGTGGGTCTTCTTCTTGAACTGCTAAGGCCTATGAGGTGACCATGCCAGGACTTTGACCCTGGAGTGAACACGGATCAAGCTTGACAATATCAGGGTCATTATATGTGACCTCAGCAAAGAAAATTCAGAGAGCTCTTTGGATTCCAAGGGAACTTCTCAGCAGAGTAGAATTACCTTTGATGGACGATAGCGAGTGGTCATTTGGGATAATGGAGATTCTCCACCCTACCATTCCCTCCCTGACAACACTTTAGCTAGTCCTATTCTTGGACAATATAGATGAAAGCTATTTTAATTCTATCTCATAAAATATGCCAAGGACAAGGAAAAATAATTTGAGTATTGCTGGAAAAAAGACATATTTTGTTAAAGCTTTCCACCTTGCACACATTATACCAATTTGTGTTTTATGACTAGGGATTATTGATTGGTTGGAAAGTGGGCTGTGATTAATAGAGATGTTACCATGGAGAAGGCACCAGTTGGATGATGACCGGCAGTTAACTGCCAAGGTTTGTTTAAATTTAAATCAGCAATGTTGGCTCTTGTTAATTTCTCAGGGCAAGACCTTGACCAAAGAAAAAGGAATTACCACAGTGCCAGAATAAGCTTTGTAATCTATGCATGACAATGATGTCAGGCAAAACCTGCAGCTACAGCAAACCATCTCAGTGGACATCTCCACTTCAGCTGTATTTAAAGCTCATGTGAACTCCGAAAGCTTGCAACTTTCTGAAAGACAACACTCTGGATATTATTTCTGCCAGGATGCATTCCATTAAAACAGCTATATTTCCTTTATTTCACCTTGCCAGAGATTGGAGATCAGCTGATGACTTCCAGAGGATGAAAGCAAATACCACATTAACTGTTTCTTGAACGCGCTTCCCAGGGAAACACAAATCACAGGGATCTCAAGTTTTTGGATTGTCATCCAATATTTGAATGGACAAGTTAAGATATCTAAGGGACCATTAAACCTGACTTTAATAGGAGCAGAGAATCAAGGAGATTCTGGGGAAAAGGTATGCAGAGAAACAAAAATTCTGACCTTAGCATCATGATGCCTAGCAGAGTTCAGTTTCTGGACCTCACATGCATGTTCCTGGCCTACTGACCACCCAAAACTGCAGGGAAACAGTTTTGATTCGAGTTGAAGATGAAACTGGATGGTTGCTGCAACAGGATACCAATCCTCAGTGCTGATTCTATGCCTGAGAAAAGTCCACCTCAGTATGTCTAGAATGTAATCAATGGTAGCCTGTTTGAGCAGCCTTTAATTATTGTCAAGCTTGAGTGTTGACCTCCTGCATCATGCCAAGAATGCAAGCACTGGTATTAAACTCAAAACCAACTCTTACTGAGAGTAACATAAGAACATAATAACATGGAGAATGAGCAAACAATTCAGCCCCTCCAGCCTGCTCGGCCATTTAATACAATAATGACTGATCTCATCTCAGTCTCAACTCCAGTTCCCTGCCTGTTCTTCATAACCTTTCAACTTATTACTAATTAAAGATCTGTCTAAACTCTCCTTAAATTTAGTCAGTGTCCCAGTGCATTTTGGGATAGCGATTCCATAGATTCACAACCCATTGAGGGAAGTAGTTCTTCCTCATCTCTGTTCTAAATCTGACACCTCTTATCCTAAAGCCATGACCTCTTGTACTGCATTGCTCACAAGTGGGAACAGCCACTTTAAAAAACTGCGTGCCCCACCGCCAACAAGAATGATCTAAAAAGTGGAGAGGCGTGGAAGAATATTTCGTCAATGTTGTTCCAGTTGCATGTTACAATGGCAGATTGTTTCATTTTGTAAAGGGAAAATTGGATAGTTCATGATGAAATAAATATAAACCAGAGCTGCTTGTTAATTGAAATAGGATTTCCATGTCCACGAAAGTATTTTCAGCCCTTTCATCACTGCTAAAATTAAAAGTATGGTCTGCAGAGATTGCATGACTCTAGTGCGCAATCTCATTTTGGTTATTATTTGTGAGTGGGTACGGGTGGATGGGAACACCATCATCTCCAAGTTCACCTTCAGGTCACAGAATCAATGCCCTTTCTGGGTCTGAATTGCTGGGTCCAAATCTTCGCAAGCCACATCCAGTAGCTCTGTTGGAGCACCTTGATAAACACAGATGTTCAAGAAACAGGCTCACTGCCACTTTCTCAGGTTTTAACTAGGGATGGACAATTGCAAGAGTTGACCATGTAGTCCCCACCTTCCATAACTGAAGAAAGAAAGAAAATGACAATGGTGGCTTCTCTCTGCTGAAATCCATGGCTATGGTCAGATGGGGTCAAAGCAAGGATGGTCTAATAGTGGAGTGACCACTGGTGACTTTGGGGTTTAACTTGCGTTTGGGTCTTATCTTTAACAACATTTATTAAAAAGTTAGTATTTGTAACCAGTGTCACACAGCGTGATTCCAACACATTAATCTACACATGGTTTATCTTAAAACTAATATTTTGGCTGCAAATTGAGGAGAAAACATTAAAAAAAACTCAGCATTTTCGTGTTAATGAACAGCTGCAATTTATTCGAAACACGTGTAATGGACTGGATGCGTTCCTGATCTGAATGCAACTTTTATATATTTGCCTTATCCAAATTTGCAATGTAAAATATGTTTGGAATCTTGCACCAATTTTCATTGACAGTTCAATTAGAAATTGAGATTTACAATACCAAAATCCTGAATTATACGATGCCTTTATATAAAAAAATCTCCAAATCCAGAAAAGTTCTGGGGTTAACCCTGGATTGTACTGTGCTGTGTCGGCTGATCACAGCCCAGATGTGCTGGAATCAAAAAATCCAACAGCACGAAAGGAGGACCCTCAGCCCATCAAGCATGTACCAGCTCTTTGAAAGAGCCAGCCAATTAGTCATTTGAACCTATTCTTTCCCAACTGGCCTTCAAAGTTTCCCTCTGAAGCAATCCACACTACTGCGAAAAAAACATAAAATGCTACCTCATGTTACCTCTAGCTTTTTTGTCAACCACTTTAAAACTATGTCCTCTTTTTACCAGGCCTCTGCCACTAGCATGAATTCTTTCTGAGTTTTTCTATCAAAGCCATTCCTGATTTCAACTGCATGTATTAAACCCCAAATGAACTCTGTTCATTCCCTCACCATAACTAATGCCCTTCTTTCTGCGTACCATTCCAATAAATCTGCTCTACACCCTCTTCAAGGGCTTGGCATCCTTCTGAAAATGCAATACCCTTTCCCAGGATTGAGACTACTGGGAGTGGAAATCTCACTCCAGCAAGAACAAGAGCTACCAGCCACTTAGTACCCCAGCAGCTGCCCATTGTAGACAGTATCAGTGGAGGTACTGATTGGTAGCTACTAGTAGTTGACCCACCGGAGTCCAGGGTTACAAATTTACAAATGTACTATTTAGAAGTGTAGGCCATTCAGCCCCTTGTGCCCGATCCATCATTCAACAAGTTCGTGGTTGATCTCTGTGCTTTTTAAACTCCTCATTCCCATCTCCTGCCCACCCCCACCACCTCGCACACTCCCACAATCTCGTATCCCCTTGCTTAATAAGAATCTATCTACCTCCACTTTAAAAATATTCAATGATTCCCCCACCTCGACGAGTTTCTGAGGCAGATTTCCAAAGTCGCACAACTTTCTGAGAGAAAAGAATTCTCCTCATCTGTGCCCCAAAATAACCAACACTAATTTTACAACAGAGCCCCTTTATTCTAGACTGAGACACAACAGAAAAAAAATCTTTCCATCTCCAGCTCATTAAGACTGATCAAGATTTCATACAGTTTGGTTCACTTGCCTTTATTGGTCCATGCTTTGAGTATCAGAGTTGGGATGTCATGTTGCAGCCGTACATTGATCGGACCACTTTTGGAATACTGCATTCATTTTTGGTCTCCCTGTTACAGGGAAGATGTTAAACTTGAAAGGGTGCAGAGAAGATTTATAAGGAAGTTGCCAGGGTTAGAGGGTTTGAGCTGTACGGAGAACAAAAAAAAGGACAAATGAGAAGTACAGCACAGGAAAAGGCCCTTTGGCCCTCCGAGCCTGTGCTGATCATCATGCCCTGACTAAACTAAAAAAAAACCTTCTGCCCTTATTCGAGCCATATCCCTCTATTCCCTCTCTAATCATGTAACCATCCAGGTGCCTCTTAAATGTCGCCAATGCGCTTGCTTCTGTCACCTCCTCTGGCAGTGCATTTCAGGCTCCTGTCACTCTCTGCATGTAAAACTTTCCTCGCACACCTCCCTTAAACATTCCCCCTCTCACCTTGAACCTGTGCCCCCTTGTAATTGAAACTTCAATCCTGGGAAAAAGCCTCTGACTATCCACCCTATCTATGCCCTTCACAATTTTGTAGTCCTCTATCAGTTCTCCTCTGATCCACCGTCTTTCCAATGAAAACAATCTTAGTCTTTTTAACCTTTCCTCATAGCCAGTGCCCTTGAGACCAGGTAACATCCTGGTGAACCTACTCTGCACTCTCTCCAAAGCTTCCACATCCTTCTGGTAATGCGGCGACCAAAACTGCACACAATACTCCAAATGTGGCCTAACATGGGTTTTATATAACTGCAATATTGTTTGCCAACTCTTGTACTCCATGCCCCGGCTGATGAAGGCAAGCATGCCATATGCCTTCTTAATCACTTTGGCCACTTGTGTTGCCACTTTTAGGGAACTGTTGACCTGTACACCCAGATCCATCTTTATGTTAATGTTCCTAAGGGTTCTGCCATTAACCGTATAATTCATACCTAAATTTGATCATCCAAAATGTATCACCTCGCATTTGTCTGGATTAAACGTCATCTGCCATTTTTGTGCCCAAGTCACTAATCTATCTATATCCTGTTGTATCTTTTCACAATCGTTGGCACTATCAGCAACTCCACCAATCTTTGTGTCATCTGCAAACTTACTAATCAGACCACCCACATTTTCCTCCAGATCATTTATATATACTACAAACAACAGAGGACCTAAGACTGATCCCTGTGGAACACCACTAGTTACCGATCTTCATTCTGAAAAACACCCTTCCACCGCTACCTTCTGTCTTCTGTGACCAAGCCAGTTTTGTATCCATCTAGCCAGCCCACCCAGAATCCCATGTGATTTTAGTTTTTGTGCCAATCTTCCATGTGGGAATTTATCAAATGCCTTACTAAAGTCCATATAAACTACATCTACAGCTCTTCCCTCATCAATTATCTTTGTCACCTTTTCAAAAAATTTGATCAGGTTGGTGGGACCTTCCCCATACAAAACCATGCTGCCTGTCATTAACGAGTCCATTTTTTTCCAAATGTGCATATATCCTGTCCCTCAGTATCTTCTCGAAGAGTTTCCCCACCACAGATTTCAGACTCACTGGTCTATAATTTCCTGGATTATCCCTGCTTCCTTTCTTAAACAGAGGAACAACATTGGCTAATCTCCAGTCCTCTGGAAGCTCACCTGTGGTCAAGGAGGATGTGAAGATATCTGCTAATGCCCCAGCTATTTCTTCCCTTGCCTATCGCAGTAGTCTGGGATACATCCTATCTGGCCCTGGGGACTTGTCTACCTTAATGCGATTTAGGATACCCAAAACTTCCTCCTTCAATATATCGACATTTTCTAGAGTATTCACACACTCATCCTTCACCTCAACATCAGTCATGTCCTTTTCCTCAGTAAGTACCGATACAAAGTACTCATTAAGGATCTCTCCCACTCGCTGTGGCTCCACACATAACTTCCCTCCTTTGTTCTTGAGGGGGCCTACTCTTTCCCTTGCTATCCTCTTTCTTCTAATATATGCATAAAAAACCTTAGGATTTTCCTTGACCCTGTTTGCTACAGACATTTCATGGCCCCTTTTAGCCTTCCTAATTCCGCGTTTAAGTTCCTTCCTAATTTCTCTATACTCCTCAAGGGCTTTGTCAGCTTATAGCTACCTAAACCTATCATACACTTCCTTTTTCCTTTTGACTAAGCTTATAATTTCCCTTGTCGTCCATGGTTCCTGAAGCCTGCCATTCCCATCCTTCAGTTTTGCAGGGACATGCACATCCTGCACTTTCATCAACTGGGTCTTTAAAAGCCTCCCACATGCCAGATGTAGATTTGCCCTCAAATAACTGCCCCCAATTCTCATTCACCAGTTCCTGTATAACTTGGATATAATTGGCTTTTGCCCAATTAAGCACCATCACCTAAGGGCCACTCTTGTCCTTGTCTAATGACCACTTGAAATCTTATGGAGTTATGGTCAGTAAGCCCAAAATGCTGTCCTACTGAAACACCGATCACCTGTCCTGGCTCATTCCCTAATTCCAAGTCTAGTATGGCCTCCTCTCTGATTGGATTATCAACATACTGTCTCAAAAAGCCCTCCTGGGCACATCTAACAAATTGCTCTCCATCTGAGCCCCTGGATCTAAGGGACTCCCAGTCAATAAGACAAAAGTTGAAGTCACCCACCATAACTACCATGCGTTTTTCACACGTTTCCAGTATCTGACTACATATCTGCTCCCCTGTCTCCCATGGGCTGTTGGGAGGTCTGTAGAAAACTCCCAACATTGTGATTTCATCCTTCCTATTCCTGACCTCCACCCATAATGCCTCACTGCAAGATCCCTCCGATGTACCCTCCTGCAACACAGCTGTGATGTGATCCCTAATCAGCAATGCAACCCCCCCATCCCTTATTGTTTTCCTTTCTATCCCATCTAAAGAGGCTGTATAGGCTGGGGCTATATTCCCTGGAGCATCGGAAGGTGAGGGTGACATCATAGAACATAGAACATAGGACAGAACAGCACAGTACAGGCCCTTCGGCCCACGATGTTGTGTTGAACTTTTACCCTAATCCTAAGGTCTGTCTAACCTCCACCCCTACCTTATACTATCATCCATATGCCTATCTAATAGCCGCTTAAATGCCCCTAATGATGCCGACTCCACTATCCTCTCCAGCAATGCATTCCACATTCCTACCACTCTCTGAGTGAAGAACCTACCTCTGACGTCTCCCCGATATCTACCTCCACTCACTTTAAAACTATGTCCCCTCATAACAGCTACCTCCAGCCTAGGAAAAAGTCTCTGGCTGTCCACTCTATCTATACCTCTGATCATTTTGTACACCTCTATCAAGTCACCTCTCATCCTTCATTGTTCTAAAGAGAAAAGCCCTAGCTCTCTCAACTTTTCCTCGTAAGACCTTCCCTTCATTCCAGGCAACATCCTGGTAAATCTCCTCTGCACCTTTTCCAACGCTTCCACATCTTTCCTGTAATGAGGTGACCAGAACTGGACACAATACTCCAGATGTGGCCGAACTAGGGTTTTGTAGAGCTGGAGCATAACTTCACAGCTCTTGAACTCAATCCCTCTATTAATGAAAGCTAACACACCATATGCCTTCTTAACAACTCTATCCATCTGGGTGGCAGCTTTCAGGGAACTGTGGAGATGAACCCCAAGATCCCTCTGCTCCTCCACACTGCCAAGAATCTTTCCGTTAACCCTGTATTCTGCTTTCAAGATTGTCCTTCCAAAATGAATCACCTCACACTTTTCGGAGTTAACCTCCATCTGCCACTTCTCAGCCCAGCTCTGCATCCTATCAATGTCCCTTTGTAACCTAGAACAGCCATTCGCACTATCCACAACCTGATCCACCTTCGTATTGTCCGCGAACTTACTAATCCACCCTTCCACTCCTTCATCCAAATCATTTACAAAAATCACAAATAGAAGAGGACCCAGAACAGATCCTTATGGTACACCACTCGTAACTGAGCACCATGTTGCACATTTTCCGTCCACTACCACCCTTTGTCTTCTAAGGGTCAGCCAGTTCTGAATCCAATCTGCCACATTTCCCCCTATCCCATGCCTCCTTATCTTCTGCATGAGCCTACCATGGGGAACTTTATCAAACGCCTTACTTAAATCCATGTATACCACATCCACTGCTCTACCTTCATCCACATGTTTGGTCACCTCTTCAAAGAATTCAATAAGGTTTGAGAAGCATGATCTACCCCTCACAAATCTATGCTGAAAACCTCATAGAGGTTTATAAAATCATGAGGGACATAGATAAGTTGAATAGCCAAGGTGTTTTTCCCAGGGTCAGGGAGTCCAAAACTAGAGGACATAGGTTTAAAGAGAGAGGGGAAAGATATAAAAAGGATGTAAGGGGCAACATGTTCACGCATAGGGTGGTACATATAAGGGAAGAGATGCAAGAGGAAGTATGGAGGCTGGCACAAATACAACATTTAGAACAATACGGACCAATTGCTGGAAAATGGGACTAGATTAATTTAGGATATCTGGTTGGCATCAACAAGATGACCAAAGATTCTGCTTCCATGCTTTAAAACTCTATGACTCTATGTCCATCAAGCAACATTTCACTCTTTTAAACTCCAGTGAAAACAAGCCCAGCAAGCATGATCTTTCCTCTTAAGCCAACCCATTCAGTCCAGATATCTATCTCATAAACCTCCTTTGAATGGCCTCTAACCCTTTTACAACCTTCCTTAAATAAGGTAACCAGAACTGCACACATTACTGTTCATGGGAAGTGGGCATTGCTGGTTAGACTGGCATTTATTGACCACCTCTAATTGACCTGGAGAGGATGGTGGTCAACTACTTTTTTGAACCATTGCTGCCCCTGGCATTCAGGGACACCCACAGTGCTATTCGGAAGGGAGTTCCAGGATCTTCGCCCAGTAATAGTGAAGGAACAGAAATATAGTTCCAAATTAACATGGTGTGTGGCTTGTAGGGAAAATTGCAAATGTTCCCATGCACCTTGTTCACTTGTCATTAGTAGAGGTTGTGAATTTGTAAGTTGCTATTGGTGAAGGATTGCTGAAGTGCATCTTGTCGGTGGCATAAATGCCTGCCATTGTGTGTCAGCAGTGAAGGGAATGAATGCTGAAGGGGTGCCAGTCAAGTTTAGCTGCTTTGCCCTGGATGTTTTCAAGCTTCTTGAGATGCTGTCAGAGCAGTACACAACCAGGCAAGCGTAAAGTATTTATCACACTCCTGGCCTGTGCCTCATAGATGCTGGGTAGGAATTGAAGAAGACAGATCTTTTTGCCTCACTTCTGGAGTTCTGAGGAAGTGTCACTGGACCCATAATGTTAACTTTGATTTCTCTCCAAAGATTCTGCGAGACCTGCTGAGCTTTTCCAGCAATTTCTGTTTTTGTTTTTGATTTCAAGCATCCGCAGTTCTTTCTTTCATCTCTATGTTTGGTACAAGGCTCTATTTACTGGGATCAATGCTAATTCTGGAGCACAAGTCTTCAATACTATTGCCAAAATGTTGTCAGGGTCTTATCTCTTGGGAGTTAAAATAATCAGAAGTAGGGGTACACTTTTTAATATATGAATGCATGACAATCCCATATTTATTTGCTGAGAGTGAATGTCAGTTTCGTGTTGTAAACACAGATGTATAAAGTTTTTAGTTCTCAGTAGTCCTTCCCATGATACTATTTGGTGTTTATACAGACTGGATCATATAAACTGTACAGAAACTGGAGGTTCATTGATGGGAACAATCAAACTCTAGTAACACTGGGAAAACATGGAAATTCAAAACAAAATCACACATGTAACCAGTGAGGTTGCTTTTCAGGTTTTGCCCTGTAAATTTGAACTTGAGATCTTAATTTTAAATGACCGTTGAATCACCTGGGTTGGATTATTCTTGAACTAAAAACTCTTCACAAAAGTTGAAAAAAGTTGGGAGCAATTGGCAGTTTATTGTTCTAATCCGTTTCTCCTTAGGGCTTTTGTTCTGGAGTAACTAGTTTGAACTGTTGTGTACACATGACTTAGAGAAATGCCCTTTTTTTCTCCATTAGAAACTAAAAAAAAGGTGGTGCCTTGATTACACACATCTGACTCTGCCCCATGCCACTACACTCCTGCTTTTCAAGCTAGCAGAGGCAGTTAACCCTATGTGCCAGTAGCTTGCTCGCCATACAACTTTTAGTTTGGGAAAAAACCATTGGTCATGAGCAGAAAGGATGTTGGCCACAACTTTCTCATTTCTGGATCAGCTGCACAAAGATGTACATTTCTGGAAATCTAACCTTTAATATATAAGAAAAACAGAAATTGCGGGAAAAACTCAGCAGGTCTGAAGGCTTCTGTGGAGAGAAAGCAGAGTTAACATTTCAGGTCCTGTGACCCTTCAGCGGAGAAGCATTTGTTGTTCTTTGTTTTATTCAAGCTGTCGGACCCGTTAAGAGCCCGAGAGACTGCCAGTTCCCAGGCATGTAATCAGCACTCCTGCCCTGCAGTCAATGTTTAAAAATAAAGTTGCAATCACAAGACATCCCTCCTGCTCACTCCCGTAACTCTCACATTTTCCCCGTGCAAGTACCTTTGCCCCGCCACCCATTCCATACCCCTCATATGCCCTTTACCACCCTATGCCTTCACCTCACCAAGAGGGGGGAGTCTATAAAATGTTCCACCAGCACTTGCCCTTTACACCCTCATTTCTCCTCCTCCCCCACATATTGTCCACCCCCCGCACATGCTCTACTCATTGGAATTTAGAAGAATGAGGGGGGTGGTCTTATTGAAACATATAAAATTATGAAGGGAATAGATAAGATAGAAACAGGGAGGTTGTTTTCACTGGCAGGTGAATCTACAAGTAAGGGGCATAGCCTCAAAATAAGGGGGAGCAGATTTAGGGCAGAGTTGAGGAGAAACATCTTCATCCAAAGGGTTGAAATTGTGTTGACTTCCCTGCCCAGTGAAGCATTTGTGGCTACCTCATTGAATGCTTCTAAGGCAAAGATAGATAGATTTTTGAACAGTAAGGGAAATAACGGTTATGGTGAGCGGGTGGGTAAGTGGAGCTGAGTCCATGAAAAGATCAGCCATGATCTTATTGACAGGTGGAACAGGCTCAAAGGACCAGATGGCCCACTCCTGCTCCTATTTCTTATGTTCCTGTGCCAATTCCAGCAACCAAATACTTTCTATCTTTTCCCATTAGTCTCTCATATCTGCTACACCAACATAGTGCATACTTCCACCCACTACTCTTTGCCACTTCACTTATCATGCCAATCATTGAATATCCCAAAGTATATATCTATTTCCATCATCTGGGTTAGGCCATTCTAGGATTGTGTGCAATTGACAGTTTCAGATCTAATGTATTTTGCTTTAGAGCTTTTGTGCAGAATTATCTAATTAGTTGTCTATTGATAATCATCATAGAATCCCTACAGTATGGAAACAGGCCCTTTGGACCAACAAGTCCACACCAACCCCCGGATCATCCCACTCAGACCCATCTCCCTATAACCCACCTAAGTTGCACATCCCTGAACACTATGGTCAGTTTAGCACGGCCAATCCACCCAACCTGCACATCTTTGGACTGTGGGAGGAAACCGGAGTACCTGGAGGAAACCCACGCAGACTGGGGAGAACGTGCAAACTCCACACAGACAGTCGCCTGAGGGTGGAATCGAACCCAGATCCCTAGCACTGTGAGGCAGTAGGGCTAACCACTGAGCCACCGTGCCATCTTAAAGTTTTATAGTGGAGAGCAAACTCTATTGAGAAAAGCACTCTCATTCATAAAAACACATTTTGACACTTCTTGACAGTTTTTGACACATCTTGACAAATTGAACAGTTCCAAAGGGTTTATGCACAATCTTCTTCATAGTCACAAAAACCTAAAGGCACTTGCCCCACACCTCACCCACAAGAATCCTTTACCACAACCCCAAAGGATACCTAAGCCCCTACCTTCAAGGTGCCTGGGGCCATATCATCGAGGGCTGCCTCATTTCTCCAAAGGGGGACCCTGGCCACCAAAAGAAAAGTGTTGTGTACAGCGATAACACAGTGTGGAGCTGGAGGAACACAGCAGGCCAGGCAGCATCAGAGGAACAGGAAAGCTGACGTTTCAGGTCAGGACCCTTCTTCAGAAATTCTTACTATCTTACTATCTCTGTTGTGTACAGATCTGCTTTTATCTGTTATAATCTCCACACTCCAGGTTCTGAACATCAGGAACTCAAACATTTGATTTCAGTGGAGGTGGCTAGTCGTTCAATTGCATGCACAACTTATACCCTCCATCCTCCCAAACCAAGTAATCTTAAACCCTGAAAAATAAGAATCGTTGGGTTCAGGGCTGGACTTGGGACACTAATGGTGTCTAATAATTAAGTGTAATAATATTTGCAGGGGCTTCAAGAGTTTTGGAACTTTAGTACAGACTGCAAATCAGTTTGGATCAAAGACTCTGCTATTTCAAAGATTTTTATTTTTCCCAACACAGAGATCTGAAATAAGCATATTAACCAATAAATATTGGATATTTACCCACAAGCCTATATGGAAGAAATTGGAATTGATACATTCAATCAAACACAAATCAATTGTTATGTTAAATGTCTAAATGACAATTTATCTGAAATGTTAAGGGGTTTTAGAAGAAAGCTGCCTAGATTTTTTTTATGAATGTTAGGAAATAAAGTATACATGGAAGAATAAACTTCCATACAACTCATTCCAACAACACTGTTTTTTGAATTTGAGATGATGTGGGAAACATCAACATAATTTAGTGGGCTGCTTAGGTAACGGAATAACATCTAAGATTTCTGATTTGATTTCTCATTATAAAAGGAACATTGTATTGAATGGGAAAAAGTTTTCCAGGGCTCAAATGAAAGAGAATTATACTTAATGAGTGCTGGAAATTTAATATGTACAAACCTAGGAGCAGGAGTAGGCCAATTGGCCCCTTGAACTTGTGCCACCATTCAATAAGATCATTGCTGATCTGATTGTGGCCTCAATTCTATATTCCTGCCTACCTCCCAATAGTTTCTGACTCCCCATTAGTCAAGATTCTGCTCAGCGGACACTTAACTGAGTTGGCTGAATGGCTGATCTACGATACAATGATAACAACAGCGTGCCTTCCACTCCCAGTTGAAGAACCAGCCATTATATACACACACAGACACACAGACGCACGCACACAAACATAGCAGTAAATGTTAGAGTGAATAAAATAAAAGAAAAGGAATTTATATTGGGAGAATTGAAGAGTTAGGAAGCTCGTACTTGGGAATTACCATAAGATGGATACAAGTAGAGAAAAGCTTGATATTTTCTAAAGACTATTCATGCTGTGTTTTGAAACAAACGACAAAATGGTTAATTATAACCAACAATGTACATGGTCAGGTAAGGGAGTAGAGAATTTGGAGATATCAGATGCTCATATTGCATAAAGATAGCCACGTCCAGAATATGCATCCACTTAGTATCACAAATTTCCAAAAGACAACCCTATGTCAGGGTAAAGTATAACAATGGCATATGGTACACTCACAATCACTTATCCTGGATCCTAACTCTTCACATTGTGACACGAATATTTCAAGGTGAGATGAAACCAGTTGAGTTGCATCTACCTCCAAATGAGTGCATATGATATGACCAGCCAGACTAAGCCATTCTAGCACATTGAGACTGGCCCACCCAAGCTACTGTCCTACAATTAAACATAACATTACTGAAGTATATGGAAACCTCTTCATGCAACAAGAGATACAAATGTTGTTACCAGATCAGCCTTCCCATATTATCCATAAATAATCAGCAATTATTAATTATTGTTAATTATTTGTATTAAAGACTGTTCAAGGAATGCAAAGTCTTTCATCCTGAAGCTGAGAACTGAAGTGTTGAATAGACAGTTATGGATTGTCTATATTTGCAACATTCTTCTTAAGAAACCATAATGTCAAAGGTGAAATGTAAAGCATCGTGTTTAGTTTTACAGAAAATATCTGTTTGTCAATTATGGATTATGTGCATATGTGAAATTGCGTGTAGCCTAGACTGGGAAAGGAAAATGATGGAGAGAGTTCACAAACTAATTTGATACAAGTCATTGCACGGATGGCCCATATTTCATGATTATGACAGATAAAACAGTGATCACAACTCCCTGACCTTTACTATAGTCACGGAGAGGAATAGGAGCAGACGGTATGGACAAGTATTTAATTGGGGGAGGAGGAATTACAATGCTATTAGACAAGAACTGCGGAGCATAAATTGGGAACAGATGTTCTCACAGAAATTCACGACAGAAATGTGGAGGTTGTTTAGGGGGCACTTGCTACAAGTGCTGGGTAGGTTTGTCCCACTGAGGCAAGGAAGGGATGGTAAGGTGAAGGAACCTTGGAAGACAAGACATGTGGAACACATAGTCAAGAGGAAGAAGGAAGCTTACTTAAGGTTGAGGAAGCAAGGATCGGACAGGGGCCTAGAGGGTTACAAGATAACCAGGAAGGAACTGAAGAATGGACTTAGGAGAGCTAGAAGGGGGCATGAAAAAGCCTTGGCAGGTAGGATTAAGGAAAATCCCAAGGTGTTCTATACTTATGTGAGGAACAAGAGGATGGCCAGAGTGAGGCTAGGGCCGATCAAGGATAGGGGAGGGAACATGTGCGTGGAGTCGGAGAAGGTAGGGGAGGTCCTTAATGAATACTTTGCTTCAGTATTCACCAGTGACAGGGACCTTGACATTTATGAGGACAGTGTGAAACAGGCATATATGCTCATATAGGTTGATGTTAGGAAGGAGGATGTGCTAGAAATTTTGAAAAACATGAGGATAGATAAGTTCCCTGGGCCAGACGGTATATACCTAAGGTTTCTACAGGAAGCGAGGGAAGAGATTGTTGCCCCTTTGGCAATGATCTTTGCATCCTCACTGTCCACTGGAGTAGTACCAGATGATTGGAGGGCAGCAAATGTTATTCCTTTGTTCAAGAAAGGAAACAGGGATAATCCTGGGAATTACAGACCAGTCAGTCTTACTTCTGTGGTGGGCAAATTATTGGACAGGATTCTGAGAGATAATATTTATGATTATTTGGAAAAGCACAGTTTGTTTAGAAATAGTCAGCATGCTTTGTGAGGGGAAGGTCATGCCTCACAGGCCTTATTGGATTCTTTGGGGATGTGACAAAACACAATGATGAAGGTAGAACAGTGGATGTGGTATATACGGATTTTAGCAAGGCATTTAATAAGGTTCCCCATGGTAGGCTCATTCAGGAAGTAAGGAGGCATGGAATTCAGGTAAATCTGGCTGTCTGGATACGGAATTGGCTGTCCAATAGAAGACAGAGAGTGGTAGTAGATGTAAAGTATTTAGCCTGGAGCTAGGGATCTATTCTGGGACCTCTGCTCTTTGTGAACTTTATAAGTGACTTGGATGAGGAAGTGGAAGGGTGGGTTAGTAAGTTTGCTGATGACACGAAGGCTGGTGGAGTTGTGGATAGTGTGGAGGGCTATTGCAACAGGACATTGACAGGACGCAGAGCTGGGCAAAGACGTGGCAGATGGAATTCAACGCAGAAAAGTGTGAAGAGATTCATTTTGGATGGTCGAATTTGAATGCAGAATACAGGATTAATGGCAGGATTCGTGGCAGTGTGGAGAAATAGAGGGATCTTGAGGTCCACGTCCATAGATCCCTCAAAGTTGCCACCCAAGTTGATAGGGTTGTTAAGAAGGCATATGGCGTGTTGGCTTTCATTGGCAGGGCAATTGAGTTTAAGAGCCGTGGGGTGGCATAATTTTAAGGTGATTGGAGGAAGTTATAGAAGAGATGTTAGAGGTAGGTTATTTACACAGAGAGTGGTGGGTGCGTGGAATGCGCTGCCGGCAGTGGTAGTGGAGTCACATACTTTAGGGGCATTTAAGTGACTCTTGGATAGGCACATGAATTACAGTAAAATGTAGAGTATGCAGGGTAGTTTGATCTTAAAGTAGGATAATAGGTTGGCACAACCTTGTGGGCAAAGGGCCTGTACTGTACTGTTCTATGTTATATGTTCTAAACTAACAGCACTACTGATATGGTATGTACAGCAATGTACTGAAGTCTGTGTGGGCTGCTTGCTTTATTATAAAATGACTTTATAAGGCTTTATTGTGTCAAAAGCTTTGTGCCAGAACAATGGGAGAGATAGGATGGAAACCTTAATGCTTGTTTTCAGAAAGGCAGAATAATATGAACATGCAATGCAGAATTGCAGAATTTGGACCGTTAACAGAAATGTGAATATTCAAGTCTGTGTAAAAACAGGAAACACCTGTAACAGTCTATGATTCGGGGCATATATAATCTATGGACTACCAGTGATGTCAAATTGATGTAATCAGATTGGCCAGGATAAACTATAGCCTCACAAAAAAACAGAAAGTGCAGGAGAAACTAAGTAGGTCTGGCAGCATCTGTGGAAAGAGAAACAATATTAATGTTTTTGAGCACAAAGTGATTCTTCTTTGGAACTGAAAGGAGCTGGAAAAATATACCTTAATATTGCATGGATTAAAAAAAGTTACAAGGTATCGTTGGTGTACATCTATATGGTTATGTCAGGCCATTGTCAACAGAATAAGTGAAGAGAACAGGCAAAGAAAGGCAAGACTCTGCTGCAGAGAACTCAGGAATAGGAACCATTAGAGTTGAGTCTCAGTGTATATCTATTTCTATCATCACTTGTTAACTTTGCATTTCTTTGCAATATTTAATAAAATCTCTAACTTGATTAGAGAATGTGTGTGGGTCAGAATTGGTCAAGAAGCTTAAGGGAGATGATTTGGGGATTGTCATATCTGAGGTGCTCTCTCTCTCTTTCTCTGTGATATCTTACACATTACAGGATCACAGAATCATGGAATACAGAAGAGGCCTTTTGGCCCATTGAGTCTGGTCTAACAAACCTACACAAAATCTGCACTAGTCCCACATTCCAGCATTTGTTCCAAAGCCTTGAAAGTTATGACATTTCAAGTGCACATGCAAGTACTTTTTAAAGCTTGGGAGGTTTCCCACCTCACTATCCTTCCAGGCAGTGAATTCTAGACCCCCACAACACACTGACTAAAAGTAACTTTTCCCCAGGTCCACTCTAAACCATTACTGTTCCACTTGTTACTGACCCTTCAATCCATGGAAAAGTTGTTTTCTATCCTCTCTCTCTATGCCCCTCACAATCTTATACACCTCAATCTGAACTCCCTCCCCCACAACCACTACTCCACAGCCTTTTGGGCTCTAGAGAAAACAACTCGAGCTTATCCAGCCTCTCTTCACAATAAAACTATCCCATTCCAGACCACATAGACCACATTCTGGTGAATCTCTTCTGCACCCCCTCCAGTGCAGTCACATCCTTCCTATGGTGTGGTGACCAGAACTGCACACAGTATTCCACCTGTGACCTAAGCAAAGTTTCATACAACTCCAATACAACCTCCCTGCTCTTATAATCTATGCCACGACTGATATAGGTGCACTTCCCATTTGTCTTCATGATTACCCTACTAACCTGCCCTGCCACCGCAACATCCCTCTATTTCTCTTAGCTCCCTAGTTTCATACCATTCATTGAGTACTTCCTTGTCTTGTTACTTCTTCCAAAGTGCATCACCTCCCACTTTTCAGGGTTAAATTCCACTTGCCAACGATCAGCCCATCTGACCAACCTTCTTGTACCCTAAGGCCTTCTTCCTGACTTTGTGATGATTGACAACCCAGCCAATCTCCATGTAATATTCTTTGTTTCTGCTTCTGAACTAGTTCTATATTCATGTTGCCACTAACCTTCAATCCCATAGGCTTTGGTTTTACTCGTAAATCAATTATTTGCTTTTACATAGTGCATAACAAATACCCATTGAAACTCCATATACACAGCTTCAACCACACTACCCTGACCAAGCCTCTTGGTTACTTCTAGTTATTAAATCACAATTTATATTTAACATATCCGTGATGGCTTCCGTATATTAATGTAAATTGCCTCAACGACTCTGGACATGTGGAGGGTAGAATATCACTAAATGTTCTGGTTCCTCATTCCTAGCTAAAATGCCAATGTTGGGTACTGTTTGTTTGTGTATGCCTAGGTGAATGAATAGCTCATTGATGCTCACAGTTGAGCCTCGAGTGTGATTACGACTATAGGGTGAGCTCCATATGAGTAAGAGTGTCCCATTCAGTGCCTTTCAAAGGGGAGAAATGTAGGAAATATATCACAAAACATTTCATGCTGAATATACTTAATTTTACTGACACATCGAGTACATTATGTCATGCATAATAATCCCCTTTACATCTTTCTGTTGAAATTTTAAATGTCAGACATTTAAACAAAAATGGAAAATTTGAACCTATACCCAAGGAGCTTTACTTGATGTCAATGTTTACATTGATGTAAGTTTGTTTTTAAAAAAATGACCTAATTTGTCCTTTCTTTTCAACAGTCAACACTTCAGGAAGTGTGATTATAACCCTGGGGTACATAATGCCTATTTTGTAACTCAAACATGGCAAACGTGCCAAAGTGCACAATTTGAAATGACTTACATAATAAAAAGAAAGTGGAAATACATATAGCCTGCACTGCCTGAGAAGCAGTAAGATGCAAAACTGAAACTTTCAAGGAATCTAAGTTAGGAACACTTGCTATTAATAGAAAGAAGTCTATCAACAACTCATTCACTTGCATAGCTATTTGCATCACTGCAGAAGCATTCGCTTATTCATACAATGACTGATTCACTCAATCCATTTAAGCCATTTATCAGATGTAAAAATTAGAATCCAAGGGTCCAACATGACGGAAGACACTCATGGAGTGCCAGGAATGTCTGCTCACATTGGATTGGGTCAGGTAGTTCATTGCAATCTCAGGATAGAGATAGTGCAGAAGGAGGTCATTCAGTCATCACATCTGGAAGGTGGTCTGAAGGAGATATTTACATAGTGCCACACAGATACCCCCTGCAGCCCTGCACATTCGTCCTTTGTCGATAATAATCCCATTCCCTCTAAAATGCATTGAGTGTATCAATCCCACTGTGCCCTCAGGCAATGTATTCCAGATCCTAGCCACTTGCTCTCTGAAAACATTTTGCCAAATTTCTCCATTGCTGATTATCTTAAATTTGCGATTACTCATGCTTGATCCTCAAGAATATTCAACCATAATATTCAATAATATTAATATGTAATGTATGATCTATTGACATATAACATTCAAATTTGAGGATTGGATTGACTTCAAATTACATTAATTGAAATATTGCATTGTGTTCTGTTTTAAGTGGTTAATGGTCCTCAAGCTTATTTGCTTGAAAGACACCTTTTCAAATGGATTAACAATCACAGGAATCCCCACTTTAATAATAATATATACAACTCATTATCACTTGGAGTGCTTGTATTTTGGTTCTTTTCCCTGAAAGCTAAGTGAAAGTTCAATATTCTAAGAGCTCTCATCTTTTAACTAGATTGAACTTACACAGTATGCACCTTCAGCCTTGGTGAGTGCAGGTCACTAGGTCATTCTGCTGCACTGTGTGTGCCCGAATCCGCAGTGCGCTCAGCAAGGTTACTCCGCAGGAAGCCAACATGGACTCGAAGGCTTCTTTCTATGCTAACAAATATCTCAATCCTTCCACCTAAATGAATGATTCTACATTGGATCAAGTAATTTCAGTAAGTGATCTGAAGATGTATACCCCTGAACTTGCTATGTCCTTGTTCCATCCCATTAGTTTACTCTCGTTCATCAGTAAAGTAATGGAAGGCGTTTATCAAGCAGCACCTGCTCAGCGATAGTCAATACAGTGTGGAGCTGGAGAAACACGGCAGGTCAGGCAGCATCAGGGGAGTAGGAGAATCGATGTTTCGGGCCTAGGTCTTTCATCCATCATGACAAAAGGTCTAGGCCCGAAACATCAACTTTCCTACTCCCCTGATGCTCCCTGGCCTGCTGTGTTCCTCCAGCTCCACACTGTACCAACTCTGACTCTAGCATCTGCAGTTCTTGTTATCTCCTTCTCAGCAATAACCTGCTCACTGACGCTCAGTTTGGGTTCTGCCAGGGCCACTCAGCTTCTGAACTCATTACAGCCTTGGTTCAAACATGGACAAAAAAGCTGAACTCCAGAAGTGAGGTAAGAGTGACAGCCCTTGATATCATGGCTGCATTCAATTGAGTGTGGTATCAAGGAGACCTAGCAAAGCTGGAATCAATGGGAATCAGGGAGTAAACTCCCCAATGGTTGGGGTAATAACAGGCACAAAAGAAGATGTCTGTGTTTGTTGGAGTTCAGTTATTGTGTCTCCAAGATATCTCTGCTGGAGTTGCTCAGAGCATTGGCCTAGGGCCAACCCACTTCAGCTGCTTCATCAATAATCACCACTATGATATGAAGTGAGAAATGCAACCCTGCATTTCCCATGGCTAACCCACCTAGCCTGTACATCCCCAGATACTATGGACAATTTAGCATGGCCAGTCCACCTAACCTAAACATCTTTAGCTGCGGGATGAAACCGGAGCACCCAGCGAGAACACATGCAGTCACGGGGAGAATATGCAAACTCCACACAGACAGTCGGCCAAGGGTGGACGTCCTTCACAAGGCATGTTGTACCTTACCTGGAGGATCCTAAATCTCCTGAATTTTCTTTTCAGGGGCACACTTCCTTGCTGACTCAAGTGCTTATCCCATAACATCCTCTGGGGAATCTTTAATATCATGAACATCCATCACAGATTATTAAAACAAATATTTTCTTCATTGCATTATCCTGGATATCTGGACCAGACATTTGCACTTTGATTTAAACAGGTACTTTCATATTCATTCTCAGAGATATTTTCAATTTCTAGTCATGCTGCTGGAAAATTGCTGCTCATTTTGTATTATCTTTGTCACTGGTACTGAAAATTCTGTTATGAGAGACAACAGCTTGAAATGGTTTTTGGTGCTGATAGGAATGGAAAATATTTTCACCATTTCTGCAAAAGCTGTGACTTCCTTCTTGTTGACAGTGTAAAACAATTCCCTGACACTAGCATAGGTTCTTTCTTTCAGGGGGAGGTGAGGGCCTAGTGGCATTATCACTGGACAGTTAATCCAGAGACCCAGTTAATGTTCTGGGGACCTGGGTTTGAATCTCACCACAGCAGATGGTGGAATTTGAATTCATTAAAAAAAATCTGGCATTAAGGGTCTAATGATGACCATGAATTAATTGTTGGAAAGACCCATCTGGTTCACTAATGTCCTTTAGGGAAGGAAACTGACATCCTTACCTGGCCTACACATGACTTCAGAGCCACAGCAATATGGTTGACTCTTAACTGCCCTTTGGGCAATTCAGGGATGGGCAATAAGTGCTGCCTAGCCAGTAACATCCTTATCCCATTAATGAATAATTTCTTCTTTTGGGCTTCCATCATGAGTCTAGAAAACAAACAGAAGCCTTCTACTGGCTGCTTTGATTCACAGTAGTTTGTTTCTGGATCAGTGTTCTCTTGAAACTGGTCAAAATTGTTCTGTTACCACAAAGATGTCAAGGTAAAGACAAGGGAAGAGTCAAGTGAGAAATGTTGATTGTGAACCACATAGAGTCAGACAGTTGTGCAGCACAGAAACAGATCCTTCGGTCCAACATGCCCATGCTGACCAGATATCCTAAATTTATCTAGTCCCATTTGCCAACATTTGGTCCATATCCCTCTAAACCCTCCCTACTCATGTACCCATCCAATGCATTTTAAACGCTGTAATTGTACCAGCCTCCACCACTTCCTCTGGCAGCTCATTCCATACATGCACCACCCTCTGTGTGAAGTGTTGCCCCTTAAGTCCTTTTTAAACCTTTGCCCTCTCACCATAAATCTATACCGTCTAGTCTATCCCCTATCCTAGGAAGAAAACCTTGACCATTCACCCTCTCCATGTCCCTCATGATGATAAAAACTTGTAAAAGGTCACCCCTCAGCCTCCGACTCTCCAGGGAAAATAGCCCCAGTCTATTCAGCCTCTCACTTATTTTCAACTGCCATACACTATCTGTGTTGTAGTATTACATGTAGCATGCCTTTAAGTTCATGAGTAGTTTCGCTTGGACCATCTGATTACATCTTTGTAGGCTGAAACCTTAGTTTCTTCAGCTATGACACTTGTTCCTGAATCAAGATTAAAATTAAACTTAAGGATCTTGACAAGATCAATGTGGAAAGGATGCTTCCTATTGTGGCTACATCCAGATCTTCTGGAGCATTGTTTAAAATTTTTGTCTCCTTTAAAACAGAGATGAGAAATTTTTCTCTCTCGGAGGCATGTGCAGTGTGGAAATTCTGATTCAGAAAGGCAGTGGGGGCAGGATCATTGAATATTTTTAAGGTAGAGATAGATTCATTCTTGGTAGGCAAGGCATCAAAATTTATCAGTGGTAGATGGGAATGTAGAATTCAAAACAGAAACAAATCTGCCACGATCTTATTGAATAGCCAAGAACGATGGAATGTTCAAATTGCCCACATGTGCTCTTATTTTGTATGTTTGTAATGGCCTCTGATGTAACTCAGCTCCAAAAAACTCCAGTTGTTTCAATCATTAATATTGATGGTGTTAAAACTCTCAAAAGGTTCTAACAGGTACAGAAAACCCCTGAAGAACATTGTGTTTAAATAGATAGTGGAAATTGGCTATTATTAAGGTCATTATCTGGGAATTGGTTCCAACAAGTCTGGAAGAGACCCTATGTTCAAGCTGATAGCTGTTATTGAATGGGATTTGATGCTTCAGGAAGAGTCATCCAGTCTTTCTGTGGAGTCAGAAATTAAGTTGTTTTGTTTTAACTGTTTTCTGAGAGATGGTTCTGGGACGCTGCTGAGACAGCATGAAGATTTGAATACTTCCCATCTGATCTGATACACTTCTTTGCAGAAGCTCAAACAGTGGAAAGCTAAGTTAGACATATAGCTGCTTTTGCTTTGGTGAACTGAGAAGGTGACCCTGATTAACGTTTCAGAAAACCAGCCAAGGGTCCACATTAGTACCTGTGAGACAACACATTGTGAAAATTATTTAAGTAATTTGGCCAGATTTGTTATTTTCAGATATTTATCCTTTAACTGTGTTTGGTTTTCTCTCAGTATTTTGTGTGAAGGAGGATCCAAACACAAACTTTTCAGGTTTAAAGCGCAAATATTAATCAGCTTGCCCTTTCACTTAATTTCCTCTCTGCTAATTGACTTTGCATAAAATAAATTGTTAAGTCTTTTGTTTCAGACAAAAAAAAGGTCTGTAAATTAATTATTTATAATATCTGAGTTTGTTTGCTTTGGAACCTTTGGAGTGACTATTTGGGGGTCTTTGATGGTCTAATTTTATGTTGTTGCAAACACAGCAGTAGAAAGACTGCCTTGGCTATCTGTCCCTGTGTCGTAACAATGGAGTAATTAATTTCCCATCAGAATATCTCTAGTATCTTTTCTGATGGAGCTATTGCAAGTCCTGCACTGAACCCCATCTCGCTCATTATTGCAGGGTTGGAATTAGGAGCGGAGCGTAGTTCATGCATGTGTGATTCCCAGAAGCAACAGGCCAGTTAATGACCTGCTTCCTCCACAGAACTGAAATTTTGAAGTCTTGGTGTCTGGAACACAGAGTGTACAGACTAGAAAGACAAGAGTAATCTCAGTGCATCTAATTTAGACAGTTAGAGTACCCCTTTGGAGAGCTGATGTACCTTTGTGGATATAGTCCCAAGGGACATTGGGGTGGGGCTTTCCTTTGTGATGAAATGTGCCAAGCATACTTTGGACATAGGGGTCAGGGATCTTTTAGGAGGGGTTTTCGGGTGCCCTTTGTCATGGTACCTGTGGAGAAGATGTGTAAATGGTACATAAAATCTTTGGAACTGTCCAATTTATCAAGACATGTCAATGAGTACCAAGAGGTATCACACTGTCATAATGTTCCAACAAGTGTCAAATACTTCCAGCAAGTTTCAAGAGATGTCAAGAGATGCCAATAAGTGTCAACAAGTGTCGTCTGATCACCAAGTATCAACAAGTGTCAGGAAGTATCTACAAGTGGCACGAGGTATCAACAAGTGTCAGAAAGTATCAACAAGTGGCAAGAGGTGTCAACAAGTGGCAAGAGGTGTCACAAAAACAGAAATTGCTGGTGAAACTCAGTGACTCTTGCAGCATCTTTGGGAAGAAAGCAGAGTTAACATTTTGAGTCCAGTGACTCTTCATCAATTCTGTTTTGTTTCTGATCTCCAGCATCCATCGCTCTTTGTTTTATTTATCAAAAGGTATCAACCTGTCAAAAAGTGACTAGAAGTCCCAAAACATAGGAGTTATCATTGATTAAAATAGAAGTAGATCAGCATATAAATAAAATGGCAACAAGAGTAGTTTGGAGGCTGAGAATTTTATGATGCATAATTCACCTCCTGATTCCTCAAAGCCTGACTACTGTCTACAAGGTGCAAGTCAGGAGTGAGATGGAATTGTCTTCACTTGACTGGATGATTGCACCTCTAATAACATTCAGAGGTTCAACATCATCCAGAACAAATCAGCTAACTTGGTTGACACTTTGTTTAACACCTTCAACATTCAATCCTTTCGCCACTGAGCAGTGTGTACCATTTATACAATGCACTGCAATAACTCACTGAGGCTTCTCAGACAGGACCTTTTAAACCCATCATGTCTACCACCTAGATGGACAACGGAAACAAGAGCATGCACCACCATCTTCAAGTTCCCCTCCAAATCATACACCTTTTTGACTTGAAACTATATCACTGTCAGTTTACTGTCACTGGGTCTAAACTCTAAAATTGCAATCCCAATGTCATTGTGTGGTGGCCTTACATCACATAAAATGCACCAGTTCAGGAAGTCAGCACATCATGACATTTTTAAGGGCAATTATGAATGGGCAATAAATGCCTGGTCTAGCCAATGATGCCCACATTCCAATAATGAATTTTCAAAATTATGAATAATAGTCCTTTTTGTCAATCAAGTGCAGTCTGCAACACAGAAACTTAAGAAATCGAATTATATATTTCTACATTTTTTCCTAAGTGCATGGGTACATGTGGGTACTTGTATATTCATTCATGGTTGGTGGGCATGCAATGACAAAAGGAGATATGATGAGACATGGGAGTATATGCAGCTGTATAGAGTGGCATGGATGGGGCATAGACACTGAGGGAGTGAGAACAAAAGGAATGGTCTCTGTTTTAATATTTATCTTTATACTTTGTACATAGTGCTGGAATCCCTCGATATTTCATCATCAGAACCAGGCAGCCTCTTATGCCCTTCCCAATTGCCTTACCCAACCCTCAATTCAGCCTGCACTCCTTGAACATAATCCAGAGTACAGGCATTCACTTTTCAAGGTCCATTTTGTAAAACTAGAATTTCTCCCAAATCAGTGTCCCTGTGAAATTGGGACCTGAGTTTTTCTGGTGTCTGCATCCAACACGATTTGAATAACTTTCTCCAAAGTTAAATCTTCCTTGAAATCTGACAAAGAGTCATCAATGATTCCAAAAATAATTCTGTCTCTTTTCATTCTGACTTCAAAGGTCCATGGTCACAGCTTTCACTTAAACTGTAGATGTCATTTATTAATTCATCTGTGGATTCTCCAGGAAGCTGAATTCTTCTTTTAAGTCTTGTTGTTTTAGGAACTGTGCTCATTCTTAGAATGAAATAATTATCAAAGTCTTTTAAAATCTTGCCAGAAATATCTGTACTTTCTTTAATATTTTGACAACATATAACATGATCCATCACAGAGTCTGCTGATTACATTAGTGTATTAATTTGTTCAACTTCAAACTTAGAGTTAAGCTTTGAAGCAATTCTGATCATCGGATTGAGTAGAACTTATGCAAAATCAACATGAACTCTTTCAGAACTAATAGCTCATTCGATAACACTTGTGTCCCATAAATGCCAGGCAATGACCATCTGCAACAGGAGAGAACTTAGCCATCTCCTTTTTACATTCAATAGCTTCACTATCAGTGGAACTCCTTCAAACAACATCCTAAGGGTTATAATTGACCAGAAATTGAACTGGACTAGCCATATAATTGCATGGCTACAAGAGTACATTAGCTGTTGGGAATTCTGTGATGAGTAACTCATCTCCTAATTGCCCAAAGACTGTCCACCATCCACAAGGCACAAATTAGTAGTGCAATGCAATGCTCTCCAGATTGCCACAGCAGTAATAACAGTCAGGAAGTTTAGCATCATACCACTCTCTTGATTGGCATCCCATCCACCACCTTAAACACTCAATCCTTCCATTACTGAAGCAGAGTGGCAGAAGTATGTAGTATCTACAAGATCCACGACAAAAAATTCACCCAGCTTCCTTTGATAGATTTTTCCAATCCTACAAACTCTACTACCTAGAGGGAAAAGGCAGCAGATATATGAACACCACCACTGGCAAGAGACTCACCATCCTGACTTGGAAATATATTGTTACTCCTTCAATTTCCCTGAGTCAAATCCCTGGAATTCTGTCCCTGTCAACATTGTGGATTTGCCTGCACCAAAATAGACTGCAGCAGTTCAAGAAGGTAGCTCACCATCACCTTGTCAAGAACATTTAAGGATGGACAATAAATATTGGTCCAGCCAACAATGCCCACTCACCTTGAAAGAGTAAATAAAAGTAAAATCACCTGACTCCATACTTCTGATCCCATTGCATTGTTAGACTCAGAACAACCAGACAAGGAAAAGAAATAAGTACAATAACCATCACGACAGAAGAACTGTGAAGTGTAAAAGGGTAATGTGTAAACTAATAGGTCCCCTGGACCAGATGGGATGCATCCTAGAACATTTAAAGAAGTAGCTAAAGAAATAGTGGATACACTGGTAGTAATCTTCCAAGAATCCTTAGACGCTGGAAAAGTCCCAGAAGATTGGAAAACTGCCAATGTAACAAAATTATTCAAAAAGGGAGGTAGACAATAAAAAGATCACTATAGGCCAGTTAGCTTGACACAGTTATTGGAATAGTGTTAAATTCTATTATAGAAGTGTGTAATAACAGAATATTAGAAATATGATCAAGCAGAGTCAGCATGGCTTCATGCCTGACAAATTTACTGGAATTCTTTGAGGTGGTAACAAACAGGATAGATAACAGGGAAATAGTGGATGTAATATATTTGGATTTTCAGCAGGTTTTTGGTAGGTTACTTAATAAGATGGAAGCCCATGGCATTGGATGAACAGACCAGCGTGGATAGAGGATTGGCTAACTAATCGAAGACATGCAGTTAGGATGAAGAGGGAAATTTCAGAATGGCAAACTGCAACTAATGGAGTGTCACAGGGATCAGCCCTGGGATCATGATAATTTATAATAAATACAATATCTTGGATGAGGAATGCATATGTATTATAGCCAAGTTTGCAGATGACAAAAAAAATAGGTGGGAAGGCAAGTGGTGAGGATAACACAAAGTAATACAGAGAGGCTAAGCAAATAGGCAGGACATTGGCTTTTGGAATATTATATGGGAAAAATTGGTGTTATGTACTTTGGCAGGAGCTGAATATTATTTAAATGGAGAAAGACCACAAGAAGCTACATAACAAAGGGATTTGGGAGTCCTCGTGTACAAATCGTAAAAAGCTGGCATTCAAGTTCAGCGAGTAATGGGGAAGACAAATGGAATGTTGGTCTTCATTTCAAAGAGAATGGAGGGGATTTTGCAAAATCTGTACAAGGCACCAGATAGAACATTGCTGGAATACAGTTTTGGGCTCCTTACCTAAAGGAAGATAAATTACCATTGGACGCTGTCCAGAGAAGGTTCACCAGGCTGATACCAAGTGTGCAGAGAGAGTTTTGTGAAGAGAGTTTGAATAGATTGGGCCTGTGCTCATTGAAGTTCAGAAGAATGAGAGGTAACTTGATTGAAATATATAAGATTTTTAGCAGATTTGAGAGGATGGATGCGGAAAGGTTGTTCCACTTGTGGGAGAGAGCAGAACCAGAGGATATAATCTCAGAATAAGGCGTTGCCCATTTAAACCAGAAATGAGGAGGCATTTCTTCTTTCACAGCGTACTGGATCTATGGAATTCATTACCACAGGGAGTCTCAAGACTTGGTCATTAAGTATATTCAAGGCCAGGATAAGCAGTTTTTTTTTAATCAGTAAGGGAATCAAGGGTTATGGGAAAAGCCAGGAAAGTTAAATTGAGGCTTATCAGATCAGCCACAATCTCATTGAAAGGCACAGCACACTTAGTGGCCTGAGTGCCTTATTTCTGATTCTAAATCTTACTGTCTTAAGGCTAGAGGATAGGGAAAAGTGAAGTGATGAAAATATTTGAACATGTGGATGAGAAGTTTAAAATAGAAACATTTTTAAGAATTAAATTTAGAAGTAGAATGAGAATTAGAATTAGAAGTAAAATGAAGTTAGGTCTCTTTCGAAATACGGTGTTCAATTCTCGTCTCCCTGCTATAGGAAAGATGTTAAATTTGAAAGGATGCAGAAAAGATTTACAAGGATGTTACTGACACTGGACGGGCTGAGCTTTAGGGGGAGCCTGAATAGGCTGGGGCTATTTTTCCTGGGGTATCGGAGGCTGAGGGGAAACCTCATAGCGGTTTATAAAATCACGACGGTATGAATAGAGTGAATAGTCACGATCTTTTCCTCAGGTAAGCAAGTCCAGAACTAGGGTGCGTATATTTAAGATGAGAGGCGAAAGATATAAAAGGGACTTAAGAGGCAACTTTTTCACACAGAGGGTGGTGCATGTGTGGAATGAGCTACCAGAGGAAGTGGTGGAGGCTGGTAGAATTACATTTAAAAGTTGTCTGGATGGGTACATGAATAGAAATGTTTTAGAGGGATATGGGCCAAATGCTGGCAAATAGGATCAGATTAATTTAGGATATCTGGTCGGCATGGACAAGTTAGCCTGAAGGGTCTGTTTCCGTGCTGTACAACTCTATGACTCTATGACTCCAACGAGAATTAGCTTTTACTGTTACGTGTAGTCAAGTACAGGAGTACAGTGAAAAGTGTACAAAGTTGCCATTTTCAGGCACCATCCTAGTACAAAAACCCCAAAAAAAACAAACATCTTAGATACAAACTCCAAGACAACCATCTAAGATACATTATCCAGAATTTAGAAAAAAACAACAAAAGCAGAAATACAAAACAAAACAGAGCCAAGAAGAAAGCACTGAGGTTAGATATGTCGCCAAGCACAGGAGATGACAGATGAACTTATATAGATGACAAGAGCAGGGAGGTTACGCTGAACTGATATTGGATGCTAATTAGACCTCAGCTGGAGTACCGTTCTGGGCACCACATTGTAAGAAGGATGTCGATGCATTTGTTGAAGAGGGTGCAGAAGAGGTTTACAAGAATGGTTCCAGTGATGAGGTTAGTTTGGAGAAGTTGGAACTGTTCTCCCTGGAGAGAAGAATGCTCAGAGGAAGTCTGATAGATGTTTTCCAAATCTTTAGTGGTCTGGTCAGAGTAGATTTGGTGAAACTGTACACACAGCTCAAAAGAGGACCAAGATGCAAAGGACACAGATTTTAAAACAAACAATACAAATGCAAAAGTGAGAAAAAAAATGATTTCACACTATGGATTGTTAGGTCTGAAATGCAGTCTGGAAATATGGTGGAGAGCTGGTTCTGTTGAGGCACTCAATAAAGAGTCGGAGATTATCTGAATCGTAACCGTGTGCAGAAATTCTGAGAAAAGGCTAGATTGGCACAAATTTAAACCGCAATAATTTTGTGATTCTGTGACTCCATTTCAGCACGTTATTTACTTTATAAAAAATTAATGCAGTGCTTTTCTCTTTCTCGTTTCTCCTACATCCTACCATTTATGATTGAAGTGGAAGAAACTGGAATTTAATCCCCAATGAAAGTTGTGGAAAAGACATAAAAGCGTTGAGATAAGATGTTATGTTTTTGGTGTCTCTCTGAGCATTAACTTTCATTTTCACTACAAAATAAGATCACGTACAGTCAGCAACCAACAAGTTAAGGGTAGTCAGTGGCCACTACTTTAATTAACCCTTTCATTGCAGTGCCCCGACAAACCACTGAGTTTCGAACAGACTACGCTCCACATGGCATTAATTTGCAATCTGCCTGCTCAGCTACTTTGATTGTTTTGATTTGTGTAGCATTCTGGGAATGAAATACATATGAACCAAATCTGACTCAAAGGGATTATTTTTTCCGGGCAAAGTTATAACACAATTATCAGCTGTCAAAAGCATAAAATTCATAGTTGACAGAAATGGGACTTGCAACTCTTTTCAGAAAGGAAAGTACAATGGCTAAATGGAGATGGAATTCAACCGATGGTGATGCAGAAAAATTTGTTTAGGAGATAGGAACTGAATAGTAGCCCTTCAGGCCCCAGAAATGTGCAAAAAGTATTTGACGTTAACTAACACAACAAATTGGCACAAGGATTAATGCAATCCTGGAAAGGAGAGCGGTTGAAATAGACAGGAAGATAGAAATATAATCTTTACTTGCGTTAGGAATCAGAGGTCAGTTATGAACCATCACCTGGATTTCAATTAAACAGAAAATTGGTTTTCTAAAATGAAAGATCAATTGGCAGGGCTATTTTAAGATATAGCCTTTAGTGTAAAATAGAAAAGGAACACAGTGCTCAGTGCAATGCTACAACAGTAAAGGAGATGAATAATTATTTCATCTGTGTTTGATAGCATTCATTGAAGGGAGTATGTTAACCCTGCATCTTTTAAACTTTGAACAGTGCCTTAGGATCGACTATATCCAATTGATCAGGCAGATGGGTCTTTCACTTAACATCTCATACAAAAGACAGCACCTCCAACAGTGCACTACTCTTTCAATACTGTGTGGATTAAAGTCCTTTGAGAGCAGAATTTGAACCCGTAATTATCCAGCTCAGTGGCTAGATCATTCTACTTCAACATGTTTTAAGCCTAAAGTTGCCTAAATAAGAAAATAAAACTCCTTATTCCTTTAACTGAACATGAATGAAAACATTTAAAAATCATAAATTAGGATATAGTATTCATGGTGTTATGATTTTGATAGAAACCAGAAAGTTTTTAGTCTTTTGGTGGACCCTAAATCCCAGATATTTACTAAAGAAATGAAGCCCTAGTGTTCACAGTTTAAACAAAAGAAGTTTACAGTCAGTTCTGCTATAACCCCTATTCCAGCAATGCGAATTGGCTATAATGCAACTGAGGAATAGGGGAACGCTATTTCTAAAACACAAACTTGTGTTGGCTATAACGCGATTCCATCAATTCTAACCTCTCTCCTTCAACCAATGGACCAGGGTGCAATAGCAGTTTTTAAAGCTTATTATTTAAGGTCCATATTTAAGAGGCTGATTGCAACCACTGAGCGGGATAAGGACAGTCGTCTTCAATTCTGGAAAAACTTTAACATCAAGAATGCAATTGACATCATCACAGAGGCCTGGGGTGATGTGAGCAAGGACTGCCTGCATACAGTTTGGCAGAAGGTTTTGCCAGATTTTTTCAAGATTTTAAAACCTTTGATCTGTCAGAGGATCTCCCAAGAATGAAAATTGTGTTAATCTTGCAAAGCAAGTTGGATTTGAAGAAGTGGAGAGTGAGGATGTTGAAGAGCTGTTTGAGTCCCACCAAGAAGACCTCTCTACAGCTGATCTACAACAACTTGTCACTGAGGGGGAAGTGGAAGCTGGAGATGAAGAAGATGAAGTCCAGGACGTAGCACCATGAGAGCTTTCCACTTCTGTTTTGTCTTCTATCCTGAGGGACATTGAGAAGCAGTTGCAGCTCTCAGAGGACAACGATTACAATGCAGAACGCAGCAGCGTAGCAGTACGTGGGATAAGATCTTATTTGGCACCCTACGAACAGCTTCTTCATGAAAGAAGAAAAAGGGCAAAGCAATAAAAAATTGATTTTTTTTTAAGCCTACCCCCAAGATACAATCAGAAGACAATGAACTACAGCCATCCACTTCTGGATTAACTATTTTTCACCCTAACCCTGCAACCACGACCTGAAGGTGCTGATGATGATGACAACCCTCTGCCCCTGCATTAACAACAGAGCAACCTCTAAACCTTCTCCCCCATCAAGTCATCTTGACATTTTTTCAAGACAAGATGTTAAATTTACTTTAATTTCATTATTAGATATGAATTAAACATTTTTTCAAGCTGTACTATCCTACATGTTAGGCTTTTGAGTGTTTTTTGAGCAATTTTGAGTGATTTTTTTGGTAGTCTGCACCAACCCCATTTTTCCCATAAGCCCCATTATTTCTCTAGCATGATTTTCTATAACATGATGTTGCACAGGAACGCAACTATTGCGTTACAGCGAAACCCTCTGTATTGCACAAAAAGAAATCAAAGAACGTGAACTACAAGAACTACACTTGATTAACTAATCAGTTAGGTTAAAGATAATGAAAATACAATGAATACAATTACTCAAATTTAAGTTGATGCCTTAACTTTGCATAATAGGTCGGCACAATATCATGGGCTGAAGGGCCTGTACTGTGCTGTTCTGTTCTATGTTCTATGTTCTAACTTCACTTTCCTTCTGTGCCCATATTTACACTCCAAAATCCATAACCTGGAAGACTAGCCATCTGGGTCAGTCTGGGTATTGTGTCAATAGTTCATATAGAGTGTGTAATTTCTCAGGCCATCCTTTTACTTCCAGCAAGGTTGTCCCCTCTGACTTGCCTGAAGTTGCAAACTCCCCATTTATCATAGGTGTCTCTAAGTCTTGAACAGTGAGCCACCAAAGGAACTTATTCACCCCATAATTAAACTGCTGTGCCTTCTTTGTTGTTTTTCTTCTACCAAGCAACATGGTCATATGGTCATTTCCACGAACCTAGATTTGGCGAAGTGTGACATTCCCACAAACACGTGGGAATCACTGGCCCAAGACCGTTCAAAGTGGAGGAGGAGCATCCGAGAAGGTGTCGAGCACCTTGAGACTTACCACTGGGAGAAAGTGGAAGCCAGGCAATAACAGCAAAAGGAGCGCACTGTCACACCAACACCCCACCAACCCTTTCCCGTGACCACCACCTGCTCCAAGTGTAACAGAACCTGCAGTGGCCACAGCCACCTACAAACTCACCCTGAGAGTGGAAGAGAGTTATCCTCATCTGCAAGGAACTACCTAAGAAAAAGATTTGTTTTCCTTTTATAGAGATCACATCCTAATTATTAAACACATGATGCAAAACGGTGCTCTGCAGAATAGGAAAGGCAGCAGTTGCTATTAATTTATGAATCACATCTCATCAATCTGCATGAGTAACATTATAGAATCTATACTTGTTTTCATTACAACAATAATCTGCATTAATATTACACTGTAAGCTAGTAACTTCATAGGCATGCTATCACAGTCTGCACTTATATTACGTTGTAAACTAGTAACTTCATAAGCATGCTATCACAGTCTTCACTTATATTACACTGTAAACCAGTAACTTCATGGGCATGCTATCACAGTCTTCACTTATATTACACTGTAAACCAGTAACTTCATAGGCATGCTATCACAGTCTTCACTTATATTACACTGTAAACCAGTAACTTCATAGGCATGCTATCACAGTCTTCACTTATATTACACTGTAAACCAGTAACTTCATAGGCATGAGATCACAGTCTTTGCTTATATTACACTATAAACTAGAAACTTCATAGGCATGTTATCACAGTCTTCACTTATATTACACTGTAAACCAGTAACTTCATAGATGTGCTATAACAGTCTTCATTTATATCTCACTTTAAAGTGGTAACTTCATTGGCAGGATATAACACGCTGCATTTGTATCAGCCTTTACAATATTAACTTCGCAGGCATGCTAGAAGGCATTTTTTTTTTGACAGTGGGGCCCTAAATGAAATTTTAGGCTGGATAACTAAAATTAATGTCAACAAGGTAAGCTTTAACATTGAGCATGAGAGCAGCACAAATTATCCTGTCGATGATTACTGAGTTAAAGAGCAATGATGTCAAGAGCGGTTTGAAAGCAAGGCTGTGAATTCTAAAATCAAGGCTTTGTTTAACCGGGATCAAGTAGGTTGGTGACTGTGGGATGATGGTGAATGGAACTTCAATCAGCCATGTCTAAAAGTAACAAAAGCACAGACAAAGGCATTTGGGACTATTGATTGTTCTGTATCAGGAGTACGTTCCAGTTATTTACATACTGATTTAGATATCAAAATTAGCAAGGAAAAGGTTTAACAATAGACAATCCAGGAAAGAGAAGAAATAAAGAATGTGCATTTAGATTATACCTTTAAGATTGTACCAAAATGTTATACAGCCAACTAAGCAACATTTGAAGTTTAGTCACTATTACAATATAGGTAACATGATAGAAAATATGAACAACACAGCAGAGAGATCATAACCAGATACATAGGTACAAGTGTCAGTTTTGGGTAAGTATCTGGACAAAGCCCCTGTTCTTCACCAAAATAGATCCATGGTTTATTTTACATTATCCTGAGAAAGTGGAGGGGGCTTTGATTTAGCATTTCAATCAAAATGCTGAACTTCAGATAGTACAGTGCTCTCTCAATACTGCACTGGAACTCCAAGCTAGATGTTATACTGAAACTCCTGGGGTGCTTTTGGAACCTTCTCAATCAAAGGCGTAAAAATAACCACTGAGTCCTGGCTCCTTCTGCCGAGTCTAAAATGTAGTTCCTATCTTACTCTGACAATGGATCAATTGTACAATATAAGTAATCAGAGTTGAATAATGCAGATTACAATATTAATTTGTTTTCCTCAGGCCTTTTACTCAATTGTATCACAATAAACGCTTCACAGATTATAATCCTCTTGTGGGTTTTTACTGTTGGTTGTCTTCCTTAGGCGATCGGTGAATTGAAAACAACTCATACATATTCCAATCATATGTGATCTACTGGCAGGATAGGCCTGATGAGTTAAATGAATGCTTCCCTGTCTGTACATCTTTATATCTTTATCATGAGTGGTTTGGGAATCTGGAATTGTTTCCACTGCAAATTACATTGCAATCTGCCCGGATTGATTATATAACAGTAGGATTGAACAAAATGTCATTTCTATAATATCATTCACATCCTAACGGCTTCACAGCTAATCAATTACTTTTGGAGTGCAGCGATGAGGACAAACCTGATCAAACCCAACAAGATCCTCCAAACAATGATGAGCTGGTAGACTGCTTAATTTTCTTTCCAAGGGTGCCAGTCAGCTGATAAATGTTGGGTAGGACATAAGGAGATATCAGCATTGCATTCCTGCCACAGAATCTTTTCCATTCACAATTCCAGGCTGACATGGTCCTGCCTGAACATCACAGCTTAAGGCTGGCACCCACTAAATGCACAGATGCCATCCATGACAGTGAAGTATCGGCCTTGATTGTGTGCCCAGACCTTGCCATTAGGCTTGAGGTAGGAGTACCGAAACTGAGCTAAATTCTCAAAGAGCTGAGCATATGGCCTTAAACGTTTGCCTTCGAGTCATAAGATTCTAGATTCACGCCCCACTGCAGAGCTAGAGCACAACAATCACACCTTGATACTCCAATACAAAAGGAGTACTGCACTGTTGAAGGTGTAATCTTTCATATCAAATGTTAAACCCATGCCCTGTCTTCCTGTTTGTAGATTCCAGGCCCAACTCTGTACAAAGGCAGGGGAGCTATCCCCAGTTTCCTGACCAATAATTATCCCTTAACCTACATGACAAAATACAGATTATCTGGCCTGCATCAAATTATTGTGTGTCGGAGTTTGCTTTGCTCAACTTGGCAGACATGCTTTCTGCATTATGACAGTGAGAACATTTAAAAAATATTTAATTGGCTGAAATCTACTTTGAGATATCTGGTCGTCATAAAATATGCTAAACAAATGCAAACTTGTGTTTATTTCAAATACAGAGCCAGAAAAACTTCAAAAATGTAATAATTACTAACTTTGCTACCAAAGACAATGGAGGCATTTGAAAGCAAGTTTGAGGAGTTTTCAATTTACATTTTGCCAGACAAGATTCAGAAAAAATGATTATGCTTGATACCTAGCTAAGTGAGCGCAAGAATACTGACTTTAATTTTGGTCTCTTTCATTCATCAGAATTACCCCTTCCTATCAGTTACATTGTGCCTTGTTGAGGGCAAGCAGGGCAATTCTTTTGTCAATGAAACTATTCACTGACTTATAATCGTCAATTCAGTGCGCAACAAGATTGTGAATAGAAATACAGTCTTGTGTTTTTATCAACCCATGAGAACCTATTAATTTTCATTCAGAAGAGGAGTAGGCCATTCAGTCTTGTGAGCCTACCCCATCATTCAGTACAATCATGGCTGATCAAACACCTTTTCTTCTCTCCCCATCCCTATAACCTTGTATGCCAGTAGTCAGCAATCTATCAACCTTTATCTTAAACATACTCAAAGACTGAACTGCCATAGCCCTCTGTATTAGAGAATTCCAAAGATTCACAACTTGCTTAGTTAAAACTTTTCTCCTCATCTTAGACTTAAGTGTTATCTCTTTTATTTTTAAATTGTGCCTCTTGGTTCTACATTCCCCTTCAACCCACTTATTTTGCAGGTTTCAATTAGATCACCTCTCATTCTTTGAAACTCTGAACAATATAGACACATTTTACTCAATCTCTCTGCAAAAAACAGTCCCAATAACCCAGGACTGAGGTTGGTGAACTTTTTCCGTCCCTCTTTGGAAATAATATCTTTCCTGGGACAAGGAGACCAAAACTGCACGCAGGACTCCAGGTGCAGTCAACTCAAGCTCCTATACAATTGAAGCAAGACTTCACTGCTCCTGTACTCAAATCTTCTTGCGATAAAGGCTAACATTCCATTAGCCTTCTAATAGTTTTCTGCACCTGCATGTTGACCTTCAATAACTTATTGACAAGGCCACCTAAGTCAGTTCGTCCTTCCACACTTTCCAATCTCTTACCATTTAAGAAATATTCTGCACATATATGTTTCACCTCACATTTTTCCACAATATATTCCATCTGCCATGTCTTTGCCCATTCACTAAGCTTGTCCAAATGGTCCAGAAGCCACTTTACATCTTCCTTACAGCACACATTCCCACATGGCTTTGTATGATCCACAAATTTGGAAATACTACATTTGGTCCCCAACTCCAAAGCATTGATATATTTATTGTAAATATCCAGAGCCCAGGTACTGATGCTTCCGATGCACCATTGCTATCCATAGGTGTCCACATGCTGCCAACATGTGAACAATCCATTTACTCCTATTCCTGTTTTCTGTCTGTCGGTCAATCATTAATCCATGCCAATATATTTCATGCTATCCCATGTGCCATAATTTTTCTAACCATCCTCCAATGGAAGTCTTTATGGAAAGCCTTCTGAAAATCTAAGTGTAATATGTTCACCAGCTCTCCCTGAAGTAATGTTGATAGTAACATTTCACAAAACTATAGAAGTTTAGAATTTAGAACATTAGAATCTATAGAATTTTGGAAGAGAGTCATTGCATTTCTCAATAACCTCCGTCCTTCAACACTCTGGAATAAAGTCCATTGTTTTGTTCACCCAAGAAACAAACACATCACCAAACTGCAGGTCAGGCAGCATCAGAAACAGATTTAAGATTTTAGGTTGCTGACCCATCCTCAGAATTATTGATTTGAAACATTGGCCGAATTTCACTTCCAAGGCAGATGCAAAGCATCGGGAAAATTTCCTAGATAGACCACATCTGCCCCTGGAGAAACTGTCTTGAATGACTGTTTTCATTCTGGATATGCAGGGGTGTGTGATAGCCTCATCATGTCCAACTATTCGAAGGTGCTGAAGTGAGCCACGGAGAGCTGTTTAAGGGATGACCATTATATGATATTACGCTCTGTAGAATTCACCTCTCATATTTGGTCATCCTTTCATCCACTCATTGTGCTCCATCCATGCCAACACATGCCATCTTATCACCCCCACACAAACCTCCATGGCCCTGTGTATGTTCCTTCCCAAGTCAAGCCCCTCAATCTATCCCAGTTAATCCCTCATAGTCTCTGGGCTGAATTATGCCCCTCTACCCATTCCATAATCCTTCATACCTTCCATGACAATCTATGTCCCTCTTGAATCATCCCATAGCCCCTTATAACTCTTATGCAAATGTACTGTCAACTTATACCAACCCATGATCCCTCACCTCTAACCCTTTATAGCCCAGATGTCAATTATGTGCCAACACATGCAAACTCATGACTCCCCACTCTTCCCCATGGCCTTTTCTAGTCCCTATGCCAACTTAATTACAATTCATGCCAAACAGCTCCTCCCAATTTCTGCCCATTGTTATTGCACCCTCAATATTAATTCGCCCTGTATTCACCATGGGCAGATGTCAGAAGCCCTGTTGAGATGAAAAAAAATTTAAATATCCATTACTGGTTTCATTACATTTCACATTCTAAAAGGACTTTAAAAGCAATCCAATACATTTAAAAATCCTCAAGTACCTAATTCCTTATTAAAATGAATATTTGCATTCATAACCTCAGATGACAAGAAATGAAACTTGGAGCTGTCAAATAAAATGTGTACTTAACGTCCCTCAAACCCTCACAACACCACCCCCCACTATGATAATGATAGGTTGTAAAAGCAGTTAATCACTAATACGGTCTGTTTCCACGCTGTATGACTCTATGACTACAGTGATAGCTCTTAGCGTGATTTCAATAAACAGCTACTGAAATTGCAAGCACCATTTTTTTTTCAACTCAGAGAGGCACAGCTGGCTCTTTTCACAAACTTTGAAATGGGAAATTTATATAACTTGACAACTTAATTGATTTTTACGAGAATTCCCATCTACTTTTAACATCATAAGCCACAGGCTATGAGAGATGAAACTTGGTCCAATGAAAATGAAGTCTGCTCGAATTCAGTACTAAGTTTAAATCGTCTGTGGGTTTGGGGTTTCTTGATAAATGAATGCTTCCTGTGTTGATGAAAATAGGATCCATCATTAATCAGGGAGTAACTCCCAGATCTGCAATCTTGGTACCATTTTGGATAAAGCACTGGAGTCGACCACTCTATGAAAATCCAGATTGTCAACTCTGTTTCTCTGCACAGATACTTTTTGGCCTACTGATTACTTCAAACATTTTGTTTCTACAACACATATCCAGCATTCACAGAATTTTGCTTTAGTCATCTTCACCAAGCCTTCCTTGACACTAATTCAATTTTGAAGGGATCTGTTTCTGATCTCCAACTCAAGTTGGTTACAGGCATTTCATCATGAAGCAATTGAAGGATTGCAATGACATTTCTTGGCCTTTCAAACCTGTGGAGCCTAACACACGGAGCCTCTTGTTTAGTTGGTCACAAGATTGTTCTTGATATTCTTCTTGGAGTTGATGGAAACAAAACCATGATGAAGATTCCTCTGGAACATTTAAAGCTGCACTCTGTCTTGGGAATATTTCTATGAGGGAATCACAGATTGATACATTTCCCGTTTTGAAGATAGTTACAATTGTTGCATTTCTAAAGTGACGGGTAAACCTTTTGCTTAAAGTTTGTCACCAGAACTAAGCAGACCATCATGAACATTCTTGACCAGTAGTTTGTAGCTGAGTGCAATGTCATTGCTCGTTCTGCACCAAATCTGCAAGACATCAAACTCCCACATATGTTGAAGGAAGGAAATTGGGATATGTTGGAGAATTTTCCCAACTTTGGTAGCCACCTCTCTCAAAAGGCCCACAAAACCAAATCCAACACTGAATGAGTTGTGCTAGCTCAGTTTCCTACTATCTGCCACAGTGAGCTATTGACGGCAAAGACTTCCGCAAGTCAACAAAAGTCCAAGTGTACAGGACAGTTGCCATCACTGTCCTGTAAAACAGGGTTTGGAATGTATATCAGTGGGACATATGAACAGAACAGGGAGACTTAGGGGTTCAGGTACATAATTCTTTGAAGTTTGCATCATATATAGACAAGGTGGTTAAAAGGCATTTAGCACGCTTGCCTTTGTTGCTCAGTCCTTTGAGTATAGGTATTGCAAAGTCATGTTGTGGTTGTACAAGACATTGATGAAGCCTTTTCTGGAATACGACATCCAGTTCTGTTTGCCCAGTTATAGGAAGGATATTATTAAGCTGCAGAAGGTTCAGAAGAGACTTACCAAGATGTTGCCGGGTATGGAAGCTTTGAGTTATAAAGAAAGGTTGGATGGGCTGGGTCTTTTTATTCACCGGAGCATAGGAGGTTAAGAGGCAATCTTATAGAAGTTTATAAATTAATGAGGGGTATAGATAAAGTGAATGGTAGGATGGCAGATTTCAAGACTGGGGACACATTTTTAAGGTGAGGGGAGAAAGATTTATAAAAGACATGAGGGGCAAATTTTTTACACAGAGGGTGGTTCATGTGTGGAGGAACTTCCTGAGGAAGTACTGAATATGGGCACAATTGCAATGTCTAAAAGACATTTGGATAAATACATTAATAGGAAAGGTTTGGAGGTTTGTAGGCCAGGAGCAGGCAGGTGAGACTAGTTCAGTTTGGGATTATGTTCAGCATAGACTTGTTGGACTAAAGGATCTGTTTCCACACTGTATGACTGTCTGACTATATGGCACTAGAGAAATCACTAGAGAAATAATCCACCTGATTCACTGAGAAGTTTCTCAAATAAATTCTAGTGTTCTTCTTGAAGCCAACTCTACAAGTATTCAGGCAAAAGTCCAAGGAAATCACTTCTGAAGGAATGCTCAGGATGGCTGAAAAGCATCTGAGGACGATCCTGTTTTCCCAACTCTCAAATTGGCAATACTCTAGAGGAGGTCAGAGTAAATGATACAAAGTGACTCTCAATCTCTCCTTGTAGCCTGGCAGTTTTGACATTAAAGAATGGGGGGAGCTTGCTACTAAACGGTTAAAAGGGTAACAACTTATCCATTGATCTAATCATGTTTTGAGTCACAAATGTCTTAAGCAGGAGGCAGAGTGGTAGCAGATGAGGAAAGGAAAGGAAGGAAAAGGTACACTCCAGGCCCCACTATCTCATGGGATATCCTGCCTTATGTATCTAAAGATTTATTTGCCAAATATCATCCTGTTGTGTCACAAAGACACATGGCAAGAAATTCATATACACATCACCCTTGAATCAAGGGGCAGCCAATAATGACAGTGATTAAGCTCATTATCCACTTAATAAAGTGAAAGATAAAAATACATTCTGGCATTTTTCTAATATTGCAATAATCTACGCAACAGATGTGAATAATCAGATCAACCATATGTAGCATATTGTATTCTGTTAATTCTTGTTGGCTTAATAATTTACTATTCTATTAACGTTCCTAATTGACTTCAAATAAATAATTGGCGCAGGCTCATCTGGTGTTAGCAATCACTAGCTCTTTTGCCCACAAGCTCAGCTGAAGAGTAATGCACAAGAGATTGGCCAACGTGATAAGAGAAAATTTCTTATTCCCATAGCTAGAGGATCCATTTAAGTCCTAAATTAATAACAAGTTTAAACAAATAGAGTAAATTTGAAACCGAGTTTTGACTTAGATGTGGAATCCCTGAGGTATAATTCTACCTGTGTAACATTGCCCCACATTGATCCTGCCTCAGGTCCTCCACTGCAGAAGCCATTATTCATGCCTTTGTTTGCTCTGGACTTCATTATGTTCTCCCACATTCTAAACTCTACGAACGCGAGGTCATCCAAAGATGTGTTTCCGTTGTATTAATGCACAGCAAGTCCACCTCCACACCTCCAATAGGACCTCATTCCCTTGTCATCCGCATTTTCAAATACCTTCACGGCACTTCTCTCTAATCTTGACCAGCTGTGCAATCCTCTGAGATATCTGTTCTCCTCTAATTCTGGCCTCTTGAGCCTTCCAATTATAATTGCTCAGCCATCGTTTTCTAGGTTTTCAGACACTTAGAACCCAAGGTCTAGAATTCCATCCCTACATCTTGCTGCCTTGCACTCCTTAACATCGAGCTTTTTAAACAAATATTCTGCTCCTGTGATGCTGCTTGGCCTGCTGTGTTCATCCAGCCCTGCACCTTGTTGTCTCTCATTTGATCATCTGACCTTTCCATGGTTCAGCATCAAATTTTAATTAATAAAGGCCCAGTGAACTGCTTTCAGATAGTTTTCAACACGAAATGTGCCAAATAAATACAAGTTGTTATTGTAATGCCTCGGATTCTAATTTTCAAAGTTGAATTTTGTTTGTGTAGCGATGTTCAAAATCTTAGGATATGTCAAAGAATCTTTTCACTTAATTAAATCCTTTTGATGTGCCTTCACAGTCATGACGGAGAAACCATGGCAACCAATTTGCTGACAGGAAGATCCCCAAACAGCAAAGTGATCATCATCAGAGCATCTGGTTTATTACAATTGTTTAAGGAATAAATAATGACGATAATACCCGTTCTTCTTATACATTCACCTAAGAGGGCTCAATGGACTCAGTTTAACATCTTATCTGAAAGGCAACAATGCAGCACCCCTTTAACATGACACTGGAGTGTGTTCTCCAAACCCTAGATTGAGACATGAATGCATAACCTACTCACTCGAAAACAAAAGTTCTACTCAGCAACAGACCTCTAATAGGTGATGTTGTACATATCCATTCTGTTGATCAGGGTTTTATGAATGTGTTATTTATTTTACAGAAGGAATGAGTTGCCCTGCCCATCAAGATGATGGAAACTAACGTGGAACAAAGAGAAGGTTCACTTTTGGTTTGTACCATGAACTGTCATTCTTAAGGACTCCCTACCAAAATATACCATAATTAGATCCAGCAATGAGACTCTCTGCGTTTTTGTGCACCAATAGGGGAAGATTGCTCTTGTAAAAGGTAATGGTCCTGATAGGTACAATACAGTTCCACCCAACTGACATTGTCATGAGAGGTTGGGTGGGGAAAGGTCGACTATTTTAGGATTCAGTAGGGGAACGGTCTTGTTATTCTCAGTCTCCCAATAATCTCATTAACAAAGTTTATCTTATGACTGTAACTGAACCTGATTGTGGTCACGCAATGAACTATATATTGTTTAAGACTATTCTGATTAAAGTATCTAATCATTTTCCTTTACCACTTTAGACCATCTAGGTCCTGTAGATCCCAGTCAGTAAAGGGGATAGTGGCAACAATTTACTGAATTATGTTGGCACTGGTTAGCATTGCATGCTCACATGACAACTTCCTCTCAAAGCAATTTATCAGAAAGCATTAGTTGAATTTCAATGGGAAAATCACCCTGCTGTGTTTAGATTGCTGTTGGCACAAGAATCAGGTGCCAACTTCCCATATGCATCTAATCTCACAGAAAGGGGAGAGGTCTTAGTCTGCAGCAGGAAGCATTCCTAGACTTAATCCAGGAGTGCCATGTTCAATTGTAACACCAGGACTTGATGGTCGAAGAAGCTATGTCATAAAACAGCCAAATAATTTGAGTAACAACTTCGCAGCATCACAAAAGTGTCATCATGCAGAAGGAGACTATTCAGCCCATTATGCCTGCACCAGCATGTTAAATGAGCATCACTACTTAGTGCCAATCTACTCCATTGTCCCCATATCCTTGCACCTTCCAAGTAGCCATCCAACATCCTCTTGAATGCATCAATTGAGCCTGCCTTCATCACACGTCCAGGCACTTCCATATCCAACTGCTCCCTGAATGAAAAAAGTTTTTCCTTACTTCATCCATGCTTCTTTTGCAAAGCATTTTAAACCTAAGCACACTAGTTCTTATTTATTTTATGAGTGAGAAAAGGTTCTCCCCATCTACTCTATCCAGCCACTTATAATTTTGCAAAGGTCTACAGAACTCCTCTTCACCTTCTCTCCAAGGAGTACAATCCCAACTTCTTCAATCTATCTTCATAAGATGCCAATGTCCCATGAAATGGAACCCCTCTTTCCCACACCACTCCCTTAGCCACGTGTTTACTTCCCTAATTTTCTTGTCCCTAAGCCAATTTGCACGTGGCTCGGGCAGTAATCCGGAGATTATGACCCTCGAGGACCTGGTCCTTAATTTCGTTCCTAGTGCTTGATAATCCCCAAACAGGTCCTCCATCCTAGCCTTGCCTATGTTGTTAGTCCCAACGCGGACCACAACAACTGGATCCTCCCCCTGCCGCTCCAATATCCTTTCAAGCCAGTCAGAGATGTCCTGCACCCTGGCACCGGGCAGGCAACACACCATGCAGGACTCCCAATCCGGCTTGCAAAGGATACTATCTATCCCCCTAACTATAGCATCCCCTATAACTACCACTTGTCTTTTTGCTCCCCCCTCTTGAATGGCCTTCTGCACCATGGTGCCGCGGTGAGCTGGCTCATCCACCCCGCAGCCCTTTTTCTCATCCACACAGGGAGCAAGTATCTCGTACCTGTTGGATAAGGTCAAAAGCTGAGGCTCCTCCACTCCTGAACTCAGGATCCCCCTACCTGCCTCACTTGCAGTCACACCCTGTTGTCCCTGATCACTAACTGAATTTGAATTACTTAATCTACCAGGTGTGACTGCCTCCTGAAACAAAGCGTCCAGGTAACTCTCCCCCTCCCGGATGTGTCGCAGTGTTTGAAGCTCAGATTCCAGATCTTCAACTCTGAGCCGGAGTTCTTCCAGCAACCAACACTTGCTGCAGATGTGGTCACTGCCGTTCACAATGGGATCAGCCAGCTCCCACCTCATACAGCTACAGCACATCACCTGCCCAGCCATCTCTACTTAGTTAATTACTTTATTACTTTATCTCAATTTATGAGTTAAATACCTTCTAATACTTCTCTTCTATAGTCCTTTCAAATAATCAATTAATAGATAAATTAAAAAAAGAAAGTAAATTTTTAACCAATTACATGATACAGAAGAAATAGAAAAAGTATAAAAACCTTACCTTACCAACACACCACAGAGTCCTTTTTTTTTGGTTAGAGGAGGAGGGTGGGTGGGAGACACTACACGTTTAGTGTCTCGGGTTCAGCCGCTGCCCAAATATATTCCCAGCAGCCCCCTGGTCCTCACTGTCGCCTCTCCCTCTTCACAGTGGCGGACACTAATAACATGCCAGTAATTGACAAAGAGACGAAGGGAGGTGAGGACCTGGAAACAATCATAATTACTGAAGAGGTAGTGTTGGGCAAGCTAATGGAGCTAAGGATTGATAAGTCTCCTGGCCCTGATGGAATGCATCCCAGGGTACTAAAAAAAGATGGCGGGAGAAATAGCAGGTGCACTGGCGGTAATTTTCCAAAATTCGCTGGACTCTGGGGCAGTCCCAGCAGATTGGAAAACAGCAAATGTGACGCCACTGTTTAAAAAGGGAAGTAGACAAAAGATGAGGAATTATAGACCCGTTAGCTTAACCTTTGTAGTGGGGAAGATGCTTGAGTCTATTATCAAGGAAGAAATAGCAAGGCATCTTGATAGAAATTGTCCTGTTGGGCAGACGCAGCATGGGTTCATGAAGGGCAGGTCATGCTTGACAAATCTTTTGGAATTCTATGAAGACATTACGAGCGAGGTGGACAATGGGGACCCAGTGGATGTGGTGTACCTAGATTTCCAAAAGGCCTTTGGCAAGGTGCCGCACAAGAGGCTACTGCATAAGATAAGGATGCAAGGCATTAAGGGTAAAGTATTAGCATGGATAGAGGATTGGTTGACTAACAGGAAGCAAAGAGTGGGGATAAATGAGTGCTATTCTAGCTGGCAGTCAGTGACTAGTGGTGTGCCTCAGGGATCGGTGTTGGGACCGCAATTATTTACAATTTATATAGATGATTTGGAGTTGGGGACCACATGTAGGGTGTCAAAGTTTGCAGATGACACTAAGATGAGTGGCAAAGCAAAGTGTGCAGAGGACTGTGAAACTTTGCAGAGGAACATAGATACATTGAGTGAGTGGGCAAAGGTCTGGCAGATGGAATACAATGTAAATAAATGTGAAGTCATACATTTTGGTAGGAGTAATAGTAAAAAGGATTATTACTTGAATGGTAAAAAGTGGCAGCATGCTGCAATGCAGAGGGACCTGGGTGTCCTTGTGCATGAATCACAGAAGGTAGGTTTGCAAGTACAACAAGTAATTAGGAAGGCAAATGGAATTTTGTCCTTCATTGCTAAAGGGATTGAAATAAAAAGCAGAGAGGTTATGTTGCAGCTGTACAAGGTGCTGGTGAGGCCACACCTGGAGTACTGTGTGCAGTTTTGGTCTCCTTACTTGAGAAAGGATGTACTGGCACTGGAGGGGGTGCAAAGAAGGTTCACTAGGTTGATTCCGGAGTTGAGGGGGTTGGCTTATGAGGAGAGACTGAGTAGATTGGGATTATATTCATTGGAATTCAGAAGATTGAGGGGGGATCTTATAGAAACATGTAAAATTATGAAGGGAATAGATAAGATAGAAGTAGAGAGGATGTTTCCACTGGCAGGTGAAGCTAGGACAAGAGGGCATAGCCTCAAGATTAGAGGGAGCAGATTTAGGACTGAATTGAGAAGGAATTTCTTCACCCAGAGGGTTGTTAATCTATGGAATTCCTTGCCCAGTGAAGTAGTTAATGCTACTTCAGTAAATGTTTCTAAAAAAAAGGTAGATTTTTTTTGAACAATAAAGGAATTAAGGGATACGGTGAGAACGCGGGTAAGTGGATCTGAGTCCACGAAAGGATCAGCCATGATCTTATTGAATGGCGGAGCAGGCTCGAAGGGCCAGACGGCCTACTCCTGCTCCTAGTACTTATGTTCTTATGTTCTTATGTTCTTATGTTCTAAGTTGCTCATCCCCAGAAACTTCCTCTGCAAAAGTCTTGTAAATTTCTTCTGCACTCTCTGCAATGCTTTCACATCCACTGAAATGTTCAGGGGGCCAGTGTAGACACAATAGTTGATTAGCCTTCTTCCTGCCCTGTAACAATTCTGTGATTCTGTGAATGATGTACAGCTGTAGTGAGACAATGTCAGTTAAACTATGCCAGAAGATGGATTGCTTCAGAGGTCAAGGCTTACCCAGATTCTGGCCTGAGAGGGTTATCCCACCATTAGAAATTGTACTGTATAATTCTGTATTCTCTGGCATTTAGAAGAAATAAAACAACTGTAATTGATACATAAAGAAAAATGAAAGGCTTGTGTTTTAAAAGCAACTTTCACAACCATCAAATGTCTCAAAGTATTTCACAGCCAATGGTGGAACTTTGAAGTGTGGTTAATGGAGTAATGAAGGAAACACTACACCCAATTTAATCAAAACAAGCTCCCATATATAGGAATGTGCTATGATCAGATACTCTATTTCTCTGGAGTTGATTTAGGGTTATTGAGCAGAATAGAAGCATCACTTTCACTGTTGTTGAGTGAATTTTTACCTTCATATCCACCTGACAAAAGTGATGAGATCATAATTTTACTCTAAAAGTGTAAAGTGTAATTGTACATTGAATATAAGCTTTTTGTCTCAAGTCCTGGTGTGGTACTGGAACCCAGACAGTGTGAGGTGAAAGCATTACCAACTCACCCAGAGCTGATACACAATTAGGAGTGCTTACCTGGTAGATGTTGACAGGCTGCTTCCACCAGCTGGAAAGAAAAATTCTCTTCAAGGCTGAGATTTTTCTGCATTAGAAGAATCAAGGGAGATGGAGATAGGACAGCTAAGTGGAGTTGAGGGCGAAGTTTGATGTGTGTTGGGATTCCTTCAAGCCAAGAGTGGTCTGGAGTGGATGAAGCTAGCCACTTTCTGGTCTAACTAGAAGAGTATGAATATGCAAACAAGGAGCAGGAGTAAGCCAGTCAGCCCCTCGAATCTACTCCCTTAATTAATATGATCCAGGTCGCTTTGATTGTAACCTGAAACCACATTCCTACCTACCTCTGATAACCTTTCAGCATCTCACGTAACAAGATTTACCTCTACCTTAAAAATATTAAAAGGCTCTGCTTCCACCATCTGTTCAGGAAGATAGTTCCACGACTCACAAATCTATGAGATAAAAAAAATTCACCTGATCCGTTTTAAATGGGAGGGGGGGGCTGATTTTTAAACAACAGCTCCTAGTCCTTGATTCTCTTATAAGAGGAAACACCTTTTCCAGATCTGCCCTATCAAGATCCCTCAGAACCTATTTCCCTCATTGAACATGAGCGACACTAGCTGGGCCAGAGTTCATTGTCATCCCTACTCATATGGACTTATATATTTCAATCAAGCCACCTCTTAGTCTTCTAAACTCCAGCAGAAACACATTTAGCCTGTCCAACATTGCCACACAACATGTTCTGCCCATTCCAGGTAATTCTCTGGCGAACATTCTCTGAATTGTTCCCAATGCATTTACATCCTTCCTTAAATAAGGTCACCAGTTCTGTGCCCAGTGACCCAGACATGGTCTCACCAGTGTCTGCCTAACCAAAACATAGTGTCTCCACTTTTGCATACATTTCCACTCACAACAAATGGTAACATTCCCAATTACTTGCTATACCTGCATGCTAATCTTTTCTGATTCGCACAGGAGAACACCCAGATCCCTCCACATCACAGAGCTCCACAATCTTTCTACAAGTAGGTAATTAGATTATTTTTTATTCTTTCTGCAGAATGGACAATTTCACATTTTCCCACATTATACTCTATTTGCCCAGATCTTTGCCCGCTCACTTAAACTATGTATGTCCTTTTGTAGCTACTTTTTGTGCTTTTAACAACTGACATTCCGAAACATCTGCATCATCAGCAAAGTTTGCAACTATACCTTTCTTCACTTAATCCTGGTTAATAAAATTGTAAACATTTGCCCACCAATCCAAGTGGCACATCAACTGTTACAACTTGCCACAGAGAAAGGACCCTTTTACGCTTGCTGTCTGCTTCCTGTTAGCCGGCCAGTCTTCTATCCATCGAATACGTTACCCGGGCATCATCAATTTTCAGTTTTGCAATAACCTTTGTTACTGAACTTTATTAAATGTCTTGTTGAAATTTAAGAACAGTATGCTGACCAGTTCCCCTTTATCCGAAGTATGTGTTATTTCTACAATGATTGCCAATAGCTTAGTCAAATGTGATTCTCCTTTCTCAAAACCATGCTGTCTCTCTTTCATTAACTTTGAAATTATCCAAGTGCCTTGCTATAAATTCTTTAATATTCTTTAATTTTATTCTGCATTATTGCAATTATTTTTTACTCAAATATGGTCTACATTACTTCAGAGACTGTTAGGAACAAATTAGCCTCAGGTCTGTTCGCTAATAGCTATTGACTTTTCTCGAGGAATGGTTAGTAAGTTTGCAGATCGCACCAAAATTGGAGGTGTAGTGGACAGAAAAGAAGGTTATCTCAGAGTACAACGTGATCTTTATCAGACAGCCAATGGGCCAAGGACTGGCAGATGGAGCTTACTTTAGATAAATATAAGGTGCTGCATTTTGGAAAGGCAAATCAGGCCGGAAATAAACACTTAATGGTAAGGTCCTGATAAGTGTTGCTGAACAATGATACTTTGGAGTGCAGGTTCATAGTTCCTTGAAAGCAGAGTCGCAGACAGACAGGATGGTGAAGAAGGCATTTGACATCACTCCAAAGTGTCATTGTTCAGCAACACTTATCAGGACCTTACCATTAAGTGTTTATTTCCGGCCTGATTTGCCTTTCCAAAATGCAGCACCTTATATTTATCTAAAGTAAGCTCCATCTGCCAGTCCTTGGCCCATTGGCTGTCTGATAAAGATCACGTTGTACTCTGAGATAACCTTCTTTTCTGTCCACTACACCTCCAATTTTGGTGCGATCTGCAAACTTACTAACCATTCCTCGAGAAAAGTCAATAGCTATTAGCGAACAGACCTGAGGCTAATTTGTTCCTAACAGTTGGTCAGTGCATCGAGTATAGGAGTTGAGAGATCATGTTGTGGCTACACAGGACATTGGTTAGGTCACTTTTGCAATACTGCATGTAATTCAGGTCTCCCTGCTATAGGAAGGATGTTGAGAAACTTGAAAATGTTGCCAGGGTTGAAGAGTTTGAGCTATAGGGAGAGGCTGAATAGGCTGGGGCTATTTCCCTGGAGTGTCGGAGGCTGAGGGGTGACCTTGTAGAGTTTTTTAAAATCATGAGGATAAGGCGATTAGCCAACATCTTTTCCCCAAGGTAGGGGTGTCCAAAACTACATGGCATAGGTTTAAGGTGAGAGGGGAAAGATTTAAAAGGGACCTAAGCAACAACGTTTTCACGCAGAGGGTGGTGCATGTTTGGAATGGGCTGCCAGATGAAGTGGTGGAGGCTGGTACAATTACAACATTTAAAAGGCATCTGGGTGGGTATATGAATAGTAAGGGTTTAGAGGGATATGGGCCAAATGCTGGCAAATGGGACTAGATTAATTTAGGATATCTGGTCAGCCATGGACGAGTTGGACCGAAAGGCCTGTTTCCATGCTGTACATCTCTATGACTGTATGACTGTCCAATCAAGTCCCCATGACATCATAACAGTGTGTGGTGCTTACTGCACTCAATCAGTATTAACCATCTCAAACCCTTTCAGAACCATATGCAACATCTCCCCTCAAGTCTTTTTTCACTTACACTATTACTGTTATACATTTGTTTTCATATTTACATTTACCACCACCCACCTTCCCCAAGTCTTTGACTTTACAAATTCAAGCAATCTCCAGGTTTCAACATTCTCCCTGAGCATTTTCTTTTTAGACTTGGGAAAATTCTAATCTGTTGGGTAGAAGACGGTTGACTGGGATTGTATTCCTGAGACTCTGAAGTCTGTGATTGACATTTATTCCCAGGCTAGCCATTCATTTCATGGAAATAAATAATCTATGGATGGCTCAATTATACTTGGATAATGTTTCAGCAGTCCCTTCATACAGCCCATTTGTTATTATAGATGCTGGGCTCATGAAATTATAGGTCTACACAACTACACCAGAACTTAAAAGTACCAGAGCTACTGATGGGCAGAAAGCTGAAGACTTGGCTCCCCAACGTGCTTAAGAAATTGGTCCCATACTTACACCTTCATGATCATCAAGCTGTACATGATAAAGAGCAATGTATTCACACAAAGGAAGCCACACATTATCATAAATGTTATTGTGTGAGGTATCTGCCAGAGATATGAATGATGAAACAGATGTGGACCAAAAATTTATGTAGAACGTTTGCAGCTGATTCACCATAACCAAGAACTTTTGTGTTCTGAGGAAGGGTCACCGGACCCGAAATGTTAACTCTGATTTTACCTTCACAGATGCTGCCAGACCTGCTGAGCTTTTCCAGCAACTTGTTTTGTTCCTTATTTACAGCATCTGCAGTTCTTTCAGGTTTTAACTTCTGAAGATCCTGGGTGGACTTCGGAATCAAAAATTCCATGATGTGTTTTTCTGAGCATCTGCTATTATGCGTTTATTGTTGACAGTGTATTACACAAACTAATAAATTCCTTGGAAAATTCATACTAGTCACTAAGTTAAAGCAGTACTCTTGTCAATGTTTCAATACCGCATACATTCTGGTCAATAGGGGACAGAGGGCGAATCTCTCTTGCTGCTACCTTGCTAAACTATGTAATTTCAACACAAATATAAATATTACTGTTAAGTTTTAATAACCTCTGCTGAGCAACCCCCCTGGTTTAAACTAGTTAAAGGAGATCGGGGTGACGGAGAGGAGGTGAGGTTGTGTTGAGTTGGGGGATGGGGTGAGTTGCTCAGCAGAGGTTATTAAAGTTTCCAGAACAAGTGATGGGACAGAGAGTATGGAAAGGGTCAGGAATCTAACTTCAGGCACAGAAGATAAGGGTACAACTCTGAGATACTCATCGTATCGAAATGACAGAGAGATGGGAAGAGGAGGCAAGGTTGCTGTGTTAGTAAGGAATGAAACTAAATCAATAGCAAGAAGTGAAAGAGAGTATGAAATCGTAGAATCTGTGTGGGTAGAGTTTAGGAACTGCAAAGTGAAAAGGACCCTGATGGTAGTTACGTACAGGCCTCCTAGCAGCAGTCAAGATTTGGGGCAGAAAATAAATCAGGAGATAGAAAAGACATGTAAGGAAGGCACTATATTACAATAATCATGGGGGCACTTCAATATATATGTGAACTGGGAAAATCAAGTTGGCAGAAGATTCCAAGAAAAGGAATTTGTGGAACGTCTATGAGATGTTTTATTTTAGAGCAGCTCATGATAGAGTCTATGAGGTAACAGGCAATTCTGGATTTGGTGATATGTAATGAGGTAAACTTGAGGGACGTGAAGGAACACTTATGCAGCAGTAACCATAATATGATAGGATCACCCTGCAGTTTGAGAGGGAGAACAGTATACAAATAGGACGGGTTCAGAGGGGTATGGGCCAAATGCTGGCAAATTAGACTAGAATAGTGTAGAATATCTGGCCAGCATGGACAAGTTGGACTGAAGGGTCTGTTTCTGTGCTGTATAACTCTAAGACTCTATAGCTGTATTACACTGAGTGAAGGTTACTAAAAGGACATGAGGGAGGAGCTGACCAAAGTTGATTGGAAAGGGAAGACTAGCAGGGAAGATGGTGAAGCAGCAATGACAGGAGTTTCAGAGGATAATTCAGGAGGCACAGCAGAAATTCATCCCAAAGAAGAAGAAGCATACTAAGGGGAGAACGAGGCAGCCATGGCTGACAAAGGAAGTCAGGGACAGCATAAATGCAAAAGTACAAGTAGACAATGTGGCAAAGATTAACGGGAAGCCAGAAGATTGGGAAGCCTTTAAGAGCCAATAGAGAATAACTAAAAAGCAACAAGGGTGAGAAGATCAAATATGAGGATAAGCTAGCTAGTAATTTAAAAGAAAATTCCAAGAGTTTTTATTACATTATATAAAAGGTAAGGGAGAGGCCAGAATGGACATTGGATAGGCGAGGAGAGGAGGCAAAGAAGTGGAAGATGGAATACAGTATGAGAAAGTGTATGGTTATGTACTTTGGTAAGATGAATAGAGGCATAGACTACTTTCTAAATGGGGAAAGGTTTCAGAAATCTGAAGCACAAAGGGATTTAGGAGCCCGAGTTCATGAATCTCTTTAGGTTAACATATAGGTTCAGTTTCCAAAGGAAGGCAAATGCAGTATAACATTCATTTCGAGAGAGCTAGAATACATGAGTAAGGATGCACTGCTGAGGCTGTATAAAGCTCTTGTCAGACCGCATTTGAAATATTCTGACCAGTTTTGGGCCCTGTATCTAAGGAAGACATGCAAGCCTTGAAGGAGGTCCAAAGGAGGTTTACAAGAGTGATCCTGGAGATGAATGGCTTGTCATATGAGGAGCAGTTATACTTGATGGAGTTTAGAAGGATGAAGGGGGATCTGATTGCAATTTACAGAATATTGAGAGGACTGGCTACAGTAGACATGGAGAAGATGTTTCCACTCGAAGAAGTAACTAGAAACTGAGGACACAGTCTCAGAATGAAGGGGCAACACTTTAAAACTGATATGAGGAAGAATTTCTTCAATCAGAGGGTGGGGAATTTATGGAGCTCATTGTTACTGAAGGCTGTAGAAAACAATTCATTGAGTATATGTAAGACAGAGATAGATAGCTTCTAGAATAGTAAGTGCATTAAGGGTTATGAGGAGAAGGCAAGAGAGTGGGATTGAGAAATATATTGGCCATGACCAAATGGTGGAGCAGTTTTGATGGGCTGAATTACCTAATTCTGCTCCTATATCTTATGGTCTTATGAATATTGTAACTATGCATGAATACATGTAGAATTCATGGCGAGGGAAATGGCTCCAATTTGTGACTTGCTCTTGGTCATTGATTTTCTCTGGGAAAATTTTAGGTTTAGGACTGTTCTACCTCATTTATCTCTTTTGTGTGCAGTTCTTTGATCTTTTCCTTTGGTGTGACAGTCTCCTACTTCAGCATATTTTCTGCAAGTATTACACTTTCTTACAATAAATGGGTTTAGTTTTACAGCTGGACATTGATCATTCATATGAGCTTTCTTCACTCCATTATGTTAGCAAGGAATTCTACTGTCTGATGTCTGCCCTGCCTGCAACGTTGGGTTGTTTGAAACATCAGGGTGGCACAGTGGCTCAGTGGTTAGCACTGCAGCCTCAGAGAGCCAGATACTCAGATTTGATTCCACCCTCGGGTGACTGTCTGGATGGAGTTTGCACGTTCTCCCCGTGTCTACATGGGTTTCCTCCAGGTGCTCCGGTTTCCTCCCTCAATCCAGAGATGCACAGGCTAGGTGGATTGCCCATGCTAAATTGCCCGTAGTTTTCAGGGATGTGTAGATTAGGTGGGTTATGGGGGTTGGGTCTGGGTGGGATGCTCTGAGGGTCAGTGTGGACTTGTTGGGCTGAAGGGCCTGTTTCCATACTGTAGGGATTCGATGATCATGATTCTATGATCTTTTGTGGTTTCATACCTTAAGAAATTAATGGATTCTAAAGCTAATTGTTATCTTACCCTTTTAGAATTGATCTGTTTTGCTTCCACACATCTGTTTTCCTCACCATCCAGATGATTGTCTCTAGAGGCACATCTTCTTTAGATTTAATAAATCTGACAAAGCTTCATTTTCATTAACCTGTCAGGATCACTGATGAAAATATTTATGGACTTAGATGTCATGTTCTTCTATGCAATCTTGCTCTTTCATAAATTTTACTTGTTCTGAGGTTGAAATAATTGTCCAGGGCTTTCACTATCTCTTCAACTTTGTCAGATGATTTCTTTACATCTTGGTAAGCAATGATATCATCTGGTACACTTCCAATTGTGTAGAAAAGTGTATCTACTTGTTCAGCTTCTTTCTTAGTGACCAGTTGGAAAGGTATTCCATAGCTCAAGAATTGTTTTCTCCAAGCTGTCAAATCTGTTCGATTTGGTCTATCTCTGAAACTAAAGCCACTTGGCAATACTACTTCTGAAGTCATAGTTTTCTCTGTGTTTTTTTTTATCTTCTTGATAGCAAACTTCTTCTTAATTTGATATCTTCTTAATTTGATTCTGCTAGAATGTTTTTCCATGTGTTGCTGCTATCCTAGAGGGCTTTCCAATGCTTTGTGCCTACAATGGAAGGTTTCCTGCTTTTCACAACAGTGATAGAGGTTTTCCCACCTCTTGTGAATGTATTAGGTATTTTTCCATGCTTTGGAATCTCACTAAGAATTCCACTGCATTTCCTTGTCTCGGAAACACTTCTGTGTTAGACCAGACCATGTACGTCTTTAGATAGCCCAATGCTTATCCACTTTAAGTGGCTTAATTAGCAATTTCCCCAGCTCTCCACAACATACAATATGCAAGTTATCTCTCATGGTTCTCTTAGTTTCATTTTTCCAGCTGTGTCTCATGCACAATAGCGGTGATGCTTAATCAGAGCTGCAACTTCAAACTGTTGCCCTTTTGGCATGCCATTTAAGTTTTCTCTCCATTTACAAGAGTTTTTTGCTTTACATCACACAATCCTTAACGTTTGGTCAGCTCTGCAGCGCAACTCAGTCTTCAGACCATTTCCACAGACAACCACCTCTCAGTGCAGCCGGTACCTCGACCTGAAAGCTGCAAGTTTTCTTTCATCCTAATGCACCTTCTGTCAGGTCTGAACTGCTTTCTCTGTCATTCTCTAAAGTATTTGTGCTGATTGTCATCACAAGGTTTTTGTGGTTTGCTCTCATCAGCAATCAGCAGAATCTGTTCCTTTTGAAGTCTCTGGGTCAAGGGCGAGTAGTTTTTTTTTCCCACTGATTGTTTCCTTGAAGGCCTGAAGTCTAATTTCTTTTCATTGGCATCATTTTGTAACAGTGCTGGTCATCACTGCTTACTCTGTTGTCACAGAGGTTCACTCATGTCACCACACTATGTAGACTGCTTTGCTGGACTGGGTTCCTTCAAGTCGAAAGTGGTCCAGCATAGATGGGGAGTAGCCTTCTTTCTGTTCTACCTGGAAAAATCTTGTTAAGTAATCAATATGAAATTTATTGCATTATTTCAACTAAGTGCAGCTTACATTAAGATGGCCTCCATTACTTCAGAGACACTATTGAGTGTCTGAAGGATCTAAATATCAAAGTGACAGAGAATTCTATTTCACTTTTTCCAATTTTTGATCTCAAAAACGCAAACTATGATTACATTCATTTGAATAACATATTGGTTATCTTCAAGTACCCAAATGCAAAATCATTCAAAGTAAAAAATCACAAAATGGTTACAATCCCTGGTGAGTTAATCACCATGTGGAGATGGAATGACCGTTGACAGTTGGCGAAAGGGGGTAGATATACTCTTCATCAAATTCAACATCCCTTTCTGCAGAACAGACAAACGTAAAACACTTCAAAAGCCACCCACCATCCCTCCAGTCCCCACAAAAAAAAAGTCATTTTCATCTGGGCTCAGCATAAAGGAACTGGAGGATGTCAGATGGATTTCTATGGCAGACGAACACATAAAACTTTGTGGTGAGAGAATCTGTTTTAGATATAGTCATTCACTGATGTAGACAAAAAATAAATACCTCTTTAAACAAATCTTTGATATGTTGGTCATTGCATTACTTCATAGAAGTTCAAATATTTCCAAACGTTTACCTAAGCATTAATGTCTTTGCTTTTAATTTAACTTCACTATTTGGATAACCTGTTTTTGCTTTTATAGAGTATCAGCAGGCAAGCAAATACTGAATTTAAAGAAAATACTCTTTTTAAGAAGCAGAGTTGTTGATGTTGTATGGCAATTGGTCCTAACCTCCCTAGCCTTACTTTCCTTCTTGTTGTCCAACTCCAGAAATAGACAGTCAAGCAACATGGAACTACAGCATATTTAATGCTATTTGATGTTAGGTTCTCCTATCAAAATATCTAATGGCCCAGATTTTATTCAATTCCATCATATGTTAATCAGCCATGCCTTTGCATATGTTTTCTTATTTGTGTCATTAATTGATAAATGTGTGAAGCTATAATGTTACATTAAGCGAATTGTGTCAACAGGGCAAGTAGCGATCTCCTCCTCAACGAATAAATAGCATTGAAAGACTAAATCATTAAATGCCTAACAACTGAGAAGGAAGAATGGTTTAGAATGGTTGAATTCGACATTGAGTCAGATAAAGAAAGAAAAACAAATACTGGCAAAGACATATTGTGTTGAGACATGGAGAGAAAAATGACAGAAAGGAAATAGGAAAAAAAATGCAAACTTTAAATCATCCATGATTTTAAAAACTCTAAAACAATCAACCTCTGAAGGAATGAGCCTCCACATTTGTGACCATCAATTTCAGGGTCAGAAAGGCTGGTTGACAAAATTAACACTTTCACATCATTAAGACGAAGAATAAATTAAACTTAAGAGGGCTGAGTTTTTCATGATGAATTTTATAATTTTTATCTACTTCATAAATACATCTTTTAATACTTCAATGCATTTCAATAATGTCACAGGCTGTGAGTATCATTTGCCTGAAGGTAATAGTGGAATGGCACAACCATAACTATTTTTACCTGTTGTATGATTTCCACAGAAATAACAAGCGGTGTTAACTTTACCATCATGCAGAATTCTCTCCCAACTACATTCTCTACAACACCATCACGCAAACCCCCACCCACACACACACCCCAGTGAAATCATTGAATACATTCAAGACTGGGTTAGACAGATTTTTGATTTACAAGAGAGTCAAAAATAATGGCTTTCATGTAGAAATTGTCTTGGAGCTCTTATTCTGATCAGCCATGATTTTTTGACTGGGGTAGCAGATAGAAGATGTTGAATGGTCTACTCCTGCTCCATTTTTTGATATTATTTTGTTTCTACGTTGAAAGAAAAATCTGACACCATACATGTTATTTTCCAGACTGCAAAATTAGGTTCAGAAAGTCTATTCTTGATGCTGATCAGAGAAACAAAAATACTCACCTATATTCTCCACATTTTACTGAATGATCCTCCAATGGAAAATCCTTCAGATCTGATACAGTGCAGCAATTAGGGGGAGGCGATGGCCTAGTGGTATTGTCACTGGACTGTTAATCCAGAGACCCACATAATGTTCTGAGGACCTGGGCTCAAATCCCACCATGGCAGATGATGGAATTTGACTTAAGAATCTAGTGATGACCATGAATTCATTGCCAATTGTTGGGGGAAAACCCATCTGGTTCACTAATGTCCTTTAGGGAAGGAAACTGCCATCCTTACCTGGTCTGGCCTACATGTGACTCCAGACCCACAGCAATGTGGTTGACTCTTAACTGCCCTCTGGGCAATTATGGATGGGCAAAAAATGGTTGGCTACCCAGCAATGCCCCCATCCTGTGAATGAATAAAGGGAAAAAAATTTCAAACGGGAGCATTACACAGAATATGTATCAAATCCACAGCATCTGGTAACATCACTAGTTGCTATATTCCAGGAAGTAATGAGTTCCAAAATCTAAAAAGCTTCTTTGAAAAGCCATGAAGAGAGGGTAAGTATGTACGTGGGTAGGATTGTCAAGAAATTGGTGGGTAAGGGGAGGGGTTGATTCATTCATGTGATGGGGGTGTTGCTGGCTAGACAACTTTCTATTGGCCTTCCCTAGTCACTTTGAGAGGTGATAGTGAGCTGCCCTCTTGAATTGCTGCAGTCTATGTAGTGTACCTCAAGGATCTGTTTTGGGGCCACTGCTGTTTGTCATTTTTATAAATGACCTGGATGAAGGCGTAGAAGGATGGGTTAGTAAATTTGCGGATGACACCAAAGTCGGTGGAGTTGTGGATAGTGCAGAAGGATGTTGCAGGTTCCAGAGGGACATAGATAAGCTGCAGAGCTGGGCTGAGAGGTGGCAAATGGAGTTTAATGTGGAAAAGTGTGAGGTGATTCACTTTGGAAGGAGTAACAGGAATACAGAGTACTGGGCTAATGGTAAGATTCTTGGTAGTGTGGATGAGCAGAGAGATCTCGGTGTCCATGTGCATAGATCCCTGAAAGCTGCCACCCAGGTTGATAGCGTTGTTAAGAAGGCGTACGGTGTGTTAGGTTTTATTGGTAGAGGGATTGAGTTTCGGAGCCATGAGGTCATGTTGCAGCTGTACAAAACTCTGGTGCGGCCACACCTGCAGTATTGCGTACAGTTCTGGTCACCGCATTATAGAAAGGATGTGGAAGCATTGGAAAGGGTGCAGAGGAGATTTACCAGGATGTTGCCTGGTATGGAGGGAAGGTTGTATGAGGAAAGGCTGAGGGATTTGAGGTTGTTTTCGTTAGAGAGAAGAAGGTTAAGAGGTGATTTAATAGAGACATACAAGATGATCAGAGGATTAGATAGGGTGGACAGTGGGAGCCTTTTTCCTTGGATGGTGATGGCTAGCATGAGGGGACATAGCTTTAAATTGAGGGGTGATAGATATAGGACAGACGTCAGAGGTAGGTTCTTTACTTAGAGAGTAGTAAGGGCATGGAATGACCTGCCTGCAAAAGTAATAGACTCGCCAACTTTAAGGGCATTTAAATGGTCATTGGATAAACATATGGATGATAATGGAATAGTGTAGGTTAGATGGACTTCAGATTGGTTTCACAGGTCGGCACAACATCGAGGGCCGAAGGGCCTGTACTGCGCTGTAATGTTCTATGTTCTATGTAAGTGGACCTTCAATGGCATTAGGGAGGGAGTTCCAAGATTTTAACCCAGCTACACTGAAAACACAACATATGTTTCGAAATAACACAGTGTGGAGCTGGAGGAACAAAACAGGGCAGGCAGCATCAGATCTAAAGAAGGGTCCCGACCTGAAACGTCAACTTTCCTGCTCCTCTGATGCTGCCTGGCCTGCTGTGTTCCTCCAGCTCCACACTGTGTTATCTCTGACTCCAGCATCGGCAGTTCTTACTATCTCTGATATATATTTCGAAGTCAGTTTGGAGGGGAACTTGAAGGTGGGGGTGTTCCCATGTTTCTGCTGCTCCTGTCCTTCTAGATGGTAGTAGTCATGGGTTTGGAAGGTACTATTTAAGCAGCCTTTTCTTGTAGGGTGATTAGGTTAAATAGATTAGAAAGCAGTGTGGCGGGTTAGTAGGGTGGCAGCATGGCAGCTGGGTATCACGGCAAGATTGCAAGTAGATAGGGTGATAGAGTGGCAAGTAATGAGGGAGGTAAGGTGGATAGTGTGGTCAGGTGGGGAATTTGATAAGGGGCTAAGTAGGTGAAGTCGGTAGAGAGATATGTGGGTGGGGTAATTGTTTGCTGAGGTGGGAAAGTGGGTTCATAACCTCAGTCAGAAGGGCCCATCTGGTCAGAGACTCATCATATTGGAGGGGGAGATGGGCCTGTCAGGTTGAGGACTAAATTTATTTTATCAGGGTATGGTCATAAGTTCTAGAGGCATGAGGTGATGGCCAGATCAAGTTGCCTTTTTTTTATAGAATCCCGGTAGTGTGGAAACAGGCCATTCAGCCCAACAGGTCCACACCGACTCTCCAGCCAGCATCCCATCCAGACTCACTGCCCTCCCCTATCCCTGTAACCCTGCATTTCCCATTGCTAATTCACCTAACCTACACATCTCTGAACACTATGGGAAATTTCCCATGGCCAATCCACCTAGCCTGCACATCTTTGGACTGCGGGAGGGAACCGGAGTACCCCGAGGAAACCCACGCAGACACGGGGAGAATGTGAAAACTCCACACAGACCTACCCAGTTGTTAATAAATCTTGCTCTTCAACGCAGCGACAGCAAATATAGGTTTAGATCTTTCAGCGTCTGGAAGTTTGCTATATAGGGTACTTCGGGTACTCCGGTTTCCTCCCACAATCCAAAGATCTAGGGGAGATTGATCAAGGAACTAGTCAAATTGGATCAACAAGAGTTGGATCAAATTAGGTAAGAAGTCTATGGATTTGTCAGGGGTGTAGTGTAGGGAAAGGGGGTAACGAATCTGAGTAATTGGAGTAGAGGGGACGTGGTTGCCTGTTGCATACATTAATCAAGAGTTTGACTAGGACTTTGGCTGTCTGATATTTCCTGGGTAAATAACCAGGTAAGTAAGCCAGAACCCTTCAAGTCTCTGACTCTAAGTCAGAGTTGGAAATATTTTCACAAGGTCCTGAGAAGCAGGGGATATTCAGAGTTCCCAGGCAGTTCCTACAGAGAGCGCTCATGTGATAGCCAAACTTCCAGAGGTTGTGTTGAAGAGCAAGATTCATTAACACCTGCATAGGTTCCTTTTGCTTATTCCCATTTGTTTATGTCTCAACATTTTCACTGGGTTTTTTTCTGTTTAAATGATGAGAGCTGATTACTGCATCGGGGAAGCTGCTTTTCAATCTGATGTACAAGGAACCAAAATTAACATACATGAAGCTGAATGATCATCCAAGGACTCTGGGTTTAATAACCATTATATCTCTAATGACATTCATTTAAATCCCTTAGCTGTGCGAGATAACTACAGCTCCAAACAATTCCTTCAATTAGGTATTTGGCCACTCTCCACTCAAAGAAAACCAAGAAAAATAGTATCAGAGATAGCAGGAACTGCAGATGCGGGAGAATCTGAGATAACAAGGTGTAGAGCTGGATGAACACAGCAGGCCAAGCAGCATCAGAGGAGCAGGAAGGCTATTTTTCTGAAGAAGCATCTAGACCCAAAACATCAGTCTTCCTGCTCCTCTGATGCTGCTTGGCCTGCTGTGTTCATCCAGCTCTACACCTTGTTATCCAAGAAAAGTAGTAGAAAGGATAAGGCTAGGAAATTACAACTAGTCATAATTTTTTCTAGTTATTTGATTTTCCAAAATGATTCCAATGGTATGTCGCACATTTCAGAGGAAAACAGTGATGGTGTTTAAATATTTGTCATGAATTTGATGTTTATTGTCACAGACATAATGCATCAAAATATAACATTAAAGGACCTTCTGCTGAATGCAAGATTTGTACGTTGGTTCCAATACTTTCCATGCAGCTCACTTTTAGAGACAGTACAAGTTGGTAAACATTGTTTAGCTTTGCATTAATTTTATGCTATTTTTAAAAATCATAAATCATTATTTGTCTTATGTAATCCTTTCTTGCAGTCTTAGAGTAAAGTGCAGTTCACATAACAAAAATGTGAAGCAACAGGCTGTCTTTATTACAATACCCAAGTATACACACTCTACAGAGAACCTAGATACACTGGAACACTCACTTTAAGAGATTTGAGCCTGAATATTGTCTCTGCAACAGCAAAACTCAACTGTTTCAACTGTTCACTTCTGGGCCAGAGATTTTGAATGCCATTGCAGGAACATTAATCTTGTCATTTCAAAGGCACCTTCAAACTTTAGATTCTGAGGAACAGTGTTTATATATATTTGGAAAGACAAGGATTGATTAGGAATAGTTAATATGGCTTTGTGCATGGGAAATTGTGTCTTACTAAACTGATTGAGTTTTTTGAAGAACTGACAAAGAAGATTGATGAAGGCACAGTAGTAGACATTGTCTACATGGACTTGAGCAAGGCATTTGACAAGGTTCTGCATGGTAGACTGTCTAGCAAGGTTAGATTACAAGGAATCCACAGGGAGCTAGATAATTAGATATAAAATTGACTATAAGGTAGGAGAAAGAGAGTGGTAGTAGAGGGCTACATTTCAGACTGGAGGCCTGTGACCAGCAGTGTGCCGCAAGGATCAGAGCTGAGTCTACTGTTTTTTGCCATTTATGTAAATGATTTTAATACAGGTAGTATGGTTAGTAAGTTTGCAGATGACATCAAAATTGGTGGTATAATGGACAGTGAAGAAGGTTATCTCAGAGTACAATGGACATTGATCAGATGGGCAACGAGTGTCAGATGGAGTTTAATTTTGAAAAATCTAACGTGTTGCATTTTGGCAAGGCAAATCAGGACAGGATTTATACAATTAATTGTAAGGCCCTGGGAAGTGTTGCTGAACAAAGAGACCTAGGGGTGCCAGTGCATAGTTCCTTGAAAGTGGAGTCGCAGGTAGACAGAATAGTGAAGAAAGTGTTTGGCAAACTTGCCTTTATTGGTCAGTGCGTTGAGTATAGGAGTTGTGATGTTATTTTACAGCTGTACAGGACATTGTTTAAGCCAACTTTAGAATACTGTGTCAATTCTGGTCTCCCTGCTATAGGAAAGAAGTTGTTAAATTTGGAAAGCTCAAAAAAGATTTACAAGGATGTTACTGGGTTTGGAGGTTTTGAGCTTTAGGGAGAGCCTGAATAGGCTGGGGTTATTTTCCCTGGAGCATCGGAGGCTGAGGGGTGACCTTATAAAGGTTTATAAAATCATAAGGGGCACGGATAGGGTGGATAGCCAACGTCTTTTTCCCAGAGTAAGGGAGTCCAAAACTAGAGGGCATAGGTTTAAGGTGAGAGATGAAAGATTTAAAAGGGACCTAAGGGGCAACGTTTTCATGCAGAGAGTTGTGTATGTATGAAACGAACTGCCAGGGTAAGTGGTGGAGGTGGGTACAAGTACATCATTTAAAAGTCACCTAGATGGGTAGATGATTAGGAAAGGTTTAGAGGAGTATGAGCCAAATGCTGACAAATAGGGCTAGATAGTTTAGGATACCAGTTCAGCATGGAAGAGTTAGACAAAGGGTCTGTTTCCATGTTGCATAACTCTATGCTAGCCTTAGCTTTCTGAAGTGAATTTAGTTCCTGACTGATGCACAAAAGCAGATTTATTTTCAAAACTTGCAAGGTGGTTGATGATGAAATCACATCTCGTTCTGAGGTGAAATGTTCTAAGCCTACCGTTCATCTTGTGGCAACTTCACTTTTCATGGGATAGCTCTTCCTCATTACAAATTGTTCTGTTATTTATAGGCCATTGAACTTGTTGCTATTTTGACAGCAAATTTCTGGCTGATGAAATTTGTATTTCCCAACCAGATATATTTTCACGGTTTAGCATTGTCAGTTATGAATATCACTTAAGTTGCAAAAAATGAAGCTCTCACAATGACTAGCTGTTCAGTACACTGCCTGGAGTCCACCTGGTCCATACATACCAATAGTATTCATTTGCCACTCTGAGCAAATTAATATGGCTGATCTGCATCTTGATTCCATCCATTAGCTTTAATTGCACTTTCCCTAACGCCCTTACTTAGCAAACATTGGACAATTGTGGTTTGGAAATTTTCAATGACTATCCAGCTTTTGCAGGGAAACAAGTTTGATATTTTGATTATGTGTTGTAGGAAGAAGGGCTTTCTAACATCAACCATGAATGGTCTACCTATACATTTAAGATTATGCTCCCTTGTTGTGGATTGTGACATCAGAGGAAATAGTTTCTTTCTAACTACTCAGAAAACCCTTTATTCTTCATAAACACATAACTAAGTTCCCTGTTATATAAGAGAATACAAGCAGGTGCATGCAACTTGTCCTCATAATTTAAGCCTTTTAGCTCCAATGCTTTTCCAATGAATCTATCATGCAGACAGTGCATTGTAAGGTTATTTTTTGTTCCCTGAGATGCAGTGCCCAGAACAGAACGAAAAGGAAGGACTCACATTCATATAGCACTTTTCATGATCACAAGACAACCCAAAGTACTTTATAACCAATGGATGTAATCACTGTTGGGTTAAGGTTAGGGTTAGTGGGGAAACTCATCTGTATGTAACAATATCCCATAAACAGCAGTATGATAGCTGTCAGTTATTTTTTGTTGTTGATCAATATTGTTGGAAAGTTAAATAGTGTATTTGTGGATTAGCGAGCAGTTGACCTCTGCTTCGTAACTATATCTATGATCCTGATTGAAGGATGAATAGTGGTCACTACATTGCAATAACTCCCCAGCTCTTCTTTGAAAGAATACCAAAATGTCTTTTACATTCAGCTGACAGGATAGATGTACCCTATGGAAGATTGCCTCTCCTGGGACCACCATCCAGGAAAATTGTATGGCTAGGGCTGTAGACAGTGGGGAGCAGAGGCAGCGGGGGTGCCCTTGATGAATAATATGCAAGCTAATAAAGCAAATGAATATGCAGCATTTCAGGGCAATTATCCAGAGTGAGACAGAAGGTATAGAGTATGCAAACGTTCTTAAAAAGCAGCAAATAGGGTCAAAGGGGTAAATAATGGCATAAAGGTAAAGTTTATGGCTCGTTTCTTAAATGGACATATTATTTGAAACAACACAAATGAATTAGTACCACCAGTAGATGCTAATGAGAAAGATCATAGCAATTATGGATACATGGATATAAGGAGACCAAATTTGGACACGAAATATTCATGAGTATGTGATTTTTCTAAGAGTAGGTTGGAAAGGAAGGATGGCAGGATAGCTTTGTAAGTGTAGGATGGAATAAATCCCATAGCAAGAAGTGATTTTGAATTGGAAAATGTAGAATCCATATAGGTGGAAGTAACAAATAGCAAGGGGAAGAAGTCACAGGTGGGAGTGTTCTATAAACTCCCTAACAATAGCTATATGGTAGAACAATGAATAAATCAGGATTTAGTGGCACTGGTAAAAAAAAATCTGTGGATTAATCACGGATAATGTTAATCTCAACGTAAATTGGGAAAATCAAGTTAGTAAAATGACCATGAGGAAAAATTCATACAGAGTATTCAGGAATAACTCTTAGAACAATATGTTCTGAATCCAATAAGGATCATTTGATTATGGAACTTCTAATGTGCAATGGGGCGGGTGTAATAAATGATCAGAGTAAAACATCTTCTAGAAATCAATGACCAAAGAAAGGTAGAGTTTAGCATTGAGTTAAAGAGTAAAGAAACTTGAGTCAGAAAAACTTTACTAAACTTAAAGAAGAAAACTACAAATGAATGGGGAAGGCTGGAATGGACTGGCAAAAGACATTTTGTGGAAATGACAGCTGATGAACAAAGGCAGACATTTAAGAAATTAGTTCATGAATCACAACAAAAATATATCTATAGTGTCAAAAAAGGATTGTAGGAAGGGGGTAAACCAATTAAGGTTTACCAAGGAAGCTAAGGATTGTATCAAATTGAAATAAAAAATACAATGTGACAAAGATTATGCCTGAGAACTAGGGAAGTTGAAACAAAAAAGGAAGAAAATAAATTTTGCAATCAAACTATGTAGTATAAAAGTAGATAGTAAAGCCTTCTTTAAATATGTGAAAAAGAATAGATATGCCAAAATTAACATAGATCCCTTAGAGAGTGAGGCTCAGGAAATAATCATGCAGAGCCAGGAAACGGCAAAGGAGTTGAATAAATACGTTGCATCAGTTTTTGTGGGAGAAGACACTAATGCCCTTCGAAAAATAGTAAATAATTAAGTGGCAAAACGAGAGAGAGAATATGAACAATAGGTATCAATAGAGGAAATGGATTAGGGAAATTAATGGGGCTAGACGGTAATTGGTCCCCTAGACCTAGATGGATTACATCCTAGAACATCGAAGGAAGTAGCTACAGAGATAGCGCAGGCATTGTGAGAATCCTTAGATTCTGGAAAAATTCCAGAGGACTGGAAAATGGGAAATAACTCCCTTACTCAACAAGGGATGAAGACAGAAAAAAAAGGTAATTATAGACCAGTTAGCTTCCCATCTGCCATTGGGAAAATGTTAAAGTCTGTGACAAAGGATGCAATAGCAAAGCATTTAGAAATACATAAAATAATTAAACAAAGCCATCATGTTTTCATGAGGAAGAAATTACATCTGACACAATTTATTAGAATTCTTGAAGCAGCATAGACAAAGGGGAATTGGAAGAAGGAATATATTTATATTTCCCAAAGGCATTCAATAATGTATCACTGATAAGCTTACTTAATAAGAAAGAGCCTGGAGGTGAGGGTAGTGTATTAGGATGGGAATAGGGTTGGCTAACACAGAGAATTGAGATAAGAGAGACAATTCAAGATGGCAACCTGTAATTAGTGGAATGCCACAAGGGTCAGTGCTGAAATCACAATTATTTACAATATATATTAATGATTTGGATGAGAGAAGTGAATGGATTATAGTCAAGATTGTGGATCATAACAAAAGATGGGGAGGTTAGGGTAATACTGTCTACAAAGGGTAATGGACAGATTGAGAGAGTGGGAACAAAAATGGTAAGTAGAGTATAATGTGGGAAATGTGTCATTATGCACTTTGGCAGGAAGAATAAAGGAGTTTAATATTATTTAAATGGAGAATGACCACAGAGGGGTGCAGCAAAGAGGGATTGGGGTCCTCTTTTATAAATCATAAAAAGCTAGCAGACAAGTTTAGCAGGTATTAGGGAAGGGGAATGGATGTTAGCCTTTATTTCAAAGGCAATGGGTGATAAAAATGGGTAAGTCTTGCTAAACCTAATACAGTTCACCAGATAGACTGCACCAAGAACACTGCTCCTATATCTTATGGTTCTTTTTTTACACCAGTCCTGGAGTAGGACTTGACCTCACAATCTTCTAGCTATTAGAGTTGAGTGTGACCAACCAAATGATACACAGCTGATACTGTCAGAAACTTTGCATGAGGTTTAACCAAAGCTCTGTACAGCTGCAACATAGTCCCTTCCTCTTTGTATCCGCATCCCTTCATGATTAAGAGCTATATTCTCATTAATTTTTGAATTAGTCTTTGTATCAGCCCAGTAGTTTTTGCAATATGTTCAATTTGACTCATAAATCCAGCACTGTTCCCCAGTGGAGGTGTGACAATTAATATCACTATCCTTGGGTGAGAGGACAAGTAAAAACATCCACTGCCTCTCCATCTTGACACAGATACTTTTATGAGATAGTGTGGTATGGGTTCAGATGAGGACAAGATCAGGTTCGAATGTGATTCCCTCACTAGAGTCATGTGCCTGCAGACAGTCAGCAGCAAAGAATTAAATCCAGTAAAAGGCAAAGTTTTAGGGAAGCAGGAAAATAAAATCATAGGCAAGGTCACATGATTATGCCCTATGTCAAAACACAATCATTGATGTCTGATGATGCTGTGACATTGTAACTGTTCTAGTGTAAGTTGTTTTAATGTACTACCTGTAAATATATTTGGGCCAGAAAGTTTATGTTCAAGTTCCACCTTCCCTGGAGCTGTGTCCAAACAGGTTGATTAAAAACAATTATGTTGTCTGGTAGCTTTCACTCTATGAATAGCTCAACTCTGTTTGAACCCGAAATAAATCCTCGTGCATGTGTGTGTGTTTGCATGTAAAATGCTGTTTGCTTTCAACTTGTACATAAATATCTGATTTGATTTGACTAGAGTCAAGCTTGCCCCACCCTACAATCAAAATCATACAGCAATTTTTAAATCATAAACCCACCACACTGGTATTTGACTTAGTCTTGAGGATCCAGTCCAAGAGAGTCTGGAAGTTGTTACCATTGCTGAGGTGTTTGGTTCCTTAAATGAAGTTTAATGAGTCTTGATGAGCTGCTGAATTGCAGAAAGCAACATAACATTATAGATGCATAAAGCCATTAAGATTTTACAGCACATAAGGAGGCCCTTCAACCCATCTTGTCTGCACTTGTCATCAAACATTCATCTGTACTAATCCCATTTTCCAGCATTTGGCCTGTGGCTTTGTATGCTATGGCATTTCAAGTGTTAATGTAAATAGTTCTTAAATGTCCTTAGGGTTCCTTCCTCCGCCACCCTTTTAAGCACTGGGTTCCAGATAACCATAACTCTCTAGGTGAAAGAAAAATACTCAAATCCTTTGTAAATCTCCTGCTTCTTACCTCAAAGCAGTGCCCCTGGTTATTGACCTTCTACTAAAGGGTAAAGTTTTTCCCTAACTACCTTGTTCCTTGCCCCTCAGAACTTTGTACACCTCAATCATGTGTCCCCTCACCTTCTCTCCTCTAAGGAAAACAACACCAGACTATCTGGTCTCTCTTTATATCTGAATTTTTCCAGCTGAGGCAACAACCTTGTGAATCTCCTCAATATCCTCTCCAGCTCTCCAGCAGTTCTCCAGCTTTGGCTTAACTAATGGTATACACAATAATAGTATAACATCCTTGCTCTTATATTCAATGCCTTGACAAATAAAGGCAAGCATCCCAAATGCCAACTTAACAAACTCATCTACCAGTCCTGCTGCTTTCAAGGATCCATGGACACAATACCAAGGTTCCTCTCTTCCTCTGTTCTTCTTAGGGTCCTATCACTCATGCCTTTATAATAAAGTTAATTGGGGAGAGAGAGAAAGGACTTATATTATGAAATATCTCCAATTATTAAAAGTTTAAGGAATGAGACTCCAGGATTGGGAATGTTAATTTTCACTGCTAGCCAGGAATGTTGTGTGGGAAAAGTGGTATTGAGGGAGATGAGCTATGTTCTAAATGAATAACAGAGCACGTTCGATGGGCTGAATGGTCTTCTGTTCCTGTGTTTGCTCGTAATTGAGTCATTCAAAATCACTTCGGTTTTAATGCAGGATCCAGCATTCTGCGGAAAGTTGAGCTCCTATCTACCGCGTTAAGTGCAGGAACTTCGCCTTATTCCAGTTGTGAGGCAGGCAGTGTGTTGCTGTTTGTGGAAAAAACAACGGCAGAGCAGTGTGCCTAGCAGCAACTTCTGACAGTTCATATTTACCTGCGCGTCTAACTCTCGCCTGAAATCACCGCGTGGTTTGTACAGAAATATCATTGAATCTTTTAACCTCGCCTTCATTTTGACAGTAGGGCCTGCGTCATTACGCAACGCTGGAAGTAGCTAACGACTGCTTAGTCAAAATTCCATGTGTTTTGGAGTTGCCGTGATGCCAGTTATTCTCAAAGTATAGTGAGTGTCTCTCTGTTCATTGGTATCACAAATTAGAGATGTCTTCTCCATCAATGTTTGTAACCACCCACACCTTTAAATGTAAATTAGACCAGTTTACAGAAGAATATGACCTCAGCTGCAATTAAATTATTTTTCTTCAGACGGAGCAAGTTTTGTACTTTATTCTCCCCAATTTAGCACGGCCTGGTTAAAACTAAGGCGCTGGGATCTAAAAGTGCTAAAGGAAAAAAGAGGTTGGGTAATTCAAAATAAAGAAGTTTGCAAAATTACCTCAGAATAGAGACATTAAACACACACACCAGGCGTCCAATTTGTACTGTCCGGCCCCTCTGAATACATATTAAAGTTAGAATGAGTGAGCTGGGCACATCGCAAGGACAGAATCCAGCGGTAGTTGTTAATGTGCCGGGACACTATCGCCGACCATTAGGTTAATGTGATCATTTGTGTTGATTTGACTGGAAGATGAGAGATTTGTCCCTGGCACGCAGCAGGAGTCATGATAAATGGCAAGTGGCCACGAATGAAGTTGGAAACAAGTACGGGAGAAGTATTTTTAATGCACAAAAAATGCAATCACGTGGCATTTTGGAACTGGTACTATGGAAGTAGAATCTGCACAGCAGGCATCACTGTGGACTGGTGTTAGTGCGTTCCTTGTCACAGGCTGTAATCCATCTTAGTAAGATGTATTAATTTGTTTCGTTCCCTGATTTTAGTGACATAAACAACTGCTCCTCAAAAACGAAAGCATTTCACAGGTATACAGAATATGTTTGCCAAACAACTTGCTTGAAAGTGATGGAAAATGACATGTCATTGTGAAACAAAAACAAAATCAGTGAACTGGGGTGAATTGGCCGATCTGAGTTTGTCCAACAAAACCAGAATGGAATAGACTTTCGAGCGTATACCGCTGCTCAGATACTGCGGAGTTCAAAGTCACTATTTTATCCATAATTCTCAGCTGAATGGTGTGCTTTTCTCCTAGCGTTCGTTGTGAACCATTAATAAAAACAATTTTAAAAGGATCGGGTTTAGATTCTGGTTGAACTCCATGTGCATAGCTCTGTGAACAAGTTACCTGACCAGTGGAATATGGAACTTCTGGATAAAAATAAACGGAGCAAAAGGGGAAAATGTCATGAACTTAAAACTTAGTAAAATTGAACAAGGGAGATTAAACGTTACAGGCGCATTTCTCAAAAAAAGAGGTGAATGATTGTTACACGTTGTACAAATATTTTAAATTTTATTTGCAATTTCCACATGTACAAGTTGTACATTCATAATATGGGTGATCCAACAAAATACACTCTGGACTCTAAGTTATAGAACTGTGTTGTAAATCAGAATGTGAAGGCATGCTTGCAAATAATCACAAAACGAATACATTTCTTCAGTCTGCTGTACCATCGGTTTTAACCTGTATTGAACTTACAATGAGTGTGTCGTTGATGTTTCAATATTATTAATTATCTGCATCCCTGAAATGATTTTTTTCTCTTTGTAAACTCCAATTTGTTATATTTAACATTACAGATCACACGTGTCTCATTCAGAAATTTGCAAAGCAAAGGTTGAAAATATAAAAATAAACGCAAAGCAACGTGACATTTACACACGACATAATAAAATATATCACATTTATAAAATTTTAAAGTACAAGAAATAAATAAAAAAAAAATCGCTCATGTGCTGGGTTATAACAGTGCAGCGGATCTGCGTCTGCAGGGAATCTGACAATTAACAGAAGCAATGGCGGCCTGTTGGTTGTGTCAGGTTATGGCGCGTTGACTTTATTACACTTTACCGTTCAAACTGACCTGTAGGAAGTCGTGTCTGACAAACTTGTCGAGCTTAGCTCCAAGAGTTATGGCACATAATCGATCCCCTCCCGCCCTCTGTACGCACTCCTCCCCCTCCCCGCCCACCCCAAACAAAAATGTCCATTAAGGTCCTTCCATTGTCCTGTAAAGCTCTGGTAGTGAATTTGGCGATGCTATGGGCAACTCCTCAGTTCCTTGTGCCCACAAGGACGAGACAGTCGCCCTTTCTCTAGTTCCTACGAGACAACTACTTCTGCTATATACAGTATTGCACTTTACTGCACCGTTAAATGCGTCGCACCTTAACTCCAAGACTGTTTCATTGTAACATCGAAATAGTGTAGACTGTATCCTCTACCATTGGATCCCAACAACGAGAAGGTCTAACCTACACTGTACCTGTTACTTCAGACAGGGTTTTCTTTATTATTAACTTCATTTAGCAATCCACCAGGCTATTTATCCTTCTTTCATCTTCCTCCGTTCGTTCCCTTCACTTTATTGTAAACAATGGTTTTAAAAAATCGGTTGAAAGTCCCCGTCAGGGTTGCTTGTCATTGTTTTCATGTGCGTGTGTGTGTAGGTGTGCTTATTGTTCCACATTGCAAAGTGACTGGAACAATAAACGGTCGCCTGCAGACAGGTATCCAGAAGTCGAGTTAAAAATTCTTCCGGAAGTCTCGAGTCCATGAAACGAAGAGAGAGAGAGCGAGGGGGCTGGGGTGCAGAGGTCGGTGCGGGTTGGGGGGAGTGGTCGATGTCATTTATTGCTGTTTCCTACGTGAAAGCGTCTCGAGAAACAAAATGAACCCAGTTAAGTCTTCTGTCATTTTAAGTATCGGGCACACGGTTACAGAATTCCACATCCTTACTGAAGTCCACAGGAGTTGTATTTGTTCGTAAATGTGTGGTATGTGTTTTCTGTTATGTAGTCCATCAGCACTTGAAAGAGTTTTATCTGCCACCTTCAGATAAGCTGTGCGGTGAGGTCTGCATTCATTTTTATTCATACCTACATAGTGACCGAGAGAGAAGAGCGTGGTATTGAAATGGTGACCAACCCCAGACAGGCTATCTTGGCGTCATCCTGCTTGACCTTTAACCTCGGTCAGTTTCCATCGGGAAATTAAGAGAGGTTGAGGGCGATATTGAAATCCGAAGCCCACCGAGTGGCATAGCAGGGATGGCAAGTGTTCAGGCTCGACCCAGGGAGTTCTTGTGGCACATTAGCAGTGTCCCTACCTTAGAGCTGGCAGACATAGGTTCAAATCCCACCTGCTGCAGAGCAGTGTATGAACATTTCTGAACAGGTTGATGAGGAAAGTCTTCAGGTCGGGTTAAGTCCTCTCTCCTGTTTTTTTCCCCCCCCAAACAAGTTCGCCATCTGTCAGCAAATCTCGCGGGTATTTAGTCTATCTGTGCATATGCAGCACCGAAATTCGCTTACGCAGAGGCGTGTGTACATATACAAGTATGAGATGCACAACTGGTAGTGTGGGCTTCGCCCCAGTTATAAGTTCATTCTCCCCTCTGGTGTCAGCCACGTGGACGGTTCTCCTTGGTGTAGTGTCTGTTGTCTTTCTGTTTGAGGTGGTAGAGTGGCAATCACCCTGTTTGGCACTGAGATGCCTCTTTGTGGTGGAGTTTTAGGGTTGATGTTGGGTGGGTGAGGGGCCGATGGAAGGGCATTCGCAGGTTCGTGTGTGTTTTATTCTCGGGCTGTTTGGTGTTTTAGAAGTGCTCTTGAAACCCTGGCACGGTGCTGTTGCCACTGGCGGCGTCCGGGCTGTGCATCATGTAGTGGACCTGGTGGAGTTTGTGCAGGTGGCAGCTTTGGCACCGCGCCCCAGCTGGGCACTGGGGGTGGTGCTGGCGGGACTCCGGGGGCCCCGGCCCGGCTGATTGTCAGAGGCCCAGCGCCTCGGCGTGCTTGCGGGCTTTGAGCCTCAGGTCGGCGATGCTCGAGTTCTTGCTGCTGGTCTTGACGGCGGCGGCGGCGGCGGCAGCGGCGGCGGCGGCCGAGGCGGACTCGGCGATCGAGGCGATCTGCAGCCCGAACGGAGGCGGCGGGAACATCAGGTACGGGGCATGCGCCGCCAGGTGGTGGTGGAGGTGCGAGTGCGCGTGCGCCACGCCGTCCAGCTGCAACTGCGCCTGAACCTGCGCCGATAGAGAGACAGAGAGAGGAAAATTGGGTTCATTTCTGCTTCTGCCAAGTCTGCTCTCCTCATGCCACCCAACCCTGGATGAAGACTGAGACATACTAAAGCCCAACTGAGCATTAGTATCCACTTGTCAATGTTGTTGCCTTAATTTGGCTCCTACGACGATAAAGAGGAAAATTGGGCTCATCTCTCCTACAACACTTCGCTCTCCTTAGGCCACCCCTCCCCAAACTCCAGGATGAAGACCGAGACAGAGTAAAACCCAACTAAACATCTCTCCTCTACTATTTCGCTGTCCTCATCCCACCCCCACCCCCCCACACCCCCCACTCCAGGATGAATATTGAGACGGAGTAGAGCCTGCGTGAACATTTGCTGCTGTCTTTTGAACTTGTGTCAATCTGGCTGCTACGACGATAAGACAGGGAGAGAGAGAAATTGGGTTCATTTCTGCTTCTGCCACGTTGCTATCATCAACCTCCCTCCCCCACTCCATCCCCGGATGAATATTGAGACAGGGAAAAACCTAACTGAGCATTAGCAACAGTCTTTTGAAGTTGTTGTCTCAACTTGTCTCCAAAATAATTGCAAACCTGCAGATATCATATCCAATCATCCCCCTCTCTGGAGCGTCCATCCCTAATTGCTCACCAACCCCTTCCAAATGAATGCTGTAAAAGAAAAAGGGGCCAATTTCACGTCTAAATTACAGGCGACAAACCAAGGACTTCCTCCCGGTAATATTCTTGTGTTCACGGTGTCGCTTTGAAACCCCACAATTTCCACACAAATCCATTTAAAGAGATTACTGTGGCACTTATAGGCCTGTGATTTCGCACTCTCTTTTCCCTTCCCCAAAGTACCCACCTTAGAAAAACGTAAGGCGAATTAGACAGCTCAGTGCAGCTAGACAGATAGCTCATGAGACAGATGATTGATAGAGTCAGCGCGATGGTTTGAGCAAAGCATTTAGCATGTCCCCCTCCTGTAGCAGTGAGGATTATCCCCTTATTTTGATATTAAATCTGGAGTTATGTACTCGGCAAAAAGAAAAAATAGAAATCTGCAAAGGAACGTGAGTGACACCTTTTGGCAGCTTGCAATGCCCCCAGTAAAGTTTACAGTTTTACCGTGCAATGTCGGTTCCAGCAGAATGTTGCAAGAAATGTGTGTCTGAGCGGCCCAGAGATAGGCACAGCCGATCCCAGTTTTGTGGCCCACTCTCACTCGCTCCAATCACGCAGAAATCTGGATCTAATCATATTCCTGACCCCCAACAAAACGTCCCCTTTGCGCTGGTTCGTTGGTAGAGAAACGTATCTCCACTCGCCCGTATAAAGCTCCAGCGAGAAATTCATTATCCCAGCATTATTCTTTGCTGCCTGCTTGTTTGGAAATTGCAATACTTTGTTAAATTTCTGTAAGGAAATTGCACGTTTCCGTGTTGATGTAGGGGAGAGACATTAGGGGCATTCCTGACCACTCCAGTGAGGCCGTGTAGACGTGGGGTGGGGGGTCACTTTGGGTGTCCTATCTGTATAACTCGTTAAATTGGAATAGCTGACAGATGGGGAGTGAGAAAACCAGCTATCCCACTCCTTAAAAAGCCGAAGCGTGGAAAAAAAACATGAACTGCTGAATGAGAAAGTTACCCCCGCCACTCAGGGACGTCTTTCGCTTATCGCATCGAGTGGAAATCAGCGCAAATTATTTATAAAACACAAAAAACAACCCTCAAGAACAGCTTGTGCCCTGTCAAAATGGAAATCGGGGCGGCTGCCAGAAGTCATGTAAATTCATCACTGTGCAATAATCCCACAATCCCACACAGTCTTGAACGCTTTAAAACTCCACTTTTAACCAGCTCACACAGTTAAACACTACACCTGTTGGAAAGGCATCCGCAATGCTCCCATGTTCACGTATGGAGCTACACGGCACGCGTCTAAATGGCTTCCCGTTCCCAATATTACTCCTGGCGAATATGAGAGAGACAGAGAGAGAAAGATAATATTAATGTCTTGACATTTGATTGCAATTTATGAAGGAACGATATTATGATATATCAACGGCGGACGGATTCCTTGTATTAGATTCAAGCCAATGAAACGTGAATATTCGCCGTCAAAGTTTTCAAACGATTGAATTAAACAAATCTAACACATCCTTGAACTTTCCGCTGGCACAGGCTCGAGTTACCTCTTTCTAGCCCTGACCTTTCTGGGATTTCCACAATTTGGAGTTAGCTGTTGATCTAACCGTGGGTATAACTCATCCATCCACACACACACGAGGCATATCCACATACAACGTGACCCTATTTAAATATTCTCGTTTTGTTTTTGTTTGTTCCTGTGTTAGAGAGGACACATGAACGGCGGGTGGAGGGGAAAAACATTTTTTTTTGGTACTTAAACAGGGTCACGGACTGGCGAATTAACCCCTTCTTTATTCTCTTATATTTCGCTTAGAACTCTGCCCAGTGACACAGGGATATTGCTGTGTGTGTTCGGTAGTTTAAACAGAACGTTGCCCTCCTCTTTAAAGCGAGAACAGCCCCCTGAAACGAAAACAGAAACAGCTGGAGAAACTCAGCAGGTCTGGCCGCATCTGTGGAGAGAAAGCAGAGTTAACGTTTCAGCTCCAAACTGAAGAAAGCCCATTGAACCCCAAATCTTTGACCCTGTTTCTCTCTCCACAGTTACTGCCAGGCCTGCTGAGTTTCTCCAGTAATTTCCATGTTTATTTTTGTTTCAGATCTTCAGCATCCACGATTCTTTGTTTTGTTTTATCCCGAATGACCGACACTGCCGAAGATATTGAGAGGCAATACCTTTATGCATTTGATTTTCTTGTTTCCGACATTTTGCTCGCCTGTTTTGGAACCAAACCTGAGGAAGAAGAAGAGGATTCTTTTTAAAAAAAAAAGAAGCGGCCCTCCGAGACGAATCGATAACTTTTAACTCTGATTTGGTGTGGCATCCGCCGAAGACGGATGGGCTGCGCTCCGCGTCGCCGTCTCACTAATATGGAGTAGAAATGTCAGTAATGTAATGACAGTCCGCTACTATTCCTCACGGCCTTTCAATAAAAAAAACCAACCCTCGGAAAGGAACGCAGCATAAATTAATTTGTTGTCTGTGCGGAAAGCGAGTATATAAACGGTGGTTACACAATTCGTAATTTGCCTACCCTGACAGTAAACCAACTGTTTTTTTGTGGGGTTGGGGGGGCGGTTGTGAGTGCTGGTGTTATAGCATTTGTTTCTGTTTTGTTCAGCAATGGCCACTTCTCTCAATCAACCAATCCTGATAGTATCTCTCGCAAAAGAAAGACATCTATATCCTTTGATCTTTGCAACATTTGCCGAACGATCAAGCGGTTAATTAATATTAATTGCATTTCCTAGATCAAATATACCTCCAAGCTCTCTTTAATTGTTTTAATAATGGTCATTTGGAATGGTATAATTAGTGCACACACAAGAACTTCAAACGGCATTGTTTAATTACCCCAGATACCTCCACGGTAGTCTGCAGTATGGTGTCAACTGGTTGAAGCGGATTTTCGGTTTGAAGTATGGATTAGGATGTAATCGCCAATGTAAACACGGGGACGGCGCAATGAATGCTTCTATTGGCATTATGGGGGTGATATGAGCAGGATAAATATGCCCATTCCCAACTCAAACTGCGTAGTGCTGTATATCCTGAGTGTTTTATCGTACCAGATGCAAGTTGTTTTGAACCCAAAGTCTCTCTCTTTACATAAAACCGAAAGAACTGCGGATGTTGTAAATCAGAAAAAAAATGCTGGAAAAGCTCAGCAGGTCTTGCAGCATCTGTGGAGCGTGATCTCGAACCGAAACATTAACTCTGATTCTCTCCATAGATGCTACCAGACCTGCTGAGCATTTCAAGCAATGTCTATGTCTGTTTCCCTCTCTTTACGTGTCTGATAGTCAGTACTTCGAGATCCATAGCTATGTGACATGGACGTGAGCCCTGTACAACACACGCCACACATTTTAAAACAAAACCAAATCTCGAAAAGACCCCTAAAAGTGTTATTGTCTTATGTTACATCCGCTTCACAGCCGGCCCGGAATCAACGCCACCCAGCAACAAGGATACAGGTAAAACTGACATGAAATTGTTTATGGGCTGGGTGGGAAGGGGGGGTAAGGTCAGCTGTGGAGGAGGAAGTGGATGGTGGCTTTTAAAGAAAAAAAACTTCCAGCACACAGGAGAATCAATCCGGTAACCCGGAGTGTACTCATTCTGCATGGGGAGTAAGTTGTGGATGTGGGGAAGGGACGGTGAGGACGGTCTCATGGGTCTCCCCAGCGGGTTTTGCCTTAAGAAAGCAGCAAAGGAAATGTTATTGGAAGTTTGAGGCAAACATCCCGCTGGCTGAAAATGAAATGTAGGCAGAAAGGGGCAAGAGGAGCGCGTTAAAACACAACTGAACTATTTCGAGGCTTGAAGCGTCCCAATTACCCCTGGAGGGGGGCAGACATAGATATAAGGGGTATATACAAGCGGGCTGTCGAGCGAAAACATTAGGTTAAACCTCGGGAGATAGTCAGATCAATTACAATTAGTGCGCCAATGTCGATTCCAAATATGTTAAGTTAAAACAACTACATTGTTTGCAGCCCGCTTTTACACAATCGATTCCTTATTAAGCACCACTAAACGCTACCCGTTGGAAACGGTGGTAATATGATTTCTTTTTGATTTCCATTAGCGACAGTGAATAATGACATTTAATTTAGGCCTGCGCCATAAACGAAAATGTATTATATGTAATTGAATTACCGGCTGGCCCTTCACCGCTCTCATAAGTTTAAATTACCCAGTGACAGATGCTTGGTGCGCGTTGCTAACCGAGCAGGTTAATAATCCGCGGCAGTCGCTCCGAATAAGGGAGCGTGGATTTTGGTTACAGTGGCTGCTGTTGCGTCCTGTCCTTTCCCCGGCCATGACACTTTCCACATCTGCTTCTCTGCCTCCTCCTCCACACCACCACCCTCCGCCACCACCACCACCACCCACCCCCCCACCCCGCCCCCCGGATCCGCAAACTTGTGTATTAGCCAAGCCCCACACAGCACCTGAAAACAGAGAACTGCCCTGCACCTTGACTGACGGTTTCAGTCCCGCTGATTCAACTCTAATAAACAAACAATTTTGTATGTTTACACGGGAGGACCCCTCCCCCCCAAAACCGGACAATATTATTGTCTCCTTTCCCACACCCTCCCCCTATTTAGCCCAAGAATGAAGCGTCTTCACTAATAAGCATAATATCTATTCAGTAGAGCTAGCCCAATTTAGCCTCTTATCTATCTTCCTATCTACCAATTCACTTGTTTATTTTCTCTCTCCATGTGTCTATTCCCCCGAAATTTCGATTTAAAACGCAACTTGACTGCAAGACCACGCGTTTCCAGGAAAGTCTCGCCTAAAAACTTCCTTTAACACCTGCGGTGTGTACCTTGCCTTAGCCTGACCCAGCCTCCAGGACATCCTAACAGTGCTCTGTGTCTCACCCGGGATATTCAGAACCGCTTATGAACCGGCTGCGCTACAGATGGAAGAACTGACATCTGCGCGTTCGGACTCCTGAGATATTTACATCAGATCAGCATTAGTTTGTTTTGCTTTGTCTTTTTTTGTAAATCAATTTATTGGAAAATTGTTTTATCGCGTGGGACTTGACCTCAGGCAAACTCTTTGAGATCTTCAGATAAGTGCAACTCATTTCACTCATTTCAAATAAACACAACTGAGTTTTATCTGGAAATCACGCCATTCCCGCTGTTTTGAACTGGAAACAGTGAGTGAACAGTTATAGCAACAGAAGTACGACTCGCTTACAAACAAACACCCCTCTGTTAGTCTTTTTCCTGAAATCCAACTGCACTCGCAACATTGAGTGTAATTATACTTCAAGGTTTACTGGCGGTAAAGTTCAGAGCTAACTGGTGCGTGTGTATGTGCGTGTGTCTCTGTATGTGTGTGTGTGTTAACAGGTAGCGCCCTACAGTATTTTAAGATCCTAGTAATGAATCTCCCTCACCTGGACCCTAGCTTCGGACAGGCCTAGTCTCTGACTCAATTCCTCTCTCATAAAAGCGTCCGGATAGTGCGTCTCATCGAAAAGTCTCTCCAGTTCATTCAACTGTTCCAGTGTGAAGTTGGTCCGGCTCCTCCTCTGCTTTAACTTTGTCTGGCCGTCCTCGTCTTCCGATTTCACATCCTCTCTCTTCTCTTTACATTCATAAATACCTGCAAAGAGACCATGCCATTTCGTGAAACTAGCCAAGTGAGGGGAAGGCGCATGCAAACCTACACACACACACCCTTCAGCTTCAAACTGACCGAACGATCCAACCCCGGGGTGCCCTATTCATGAATGCTGACTGTAACTGTATCATTTTCAGGGTGCAGGTCATGCCACTTGCCACCAATTTATTTTAGTAACCATTGTCAAATAATACTGCGTCGTTCCCCCAGAGCTCCAAGGGCAGCTTTAGCTCCTGTAGAAATTCTGATTTGAACGGTAAATTATTGTCTATTGACAATGCATTGGGCCATTAAAGAACAGGCACCGCTTCCTTCTCGATAAACGTTGAACATTAGTTTGCATACATATATAGAACACTCCCCCGTTCAGAATTGATACAGCAGCCTCAAACCTTGCACGATTTTTTTTCATTCTGACTTCTGTCTGATTTGATTGCTCTTTCTCTGGATCTTAGTCACACGACAGAGGCCTACATAAGGGATGTAGCCTCTTAAATAAAAAGAAAACAATAAGGGTCTCGTTGCCTTTCAGAGTGACTAGGGGGCGGATGGAGGGGAAAGTGTATCACCTATAAAATGCCTGGCTGACATTTTATTTCTGCAAGAACAAAGCCGCGCAGACAAGCTAACTCTATGTTCCAATTAAAGTAGCATAAACAGGCGTGAAGATTTGCCATGTTTTTTTTCTCTCCTGTCATTACCAGCACAACACAATCTTTGATCACTGCTAGTGCCAAACGGTATTTGTATTTCAGTTTCTTAAACAACATGAACATTTCCAACTGCCAGACACTGTCAGGCCTGCTGAATTCTAATAGCCAGAGATAGCTATGGCAGTTTTGCCAGCCCCTGTTTGTTTTCCACCGTATCTATGTTACGCAGCACAGAATGTCCAGGCAATTGATCCAAAATGAGCCTTAAAATAAAGCATCATTATCTGAACGCCAACTTTTTTAAAAATTTTGTTTGTTTTCATCACCTTTAGAATCTGGATCCATTTTACCAACTATTGCAATTTCAGCTGTTGCATATGCCGGAGCGAGAGGTAAAGCGATCACTGTCCTACGAACAAACGGGACGAGGCGATTGTTGTTTTAATCCATTAACAGCCTATTCGGCGGGGAAAATATGTAACTGTGTTTCTACACTAGCGTTTGAAACATTTGAAAACTTCCAGCCTTATCTGGACATGCCCTTTGCGAATTTCAACTGAAAAAATTTTGCGCAAAATAGGCAAAACTTTGACAATTTTAACAGCTCCAGGATTATAATAAAGGCAACGTGTTAAAACATTATTTTCTCCCTGTTTCGCTCATAAAGATTTAAACCGCGTCTCCCAACTCCCCCTAACCTCTTTCGCAAATGTAATGCTGATAAATTAACTCAACAAATTGACTGCATTGATTTTTTAAATGTTTTTTGCGGTTGGATTAATAAATTCAACTAAAAACAAAACTTATGTATACATCCGGTTATTTATCCTGGTATTCTACACTGCACGCTAGACCAGCCTTTCGCCTTTCATATTAAATGATGTTTCTGATAAAGCAGGAGATGTATTTGTTGAATATAATTTGTGTGAAAATAATCCACTGTCAGTATATATATATATTTGATACCCAACGGATTTGAGAAGTTCATAATGATTTATTGGAGAAGGGAATAACATTGAAAGTGTGTCCATGGGATGAGTTATGGAGGAACAGAAAGTGGATTTAATGTTAATAAAGTGAATTTTACCTCTGAAACTCACTAACATGTTTTATTTTTGTTTAAATTTAGCTGGAAGGTGAGAATCGCGAATTTGTCATAAGAAATGGTTTGATCTTTCAATATCCTGTCTTGCCACGCTCCTTGTTTATTTAACCCCAGGTTTTCCATAACGACGTTAGCGGGAGCTGAAATCCGAGACTATTACAAATGAATCTGCATCATGTCTTCCCTGAACTGTATGAATCATAATAAGGCATCCTCTTTACACCGATAGAGATTGCTTCGGCTGTTTAAACTCTCCTAGAGAATACTGCTCATTCCATCATCCCAGGTAATTGCATTAGGATGGGATTTCATGGCATCATTTCTTTCAAGTCACTGTCTGAATTCACAGCACATATGAATAGCAATAAAAAGCGCCAGTACATTCTGTTATTGCCTTCAATTGAATAAAGCTGAAATATTAATATATAGGTGGGACAGAATGAATCTGGCGTACAATACCGCACGCATGTAAATGCGCTATTTAACACCCAGGATCAGATTTTTATTACACAATCGCCGTTATGCATGTAGATGTTTTTTCCCCAAAGATTTTGCCTTTTTTTTTACATACTTCGAATTGGTGACATCCGCTGCTAGACAGTATGGAGAGCTAAAATATATTTGCTATATATAAAACAATGATTTAAGAGTCTGACAATGATTTGCCTTTTACTGAGTTATTTAGTTTTCGAATGAAATCGTCGAATCTTATGAACTAGCTGGTAATATGGTTAGCCCAGTCTTTACATGAAGTGACCATGTGCATTTTGCAGAGTCTATTAACCGTGCACACTCGGTTTAACGACAGTGCTGTTTAATTGCACCTAGAATCCGATTCAAGCAAAGCCGTGTGCTTTTCTCGTCACTTGAGTGCGAGATTTGGGGATATCTGCAGCCATTTACGAATTCCAACCCACGCCACTTTCCACAATCGAAAGGACTCTTTTTTGAAAATCGCTGTTTTTTTTTCAGCGAATTCCAGGTTTGGCGACTGGTTAGCCAGCCGGAGGAGAAAGATTAATGTCTTTTTTATTATTATTTTCTCCCCACTCCCTCAGCCTGAACATGGAGTGGCCCTTGCCCCGCTAGGAACGAGGAGGGAGAGATCGCTGGGTTTGTGTGCAAGAATATCACATAGGAGGGGAGAGGGGGTTGGGGTTGGGGGTGGGGGGGGAGGGTAACAAATGAGGCAGAATATTAAGAGAGTTGCCCCGACTGAGGGCACTTCCCAAACCCTCAGATGGTGTCGGGGGCGAGCGCTGAGGAGAAACCCCACGCCATTCTCCCATGTTTGTCAAAGTCTTTTCTTTGCCCTAAACAGTTAAAGGGAGCAGCCCCCCCCCCCCCCCACCGCCCCCTCCCCGCACTGCCCTCCCGCCCGGCCTCCCACCCCGGGATGAATTGGAGCGAACTTTTCTGTCTCTCTCTGCAGGATTCACAGAGGGTACTGCGAGGAATCGATACCCGATGCTTTCCGTCTAAAGCCTCGGTAACAGGCCGAGAGAAATGCTCGGTGTTCTCCTGAAGCCTATTAAGTTTTCTCGGCGTGGACTCACCTAGATTATGGCTAGGGCACACATTTAAAAAAAAAGCTGCCTACCTTCAGAAGTTCTGGCGGAGTTCAAGTCTTTTACTTTCTCGTTCTCGTTCTCCACATCCTTGTAAACGTGTGCTGTGCAATGGCTGGTGTCAGTGATCTCTTGGCAGCTGGAATCTGAGCCACTCAGTTCCCTGGATCGAGCTAGCCCGCTCTCCAGAACTTCCCGATACGTGATCGCTTCTTTCTTATCCTTGCTTTTTTGCTCGAAAGATTTAGAGACGAATGCCGTCAGCTCCTCCATGGTTAGCTCGCCCGCTCGCTGCTCTTTTGAATATGTATATGTCTCCCCTTCTCAACGTGTTGTATGTGTGTGTGTGTTTGTGTCTGTGTACAAACAGCCTCCGAGCCGGCAGAAAGAGAGAGAAAAAAAAATCCAGCCCCCACGCACTCTCCCTCCCTCCCTCCCCCCCCCAACCACCCCTTTCCCTCCTTCTGTCCACAATGTGTTTGCAATGATGCCTTGTTATTTTGCTAACCACCTTGTTACATGCTGTTGGGAGGGGTGTTGGCGGAGGGAGATCGGGCCCTGGTGTTATGTGTTACTATTTGAGATCAGAGTATTTATACTTGGCGATCAGAGCCCACCTCCCATTCCCAACACACACACACACATACACCCACCCCCCTTCCATCTCTTCGGCAATTATTCAGTTGAATACGTCTCAGACGCGTGGATCATACAACCTGTATACCTCCTCCCCACCACCAACCCCCAGCCCAACTGCTCTCTCTCTCTCTCTGTCGCTAATCCAGTAACCGAATAGGATTCTTTTAATTCAATTACAATCCTATTATTGCTCTCCCATTACTTGGGTAAACACCCGAGACGTGTGCCAACTGTTTACATAGGGAAATCACTGCAAGTCGCCGAGTTCAGTGGCAGCGGATCAAACTAAACTCACCAGCCTCACGATTGCAGAACGCTGGTGTGTTTGGGGAGGGGGTGTGCACATACGTTAATTTTATTGCATTTAAGAAAGGTTCAACATATACAGGCCACCTGTCTAACTAATGCACACAAAGGACAGCAAAATCACGATGTCTTTTGTCATCATTATTCGACCAAATGCGATAGAGGTGTTTTACATGACAATATAACACGGTTGTGCATATATTTATGCATATTCGACCTTTCGATTGCAAATTATTGCGTTCCGGTATTTAATTTGATATCTTGCATTTTCGCAAGTCTGTTCTGATGCGTAAGATGAAATTAGCTTCAGTTTTTAAATTTATATCTCATATTTACCTTCTAACTAATTATATAATCGTCGCATTAGATACGCTTGTTTATGCAGATCACTTGTTAGTTAATCCTTCAGAATGAGTACCTGTCGGCTATTAATTATACCCAGAATATATAAGGCGGGCTGTGGTTATGCAGCGTGTCTAGGTCTCTGGGTAACTGCTCAGTTTCTGCAGTTTATAGTTTAAGGAGGCCAACGACCCCCAGTGAAGCGAGCATCTCATGCAATTATTAATTTTTCTCTTGGTGAATGACGTTGTTGTTGTATTTAAAATCACAACATACCGAACGAGATAAAGTTAGCGAGGAAAGAAATTAATGTTTGCAATAAGAGTTGCTACTTTTTAAAAACAAAATTTAAGAGAATCGGCTCCCCAAATTTGCAGAAATGTTACGACATGGATTTTAACATATTATACAGGTGGGAGCAAATATACCATTGCTCCCTTTTTACAGTGACTGATCTTGACAGTTATTGTATTGCTTCATCTATATGTCACCTCCGATATAGATTTCTTTTTAAAAGTGACATGCAATGAAGTCCTTAATTCAATATGCGCGCAAATGAACAAATAGTCCACCTACAGTCCATCCTTTGGCACTGATAGAGGACATCATTCATCGAAAATATTGAAATGTAGTGAGAGAATCTCCATTCCCTGTTCACCAACGGACCGCCTGAATAACAGCGCCAAGTAGGAATCCACGAGGCTCCTGGACATGCTATTGTTGGGCCCTAATATTTATAGGTAAATAAAGGTACACAGATCCTGCTCTCCGGCTCTCGAACCCAGTTATAGCCACAAAGTTCCCCTCTTCACATCAAACTCACGCATTCACCCTGGAGTGCTCCATTTGTGCCTTCACCATAGCACATTATTATAAGAAGGAATTCACCTGAATTTTATATTAGAATCTCCAAATCAACAAATCCACTTAAAATGAGTGAAGATGACCCTTTTTTATGAAAATAAAATTACATTTCGTAATGCGTGTGATTTCAAGAATTGAGAAGGACTGAATTAAGGGAAACTCAACCCGTCCCCAATTTCTGTCCTTGCAAATTACAAATCCGATCAATTACGTGCGACTTTCCAACGTTATTAGCAACGTTTTGACAAAAGCAACCTTTTTAGTAAGTCACAACGTATTATTGTTTTAGGAGAGACGGAGCAGAAAATCCGGTCGTGCTTCAGCCCTGCTTGTCTTCAGTCTGTTTACACACTCAGGAATTATGTCACCCTAGTCAAATTCCGCTACATTTCTGCTACTTGCTGTGACGCCCCAGAGTGAAGACCGATACCACAAGCACAGATGTGTGGCAGTGCCTTTGCACAACTTATACTGGTCTGCTTTAACCTTCCCCAGGCTGGGGTGGAGAAGAGAGTGTGCGTGTGGTATCAGCTTCAAAGGATACGGGCACCATGCAATTTTCCTGGGTTCGCAATTTTGGAGCTGGACCTTAGCCTCGGATTTAAGATACTGAATTGTAAGCAACAATACTGCTGCATCTTCCGGCATGTGAGCTGGAATAAGGAGGTAACCCAGAGAGAGGTCTGTGTCCTTGTGCCTTCACTGTTAAGAAATGACGTGCAACTTGTCTCGAGGGTTTGTAGCCTGGCTCCAGGAGCCAGACACGATTCACCGTCCGAGTGACGTTAATAATTCTGGGGATGGGTTTGCACTTTGTGTGTAAAACAAAAACAACGCGACATGCTTGAAGTGGCAACCTTTTCACTCCCCTCTCTGCTCCACTCCCCGCTCTCTTCTCCAATCCCCTCTCCATTCCTTTCTTCAATCCAATCCCCTCTCTCTTCTTTAGTCCCCTCTCCATTACCCTCCCCATTGTCTTTCTACTTCCCCACTACTCCCCTCACAATTGTCCTCTCTACTCCATCCCTACTTCACTCTCAACTCCACTCTCCATTTCTCTCCCTATTCCCCTCTCCACTTCTCTCCCCTCACCATCCCTTCCCACTCCCTTCTCAATTCCCCCCTCCATTTCTCTCCGCTACTTCCTTCTCCATTTATCTTCCCATCTCCCATCTCCATTTCTCTCCCCCCCCCCCTTCCCATTTCTCACCTTACTTCCCTCTCCATTTCTCTCCCCTACTCCCCCATCTTCTTTCCCCTTCCCTTCCTTCCTTTCCTGACTCCCCTCCCACTCCCTCCCCTTCTTCGCTCCACGCCCCTCCCTTTTCACCTGCCCCCTCATCTTTCCCATTCCCCTCTACTCCCTTGTCATTCCCCAGTCCCTTCCCCACTTCAGTCTCCTCTCCGCAGCAACCCCCTCCTCCTCTCCCCCTACCAACCTCATGTCTCCATTTCTCTTTCCACTGCCTTCTCCATTCTCCTCCCACTTCTCCCCCCACTGCCCTCCCAACACCTACCCATTCACGTTTCTACCTCTGCCCCATCGAATCTCCAAAACTCTTTCAGACGAATACAAGCGAATTTGAATGAGAATTGCTGTAAAATAGAATAGCTCGCTTCAACTGGTGGAAGTCTAACCTTGGTTTAAAACAGGCGCCTTAAAGGTAAACTTCTTCGCAGTTAATATGTGACCTTCTTCACTGCCCGCGCCTTTGAATTCCGTTTCCTCCGTACCTCAGTGTTTGTTCATTGAGAAGGAGTATGTTACTGAGGGACGTCGTGTGTTTGTTATGAGGACCCATTGATAACTCCTCATGGACCTGTTCAAAGTGCACTGTTAGTGTTTGACAGCCGCCTGATGCGCCCCGTAGGGTGTCTCTTACAGATGGGTGTCAGTCCCACTTTACCCCAGTGTTGTGGAAACATGTGCTCCATCACATAGCCCTCTTTCTCGCAAAGGTTTGTAGCCGCTTCGTGTGAGATTTATGCAGTGACTTCTTGGCTCTCCCTGTGATCAACCTAGCTTTTTCCAAATGAACTCGGAGGGCTCGGGACTTTTCCCACGTCAAGTTCATATACCTTCCCCTTCCCCTTCCCTTCTTCAATAAATGAACAGCAACACGATTTGTGGCTTGTGGTTTCTTCCGGACCGTCACCGTTTCTCATTGTTTATTCTGCAGCGAGGGAGATCTGTTGGTGCAAGTTGGGAGGTTGGAGGGGGTGAGATTAAAGAAAAACAACCTGAACCTCCGGATGAACTGGGAGCAAACATGAGCCCCTTTCACAGCCATCCCGGCTTTATCAACACCGCCAACAGCCACTCGACTGCGAATAACCAATCGATCAGTTGATGTTAAAGTCACAAATCGGGGCTGAAAATATTTCCACTGTAATTCCCCCTCCAAAAAAAAGTCTATATCAAAAGTTCATGAGAGACGTCCCGCTACGTTTCTTTGTAAACAGACACCCCGGCCAAGAACTCAACCCCTCCAAAAATCCTGAACTGTTGCACAGTTGGAGAATTGGATAACATTTCAAAACGCGTTGGAATTTTAATAAACTCGTCTTAGGTGTATAACGATAGCCTTGTTGCCTGATTGAGATGCGCTTAAAATAATGGCGCAGAGTTCAAAGCCATCCCCATGATGTTTTTTTTGTATGTGACTTATGTTGGTGCATTGACGTGGATTACACGTGTGGGTTTGCAATCTAACAACACCCCCAGGGGCAGGCCGCGCAGAGAGAGAGAGAGACCTGGGGCTCAAATGGGACTCCAGCAGTTGCTCTGCAGAGCCCTCAATGCTTTGTCAATGAGCATTTAGATACGATAGTCTTAGGTGAAGCTAGCATTAAACCAAGAGGCGTTAGCCGGGCAGATGGATAAATAAAGGGAAAAGGGGGGAAAGATCATTGCCTTCCCAGTGAAATATTAATCACGATTTATTGTTCTCCAAGGGCCGGTGGAATCGTGGCAAGGAAAATGCACCGGAAGATGGAGCTGCTCCGGTAAATAACGGGCCGCCTTCTAATTTCACACGTCCCATTATGCAGTTCACCAGAGATTAATCAATCAATTAGTGTCTTCGCGTCTCCGAGACGGAGGTGCCGAGAGCGGCTCCAAGAACACACGGAGTTTTGAAGCGCCATGCCCTCCTTAGAGCGCCAGTCAGTTAGGGCTGTTTGAATGATTATGTTCTCTCCATCGAACACATACTGATCAGTATTGATAGCACTGTTTTAGACAATACCTGACTTGTCAAAACGGAGGGGGTGGGGGGCGGGATAACAGACCAAACGGCACACAGCCGTGTCAAAAAAATCACCACGGGGTATGTACATAAGGTTTATCTAGTAGGTGGAATCACCCTGTTAATGGCAGATTGCTGTATCATGTGTAAAATGTTCGTATTCTTAACACAACAATTGAATGGTTTACATTTCCCTTTGCGATAGACTCAAATATACTGGAACCAGGGCTAATAGATCTTCATTAACAGCGAATTCATTACCACTGCATTAAATAGATACCCGAATTCACTCTCTAGAAACCACCGGGGAGTTTTAAGAACACAAATGAAATCTTCATGAACACCCCATCTCAAAATGTCTATTCTCGTTTGGATGCCTAGATGTTTATTTGATGGAGTTAAAATTTAGTACGGATTTGATTTTCTTTGAGATCGTCCAGTATTTATTAGGTCAAGGAAATCCGTTCATAAAAACACACACACACAGCTTGCATGTCTGAAATCCCTTCGGTGCTGTTCTCAATCGATTTCCAAGCGACGATGATATTTTATGATCCTTTTACAGCGAAGCAACTTCTCCATATTTCCACCGCTCAAAATGAATCGATTTTTTCTTTAAAAAAAACTTTCTTAAAAAAATCCTGCTTTTAAGAAATTGCTTTTTAAGCTTGAATAGTGTTACCTGCTTTAATTTATACGGGAATATATCTGTCTTTGAGATTCCCAGCAGCTGCAGCAATTTGGTCCCACATTGTGGTTTCAAATGTTGTGCTCTCCCCTCTAACGACTGTCCCTTTGCAATCCTTTCTTCCACGAACCATAACATCCTGCACTTTTAGCTGTATTTCACTGTAAATAATTATGATCTATAGATCGAAATGCCACACCATTCGACGCATTCAGTCAGGGCCGGTGTCTTTAGTGAGCGGCTGTCGCAACTTGTCTCAATTTGAATTAGGTACATAAAGAGGCGAGCTGAAAATAAACTTTAACTATAAAATATCAGAGAACTTCTAAAATAAATCAGTTGGATTTAAGAAACAAAAACGGAAAACAGCCCCTTTAAAGTTAAAGGGTACTTGGTACTTATTATTGCCAGAGTTAAAAAAATAGGATCAAAATGCATGCCACTTTTTCAGTCCCATATGTAAAGTGTTTGGGAACTGAAGTCACACACAAGGCAAACTCACCCCTATTAGGGGAGGTTGAACGTTGCCTGATTGAGTGGTTTATCATTCCAATATTTTACTTTCCGGTTTGTTAGATGAGGGGAGCGATTACCCGCCAAGTGTTGGAGTTTCAACGCCCGATTAGATGAACAAAAGTGCTGAGGAATAAAGGACCACCGCTTAATCGACACGACGCTTTGAGTTTCAAAAGAACGCTCGCCAGGGATGTAAGCATTAGCTACAACAAAACAAAAAGAAATTCAATCATTACAAATGTTGCCTGGAAATCGTTTCTCTTTATTGTGGTCCGATCACCTCCTAGAAAAGATAGCCTTTAATTAGGTTTTTTTTCGCGTACGTGTAGAAAGCATTAATAATCTTCATGTGAATTTTATTGAATTACATACCGCAGTGCAAGGAAGGAAATGGCATTGTGTAATCTTGCTGGCTGCCTTGCAAATTATAAGATGAACGCATTTTAAATAGTACGAAAGTCACTTGTTTTAATTTAAACTGATTTCGCCAATTAAAAAGGAAACTTTGAACCAAGATTGACAAGGAACAGGTTATTTTTAAACATAAAATTTGCAACTTCAGACGCTTTGCACGAAGCTTTTTGGGCATGTCAGTTCGCTCTGTAACTTATTTTCCAATTAAGCACTAAATATATTCTTTCTAAAAAAAAAGAACACGTTTAAACAGATGTGTGTGTGACCCTTGAAGGAATTGATGTCCTTATGTCGCAAATGTTTTTCGGCTGGGGAGCCACCTTGATGGCGTGTTGAGAAAGAGAGAGGTGATGATAACAGAAAGGGGACCTGTTAATCCCTATTCACCCCCTCCCCATCCAACACCTCTCCAAATTCGACATTGCCTTGCGTTCTGCCTTTTTAAGGCAAAGAGAAACAACACGCCATTTGTATAATATTAGTCAAAACTAAAGCAAGCGCCCCCAGCAGCAGTTGTATTTGAATATTAAGTTGTTTTGCATTCACCAACATATAAAAAAAAATGAACATTCGACTGTTAAGTGTTTATACGATGTTAATTAGCTGCGGTGGAGCCCTAACCAGACTTTGCCTGTAACTAATAAGGAATCAATTAGCTAATGAAGTGGCCATTAAGCGAAAGCGAGTCTTAGCATGGATATTTATAATATTTTGCTATGATCCCTCTAATTGCAGCTGTCATACAGAGCTCACAGCTTTCAGCATGTCTAATGAGAATCATTAGATCATAACTGGCACACTTAGAAGATTTAGTGGCATAACTGCTTCCTAATTATTTTTAATTACCGACCATTCTTGTAATCAGGCGCTCTCCTAGCTATCTAGTTTTCAGCCATCCTTACCTTTTCCAATTTACTTTTCTCCCCTCCCCACCACCCTCCCCCAAAAACAGCGTCTCGCCACTTGGCCAGTCATTGCTTTCTTTTTTTGATATCAGAGAGGATGGCGCTTCCTTTCTGTGAAATTTCACGAAATACGTGTACATTACTCGCCACTTCTCACTGTTCCACGGCTGCCTCGATTTGAAGAGTTGGCAAGGAAGGGACAGATCCCAGAAGGGACAAGTAAAAGAGGTTTCACCCAATTCAATCCCTCCTCCCCCACTGGGATTGATCATTGAGGATTTTCATTGCCCGTTCAGAACGGGAGGGGGAGTGCAGCCTGCTGGAGAATTAAAGTTGGCCTGACTTTGAAATTGATCATTTTATTTTTTAAAAAAAGATGTAAGTCTATATTAATTTATCAAATGGAGGGGGGGGGCGTTAGAGAAGAGGGCAACTTGTTGGCAAATCAACTCGGCGTGGGTTAATGTATAATTGATTGCAGATGTCTTTTTAAATAGCGCCTGAAGTGCATCTTGCATTAGTGTGTGTGTGTGTTAATGAAACGATGAGTTTAATTGACTGTAGCACCCTCCTATTTGTAGCGGCCTTAGAAGCCATGAACTGGAGTCAAATGTGCGCGGAGAAAATTGCAGTGGGATGAATTTACTCCAGTTCTCAGCAGCCCTGCTGGTACGAAAGTTCAGTGGTTTTGCCTACACAGAGGAGAGTAGCCCTGGTGTGTGTGGCCTGCCAGTGTTGTCAATGTGCATGGATGTCATCTCTCCACTGTCCCTTCCCTCCAAGTTGGCGTTTCTAAACGGCGAAAGAGAGAGAAAAAAAACCTCTCATCCACGGGGCGGGACAAAGGGGCATCCCAAAGACTGAGAAATCAGACCACATGTTTCTATGAGAGGTTGCGGATCTAACGCAAATTAAATTTGTTAATTCCTCAGCCCCTATTTCAGTGAATCTGCCACCAACACCTGCCACCGATTCATATATCACAGCAACAATGTATTGTGACATTTCGCTCATTAAATAAACAAACCACTTTCATTTTAACAGCGTTATGTAGAAAGCACTATCAGTTCCTGTATGTTGAGTTTGCTGTAATCAGAAGTGACAATGTTTACTTTATATAGAGAGGCACTTGGAGTTCTTGGACTGCGCTTCTTAAATGAAGAGGTTTTTGAACTGTGGGAGAGATTTAACTCTTATTTCAGGTGCGCGAACTGTCGGTCCGCACTTTCTCTTCCAATGCATTGCGCCTGTTTTTAACTCAGTCGGGTTTTCATTGAAATGGTAGGTACTTTACGTAACGTTCAGGCATTGCATTCCCAACGTAACACACTCGTTCTAAAATCTTTTTGAGTGAGCTCAGTGTGACATAGTTTCGTGCAAATATTGATACGCTCAGAGTAGAGCGACTGGGATTCGTAATTTGTATTTTACATCGCGGCCTTTAGCAAACAAAACAAAAACTGACAGCGAGTCATTTAAAAAGATACGAGGAAAAGTAAGGAAAGGTTAGAGAGAGAGAGAGGAAGAAAGATGGGGGTTGTTCAGGAAAGGGTCTGAATGGATGGGGAGGCAATGGTTCGAGTAGGGCCGTGCATTTTAGAGCAAGCGCCCAGGGAAACTTAGCTGGTCTGGCAGAATCTATGGAATGAAAACCTGAGTCAACGTTTTCTGTGACCTTTCTTAGAACTGATAACAGCTGTTATAAGGTGTTATCCATGTTGATGATAGGGATGGGTGGAGAGGGCTGAACGGATACAGAATTCAGAGAGAGAAATGTAGGCAGACAAAGGGATTATTGACAGTCCACCTTGTATCGAAGCAGCTAAGGGCGCAACCACCAATGATGGAGCAGTGAGGGGTTGGGCAAGAGGCCAGAATGAGAGGAGTGCAGAGGCTCAGCGCTGCTGAGTCGAGCTTCATTTTAGCACTGAGTTGAATTTTGAACAGGTGGTTTGTACCTGGTAGTTCCAGCTTAGTGGCTGCCATCATATGCATGGAAGCAAACATCTCAAGGATCTGATACCTGGAAATGCTAAGTCACATGTAAAAAAAATTTCGAATTCATACGTCCATTTGGGCTCCCTCTTTCTATCTTTCTTTTCATTGTCTTCGCACATCAGACCACCATTTGGCATTCCACTTTCGTACCGCCAATTCTATAAGATCATAAGAAATGAGAGCTTTCAGCCCATCGAGTCGACTGCACCACTCATTAGGATCAGTGATTGATCTTCGATCTCATCTCGAACTGCTCACACTAGCCACATCTCCCTTGATAAGAACTGACGAAATTGGAGCAGGAGCGACTCTCACTCACTGGCTATCACCCGCTCCCACCCACCCCCAATACTACCTGTTTACCCTCATTCTGTCTCAACACTCCAAGCGTAGACCAGAGTGTTTATAAATGATTGCAGTTATATAGTAACATGGCAGAACACCCTTGCTCTTGGAATCGAATGTTTGACAAGCTTGGAATATGTTCAGAATCCGATTGCATTACACAAACAGACGCCATAATTCTTCTGAAGGGGTCCCGACCCGAAACGTCAACTTTCCCGCTCCTCCTCTGCTGCCTGACCTGCTGTGTTCCTCCAGCTCCACACTGTATCATCCTTGACTCCAGCATTTGCAGCTCTTGCTATCTCCAAACGCCATGAATTCCTCCCTCCCTTCCTTCAAGAGTTATCTGTCGGTGAGAGGCAGTTTCGCTGTTCTGAAAGGAACGTGCGACCAAAACAGTATCACAACAGAGAAGGAGGAGCAAATTACTGCAGATGCTGGAATCTGTACTGAACAAAAAATGCTGGAAATCACAACGGGTCAGGCAGCATCCGTGGAGAAAGAGCAAGCTAATGTTTCGACGGCAGGTGACTCTTCAGAGCTGAGAACGCGTTTTAAATGCTCTTCATTGTACAGCAATTTGGGGCCGTGTTAAAGCCACGAAAGGTGCTACACGAGGCATTATTATTGAGAGATAGTAAGAACTGCCGATGCTGGAGTCTGAAATAACACTATTATTATTGAGTCGTTTATACAGAGAGAGAAAAGCTAATGGCTTGTCCTGCCCACCCGGAAATGTACATGTTTAGAAATCGTGAGGCATTACGAACCGCAATGTTTCCTCTAGTCAGAACGCAGGCTGCAATATAAATCTAAACTGAAACTGCTGGAGAAACTCAGCAGATCTGGCAGCATCCGTGGAGAGAGAATCAGAATTCATGTTTCGAGACCTTCCTTCTGAAGGTGGACTGGAAATGTTAACTTTGTTTCTCTTTCTACAGATGATGCTGTCGGACCCGTCAAGTTTCTCCAGCACTTTCAGTTTTTGTTTCGGATCTCCAGCATTTACAGTTCTTTGTTTTATTTTTGCTCATCAAAGGTGTAGACTGCATCAACCCCCTAATAACTTTCTAAATTAAGCTTTCACATGAGTTTCTTCGAATTATTGATTTGTTTAACGACATTACACAGCTGTTCACACACACACACACACACACACACACAGATTGTACCTGCCTGCCCATGCTCTTGTGTTCAGCAACATCTTTTGTTTTCTATGAATGTAAAACATACTGTAATAGAAAGCATAAGACCATAAGACATAGGAGCAGAAATTAGGCCATTCGGCCCATCGAGTCGGCTCCGCCATTCAATCATAGCTGACAAGTTCCTCAACCTCATTCTCCCGCTTTCTCCCGTAACCCCTGATCCTCCTGATAATCAAGCACCTATCTATCTCAGTGTTAAATGTACTCCATGACCTGGCCTCCACAGCCTTCTGTGGCAGTGAATTCCATAGATTCACCACTCTCTGGCTGAAGAAGTTTCTCCTTATCTCCGTTCTAAAAGGTCGTCCCTTTACTCTAAGGCTGTGCCCTCGGGTCTTAGTCTCTCCTACCAATGGAAGCATCTTCCTGACATCCACTTTGTCCAGGCCATTCAGTATTTTAAGTTTCAATTAGATCCCTCCTCAGCAGTCCAGCTCTGCTCTGACACCCAAACACCGACCATTCCCAGGCCTGAATGTCGGATAGAAGCGCAATCTTGTTTTATGTTAACAGCTCCCTGAAACCAATCCAACATCCAAGAAACTGTTGTCCAAGAAACAAAAACGGAAAGTGCTGGAGAAACTCAACAGATCTGGCAGCATCTGTGGAGACAGAGGAAGAAGCAGAGTTAACGATCTGGACCAATTTGTTTTGTGATTTGCGCACATTTATCAGTCCGTAAAAAACGAAAGAACTGCGGACTCTGTAAATCAGGAACAAAAACAGAAGTTGCTGGAAAAGCTCAGCAGGTCTGGCAGCATCTGTGCAGAAAAAGTCAGAGTTAACGTTTCAGGTCCGGTGACCCTTCCTTAGAACCTTTTATCAGTCTGTACTCTTTTGTAATTACCGTGGCGCATGACTTGAGATTCGCTGGTTGAGAATTTCAGTGGGGTGTGCGACAGCCTGTTCCCGGAAACTCATTCACTGCAACCCGAAAGTTTCAGGCCGGGTCGCTGTCACTGTCCAGCCGAGTTTTGTTTTGGTGAGCTGCGCGAAGGGGAGGCACTTAATCTGAAGTTAATATTTTGCTCTATTCGCATATCCAGGGGAAATGCCTCCAGTCATTAAGATAAAAAAAAGTTCGTTGATCCAACGTGGACCTAAAGCCTTTTTGAGCAAGCGCTATTCACTGAATGCTGAGCACGCATGCTGTTTGTAGCTTCAAGTTTTAGAAACAGAGAAAATAGGAGCAGGAGTATGCAATTCGACTCTTCAAGCCTGCTCCACCATTCATTATGATCATGGATGATCAGCCAATTCAAGAACCTGTTGCTTTCCCCCTTTTATCTTTTGATGCATTCAGTCCTAACTGCTACGTCCAATTCCTTCAACAGTACACCAGACTATAGGTAATATAATTTAAGTCATTTAATATTTCACTTTAAGACATGTATGGAATGAGCTGCCAGAGGAGGTGGTGGAGGCTGGTACAATTACAACGTTTAAAAGGCATCTGGATGGGTATATGAATAGGAAACTTTTAGAGGGATATGGGCCAAATGCAGGCAAATGAGACTAGATTAATTTAGGATATCTGGTCGGCATGGACGCGATGGACCGAAGGGTGTTTTCGCGCTGTACATCTCTATGACTCTGTATCCCCTTAGCACAGGCAACGCCTGTCATTTGAATTGTAACAAACTTTTATATCTTTAGGATTTTAAAATGATGTTTCGTACTGAAGATTAATGTAATTTCTTTTATTTTAAAAATAATCTATTCACTTGAATATTAACGGTTGAGAACAGCGAAATTGTCGAGTTTTTTTTTCCTTGCTCCGGACCCAGTCTCGTCATAACATTACTGTAAAGATACAGTCATCACTTCTCGGCGACATGTTTGGCAGCTCCATTGGCGGCCCCTGGGGGCATATACCATCACATTGTGACATACCGTTACACTTCAGGAGGCGCAAGCGGAACACTCAGAGCTGACTCCTGACACGATTCACAAAGAATTTCCCCACCACCACCCCGCCAACCCCAAACAGTCCCGCACATCCGCTACCTCACCCGCATACCTACAACCGCCCCTGCCTTCCAGAACATACTGACTCTTGTAGGGAATCGTTATAAATATTGCTGAACCGTGTCTCTCTCTCTCTTTCTGCACTCAATTGCCATTAATTAATCCTCTCTAGCGATAACAACAATTAAAGATTCATTAATGTTATTTGCTCGGGAAACTTACTCATGAGTCTTTTTTTAAATAGCTGATTAATCGATTCGATTTTCTGTAGCCAATTCCCCACCGCAGATTCGCTTTATTCCTTGCGGGCTGCTAATACAAGGTAACATATTTTCATACATTCTCGATTATAATTGTAGCAAACAGTTATATTTCATCGCAACTAATTGCCAGACCTCTTGCATTGATTATATCGCTAACATATTGACTGATTTTAGCAGTAGCTAACATGCACTATAACAAATTCTAAAGAAAATAGTTTCATTCTGGTATAGTAGGAACTGCAGATGCTGGAGGATCTGAGATAACAAGTTGTAGAGCTGGATGAACACAGCAGGCCAAGCAGCATCAGAGGAGCAGGAAAGCTGACGTTTCGGGCCTAGACCCTTTTTCTGAAGAAGGGTCTAGGCCCAAAACGTCAGC
>NC_063337.1:13571015-13623919 GCF_021869965.1 Rhincodon typus
GCTGTGTTCATCCAGCTCTACACCTAGTTTCATTCTGGGATTTCGATGTAAATAAGCCAATTGGCTATCAAAAAATATAATCCGGATTTCCCGCCGATGTTAATTTTTCAGATCAGTACCACCCACTATTATTTAGAAATTGATGCACTCTTAAAATGTTAACTTTCAAATAAGTGTCAATTCAGAATTTTAACCGTACTGAAGTTGCGCATTATACTTTTGTCAAAAAAGTCACTTAATGGCATTAAAAGTTAACGTTGACCGGTTGGAGTGTACAATAACTGCGTAAGACAACATTTTAAAGCTTTCAAACACGGTCATACAAGGTTTTATTTTTGTTGGTGTCTTAGAAATATCTGCAAACGTTCATATTTAATTAATTACTTTGTGCTGTTTTCTGTGTTCCGTCTTAATAACATGTACACCTACTGGTTACTTCAAAATAAATCTGCTTTATTAAATTAATAAATATTTGCTTTAAGCTTTGGCTATTGGAGTTAGCATTCATCTAACCCACTCGGCAGAAACAATTCTAATTTGGGTCGGATGTCCTTTAATACCAGTCCAGTTTTATTCTGTTTTGAAATAAATTGCAACATCAGACACGAGTGTAAAACGGACCTTAATCTTGAACTTGTCCTGGCCCCATGAGGCCTGTTATGTTAATGTGGCCTCCTGTTTCTGTTTTAATGGTCCGTTTGCTTACTTAATCTTCCTGAAATTTACTCTACTCAAATGTTGCCACTTTAAACGTGAGCTACGATTGCTATTCACAGTAACAATTACACACATCGCCTTAGTTTTCAGTTCCCATGTCATGCATGTCTAGGGGTTTAACATCAACTGGCCCGAACAATAGTATCTTTGGATTGCTCAGTGTAAAGTTCAAGATTTACAACGGAATATTTAGCCCGAAAAAATGGTTTTAAATATTTCGATACTTTGTTAATCTCATTTTTATGAAGTGAAATTACAGTGAAATTAACTGAACAGAGAGTAAACAAATGATTTGGGGAATATCTGTTTTGTTGGATTCTAAAGTATTCCTGCAGTAGAAAAATATACATTTAACACAGATAGTAGGGACACATGGTTTTCTGAAGAAGGGTATAGGCCCAAAACGTCAGCTTTCCTGCTCCTGTTATGCTGCGAGGCCTGCTGTGTTCATCCAGCTCTACACCTTGTTATCCTACATTTAACGCAATAGCTTCTTTCTATTGTTGCATTTTTACTAGTCCCCCAGTCTGAGTCTGTAATAATTTTTGATTAGGTAAGAATATCAGTTGCAATAATCTTAATATTTTCACCTGTAATGTTTAAACAAGTTCTCTGCATATACATTGGCAATGTTGCTACAAATCACAAAATGAGAAAACTGTAGATGCTTGCTCATTGTCCAAAAGTTTTCCACTTACTTCATTCTGTTCTGTGAACAGTTTGTCTGATAAAAGACAAGGATTTATCTTGTGTCTTTCACAGATTCAAAGCATCCAGAATGTTTCACAGCCAATGAAATAGTTTTGAAGCACAGCCAGTGTAGTAATCGAGGGAGTGTGGCATCAAATTTTGCTCATTAAGTACGACAGAAGGTAATAAGACAATGATCATATGTTGAAGGTAATTTGGAGATCACAAGGTGAGCAATATTATGGTACATCTCTCCCCATTTTGATTTAAAGCAGTGTATAATGCATAGCTAAATTGATTTGACCCATTTTACACTGTCACTTGGTCAAATTACCCACAATCTGCTGTTGTCAAGTTGATTGAGGGATAAAAATTGGCTAAGACAGCAGAACAGGGAGACTTACCCCTTTTGTCAAAATACTGCCATGGGATCTTTTGATCTTAACTACGAGGCTTTGCTTGCTTCAGCAGCACATACACTAAATTTTATAAAATATTACACCTCTCATATTGCAGCACTCCCTCAGTAACGTATTCAAATGTCTGCCTGGATTCTGTGCTACAGCACAGCTTGAACACCAAATTTTCTGACTCAGAGTTGAGAATAGCCTATTGCTAAGTCAACTTGAACAGGAACCTTAACCTTTGCTATCCCTTACATCCTTTGGCACCAACAGAATTTCATTTCCAATTATTTTATGGAAAATTAGACATATCGCTCTGTCAAGCACCCTCAACTATTGAATTTGGATCATTTGATTTATTAGGCTTCTATTTTAAATGCCATGAATGTTTTCAACCAGTTTTCCTTCTGAATGAATTAAACTTGGGCTGCATCTCAAAAATACCCCTAATTTGGCACAAAATTGGCAAGCTTACTGTGAATAGCTATGGCACTTTTGGTATGAGAAATTGTTCACACTGCTGTAATAGGAGGCACTCTTCTCAGGTTAGCACTGAGACATCTCATTGACACATGTTAAAGGAAGCATCATCTTGTCACGATATACGTGATCTTGGACTATTGATGGAAATTGTGGTGTGCCAAACAGGAATATTGTCCCTCTTTTTCAGTGACCATGAGATAGGTGCCACAGTTTCAGAATCTCTTTTGGGAATCAAACCATTACAAATAATTATAATTAACCATCTCTTAACTATCATTATTTCAACTGTGAGCCAATGCAATACCTTTGAGGTAACTGGCTTAGAAGGGTTGCTGATTCCAACTTGGTACCTTGCAATGCTGTTGCTGATCCCTACAGTGTGGAAGCAGGCCATTTGGCCCATCAAGTCCACACTGACCCTCCAAACCACATTTCCCATGGCTAATCCAGCTAAACTGCACATCTTTAGACTACAGGAGGAAACCATAACACCCACAGGAAACCCACACAGACACAAGGAGAATGTGCAAACACCACACAGACAGTCCCCACAGGGTAGGATCGAACCTGAGTCCCTGGCGCTGTGAGGTAGCAGTGCTAACCACTATGCCACCCCTATAGTTCTGTTTCCTTAGATGTGTGTTGATCTGTTTTCACATTTTGTTGAATTTTATAACTCGTCTGAGCCATTCTTCTCAATCGCTCAGTGTTTAAACAAAACTTTGAAAATTAATAGAAGTATGACAGTGTGGAGATGAAGAAAACTCAATTTTAATTCACTTTGTCAAGTTCTTCTAACAGAGATGAAGCAATACATTTCATTCAAGTTTACTTGCACTGAATAACAATGGCTGTTGCAGAAGTAGAGTTGTGATATGCTTTAAGCTAAAATAACCTTTATATTCCAATCATCATAATATCACAGAAAAGAATGGGACATTTCTCGCACTAAAGTATTCCCATTCTTTCTCTGCCCTTTAACAGCTGCAATCTCTCCTACTAACCCTGACAGCTTATACCAAATATTTATCACAATTTACATGGAGAGGTTGCCTCTGGTGTCAGTTTCAAGTTCTACTTTAGACATGCTATGAAAAGGCTGCACTCACTATTTTGAGGGGCAGCTTAATGCAAGGAAGGAAGGGCAATCCAAGGATATAGGAACCTGACTAAAAATAATTTTTATCAGTAGACCCATATCTTGCAACAGCTGAGACTGGTATAACCTCATAACAAGGCAAGGAGCCATATAGAAAGTAGCACTGCTGAATTTGAGGGGAAAGTAGATAAGCACACAAGACAGAAATAAATAAGGAATGAGTTCATAGACTCAGAGAAACTTACAGGACTGAAAGAGGCCATTCAGGACGTCATGTTTGTGCCGAATTATTGAAAGAGCAGCTATTGTTAGTCCCACATTGCCACTTTCTGTCTGTGATCCTGCAAATTCCTTATCCTCGAGGATCTGCCCTCCTCCCTTTCAAAATAATTAATAAAACCAGTTTCCAGGAATCTTTTCATGGAGGATATCCCAGACCCAAGGGTAAAATTTAAGGTGAAGTTACCATAGTCTCAGAGGACCATAAGGCTGCCCTCTCATTAGATACAGACAACTAGAGGTTGTTTAACCTGTGGGTCACCACACCTCGTGTGAGGGGAGAGCTTGAGAAGTAGAGTCCTTCACGGTAACATCAGCCAGTGCTGGAATTGAACCTGCACAACTAGGAGTACCCTGTATTACTAGCCTGCCATGCCTGTGGATGTGGTTTACAATGCAGAGTGATGCCAGCAGCATGAGTTCAATTCCCACACCAGCTGAGATTACCATGAAGGACTCTCCTTCTCAACCTCTCCCTTCATCTGAGGTGTTGTGCCCCTCAATTTAAACCACTCACCAGTTGTCTCTGTCTAATAGGAGAACAACCCTATGTCTGGTAAAACTATGGTAATTTTACCCAGATCCTATAACTCTGTTAGTAAAATAATTTCCACACCTGCTCCTCTGGATTATTAGCTAATGGTTTTGAATCAGAGGGAACAGTGTTTTTTCAATCTAGAGTTATGAAAATTTTCATCATCTTGGAAACTTCTATTAGATCAATACTTAATCTTTATTGCTCTTGGAACAATCCTTTTTTTCCCAACATCTCCCCATAATTGAAGTTCCTCAATTCTGGTAACGTGTTAGTAAACCATTCCTGTACATTTTTCAAAGACCTTTGTGTTCTTCCTAAAGTGTGGTACCCTGTGTTGTCTACTGAGGACTGGCTGAGTTATTTATAAACTTTGAGAATGATCCCTTCACTTTTATGTTCTGTTCTTCTATTTATAAACCTAAGTAACCTACCTGCTTTTTAAAGCTACCTTATCGTCTTTCCCTGCTGATGGAGTCAGATGAAGTAAAGTGCAAGGAGGCTTGTGTGGAGTGTAAAGAGCAGAATGGGATTGTTGGGCTGAATGGCCTGTTTCAGTGCTGTAAATTTATATGGACACATGGGGTATTTCTATGACAGAGCTTGTACCTTTGAGTCACTACCAGCCACAATCTCTGATTTTGAATATGAGTGAAGCTCAAGGATGTACCACAGTACCCTGAGCTCTCACTTATGCCTCCAGTATTGAGGCCAGTGAGCAAAACCTGGTACAAAAACCAAAGAACTGCCAATGCTGGAAATCAGAAGCAAAACCAGGGAATTGCTGGAAAAACTCAGCAGGTCTGGCAGCATCTGTGGAGAGGAAACAGAATTAATGTTTTGTGTCCAGTGAGCCTTTGAAAGTTCTGAAACATTGACTCTGCTTTCTCTCCACAGATGCAGCCAGATCAGCTAAGTTTTTCCAACAATTTCTGATTTGATTTGTGGCAAACCCTAGTACTGTTCTTTTCCGATGAGTTAAACTATTTGAGTGTATCACTGTGTCGAATTTTGAAGTGTATGAAGCCCGTACCAATGGAAGAGGCAGATGGTCCTAGCAAAAGGATATTAACTCTGAAGACAGGCGCCTGTAAGGTGTATGTCATGAAAAGGCAGGAAAGTGGGGAATGATCAACCATGATCTTATTGATTGACAGAGCAGGTTTGAGGGGCTGAATGGCCTATTCCTGATCCTATCTCTTATGGTATTTTGTCCACAACACTCTTGATTTGTGTCTGGTTTTTGCAGAAAAGATTTTTAAGAATTTACTTTCATGGAATGTAGGTATCACTGGCAACACCAACATTTGTTGCATATCCTAATTAGCCTTGACTGAATCGCTTGCTCGGCCATTCAGAGGGGAGTTAAGAGTTACCTACAGTATTGTGGCTCTGAAACCACATATAGACCAAACTGGTTGAGGATGACAATTTCCTTCCCTAAAGGGTATAGTGAACAAGATGAGTTTTTACAATAATCAATTATTGTTTCATGGTCACTGTTACTGAGGCTAGCTTTATACTTCAGATTGATTAATTGAATTTAAATTTCGCCAGCTGCATTGACTGGATTTGAACCTATGGGCAAAAGTAGCAGCAGAGCAGATAGTCAGCCTCAATAAACTAGCACGCGCCCCCACCCCCCCACAACTCCCACACCCAACTGACAGAAGGCAGATATTTAGGGATAAGAGGGCCTTTCTCAGGGTGGCAACTGGTAACTAGTAGATTTCCACGGGGGTACATGTTGAGACCATAAGCATTCACATTATACATTAATGATCTGGACGAAGGAACTGAGGGCATTGTTGCTAAGTTTGCAGATGACACAAAGATAGGTGCTGAGGAAGTGTGGAGGCTGCAGAAGGATTTGGACAGGCTCAGAGAATGGGCAAAAAGTGGCAGATGGTATACAATATGGGAGAATGTGAGGTTGTATACTTTGTTGGGAAGAATAGAGGTGTAGAATATGTTCTAAGTGGGAAGAGGCTTCCAAAATCTAAAACACAAAGGGACTTATGAGTCCTAGTTCAAGATTCTTTTGAGGTTAACATGCAGGGTCACTTGGCAATTAAGAAGGCAAATACAATGTTAGCATTCATTTCAAGAGGGCTAGAGTACAAGAACAGAGATGTACTACTGAGGCTGTATAAGGTTCTGGTTAGACTGCATTCGGAATATTGTGAGCAGTTTTGGGCCCTTTATCTATGGAAGGATGTGTTGATATTGGAGGAGGTCCAGAGGAGGTTTACAAGAATGATCCCAGGGATTAAGGGCTTGACATAAGAGGAGCAGTTGAGGACACTGAGTCTGTACTCGATGGAATTTAGAAAGCTGATGGGGGCATCTGATCAAAACTTGTAGACTACTGAGAGGCCTGGAGAGAGTGAACATGGAGATGATGTACCTACTAGTCGGAGAAATTAGGATCTTAGTGTACAGCCTCAGAGGGAAGGCACAACCCTTTAGATCTAGGATAAAGAGGAATTTCTTCAGCCAGTGGGTAATTAATTTGTGGAACTCATTGCAGCAGAGGGCTGTGGAATCCAAGTCAGTAAGTGTATTTAAGACAGATAGACAGGTTCTTGATTGGTTTGGGGATCAAAGGTTTTGGGGAGAAGGCAGGGGAATAGGGTTGAGAAACATATCAGCCATGATCGAATGGTGAAGCGGACCTGATGGGTGAATGGACTAATTCTGCTTCTATGTCATTTGTCCTTAAAGTAAATACTCCCACACAGAAAATACACTCAGTAGGGGCATGTAACATCAAGCCCATATCACCAGTGAATAATGCGGGACCTCGGGGTACTGTTCCAATGACATTTCCTCTTTGCCACCATCTCCTCTGTTTGAACCTTCCTAAGGGTCACCTCATTGTTAGCAGTTGGTGTAGAACTGCATCTGACCCTTAGCAAGAGGAAGGATTCTGAAGAAGAATAAATTTATGTAAACCTTTTTTGAACATGTCTCATTGTAACTTCACAGCTTCCCAATTTCCTTTAATTGTAGGTGGTCCATTATTGAATCCAGCTTTGGTTAATATTGTTTTCTTAAATTATGAAAGAGATACCTTTGGGAGGATATGACACTGATCATTTCCAAACCTAACAACCAGTTTTTTTTTAGATTTTGCCATTAAATGTTATTTTTAAAGCTTACAAATAATATTGTAAAGTACTCTTGCTGATCGTATAAATTTAAGAAGCTATCCATAATATTTTGTCCATTTCACAAGAGTAAAGAAAGTATTCTTTTGTACTTTGTGTCCCAATATTCTGAAGTAAAGAAAACAGATTGTTTTCTTTGTTCAATACCTTTATGTTGAACCAGTCCCGTGCATGATTGGGAGACCAACCCTGGTGCACTTGTGAAAAGAATAAATTATGAACACTCCCAAATGTCAGGAAACAGTAAGAAGAACTTGTATTTATACAGCACCTTTCACAACCAGAGCATGCCCTGTAGCACTTTACAGCCGATGAAGTATTGTTGAAGTGGAGTTACAACTGCAACATACAGAATGTGGCAATGAACTTGTGTGCAGCAATATCCCACAAACAGTAATGCAAAGATGGCCCAATAATCTGATTGCAATGTTGGTCCAAAGAGAAATGTGGCCCAGGACACCACAAGGGAATGCCCACACTTTGAGTTGGCACCATCAGATCTTTTTATGTGCATCTGAGAGACCAGGAAAAGGACACTTATGGAAATTAACAGCTTCAATATTGGATCAATGTCTAAATGCTGCACTGGAGTGTCAGCCTGGATTCTGTGACTAAGGCTCTAGAGTCCAGTGCTCAGGTGGAGCGCAACACACAATGGGCATGCTTAAAACTTAAGAAAGTTCTAAACACTTTACTTTTTGTTCCTCCATGTCACATTCATATGCTTGAGCTTAAAAGTAATCTTTGAGTCATCATAAAAACTTCAAATACGTACACCCAAGTAAACCCACTAGCCTCCTCATTGCTGAGCCAACAGCAGAAATTAGTGATGGGAAGAGTCCTGAGCCTGTTTAATGGATTGACAAAGGCTTGCAACTTGAGGACATTCCGACAATCCCCCTATACCAGCCAAGACCAAGGAAGCTGACTGTCATCTTGGAACTCAGTATATCCAGCCAATTTCCTGCTCACCTCGCACTGTGCCATCTCTCTGAATGGAACAAAGTGGCTGGCCTTATTTCAATCACCAGTGTTTCAGACAAACCTTCTCTGTTAGTGACAAAGTGGGTCTCCATGTACATAAACATTGGCACTAAGAACATTGCATACATATCAAGGAGATATATTTCCAAGCGCAGACAGAGGGATAACTTGCCTCTAGATATACTTTCCACTTTAAGCGAGAGTTATTATCTCTGTGTTTCTGTGTTTGCACATGCCTCTGCCATTATCTTACAAAAGGGGTTAGTCTTCAGCCACTTTCTTCACTGATTCTGTCGTCTATTCTTAGCTACTGTTAGCTCCTGTCAAGAAATTAATAATCATAAGTAACTTGAGGTGATGTCCTCTGCATTTAGCTTGCCTGCCTCATTTGTCTTATTGCTGCATTTTCTACTGCTGTTCAACAGAATTCAGATTTAGGAACTGGAAATAATTAATACTAGGTGTTCGCAATAATGGCCTTTAAACACACTGTAACCAAGAAAATAAATCATGCTTGATACTATTTGAGATATAAAGCAATCCCAAAAGTCATGTTCTAAAGAAAATCATATCCATTGTCTTACTTTTTTTTAAACGTGATATTGCATTAACTTTGCTTTCCTCTTGTTTGACAGCAAAGCTGAAATCTCAAAAGCAATTGCTCCCATGTTTCTGCAAATTACTCTTGATTGTTGCTTCATCTTGCTGTATTAATAGATCAACACCATTATTCCAGGATGGATCATTGATATAGTACAGCTAGGCTGTCAGTGTCTGTCGTGAGGGTTAGAAGAGAAACAGAGACTGACTGAAACTATTTTCATAAACATCACACTGCATATTTTAGACGACACTGCATATTTTAGACCAATATCAATATGAATTAGGCCTGTTAAAGCATGACATAAATTTCGGTAAGTTACTTTCATTCTGGGTAGAAATCAACCCTCCTCCCAACAGTGAACCTGGAAACTGGAGTGGAATCCACCTCCATGGATAATTTCTCACTGCCTTCTTACCAGATCAAAGCAGGCCACTTGACTGGCACACTGGCCACCACCATAAAACATTAGCTCCTTTAACCATGGATGCACAGTACATGTGCCATCTACAAGAAGCACTGCAGCAACCCACCAAGGCTCCTTTGATAGCACTATCCAAACCTGCAACCTCTACCACCTAGAAGGACAAAAGCAGCAGATACGTAGAAACACCAACACCTGTAAAGATCCCCTCCAAGTCAAATACAATCCTGACTTGGGCTGACAAGTGGCAAATAACATTCACACCAGGTAATGACGATCTCTGGTAAGAAACAATCTAACAAACATGCATTGACATTCAATGCATTATCATCACTGAATCCCCCATTATCAACAGCCTGGGTGCTATCATTGACCAGAAACTCGGCTGGACTAGCCATATAAATACAATGGCAAAAAGAACTGGTCAGAGGCCAAGAATACTGTGTGAGTAACTCACCTCCTGACTCACCAAAGCCTATGCACAATCTACAAGGCACACGTCAGGACTGTAATGAAATACTCCCCACTTGCCCGGATGACTACAACTCCAAAAACAGTCAAGAAGCTTGATACTACCCAGGAGAAAGCAGCCCGTTTGATTGGCATCACATCCACAAATACCGACTTCCTCCACCACTGATGTTCAAAAGCAGCAGGGTGCACTATCTACAAGATGAACTGTAGAAATTCACCGAAGGTCCTTAGACAACACCTTCCAAACCCATGATCATAACCACATAAAAGGACAAGAGTGGCGGATACATGGGAACAACTACACTTGCAAGTCCTCCCCGAAGATGCTCACCATCCTGACTTGGAATTTTATCACTGTTCCTTCACCATTGTTGGGTGAAAATTCTGGAATTCCCTCACCAATGGCATTGTGGGTCTACCTACAGCACACAGACTGCAGCGGTTCAAGAAGGCAGCTCATCACCACCTTCTCCAAGTGCATCTAAGTTCAGGCAATAAATGCGGACACAACCAATGACACCCATGCCCCATGAAAGAAATACTAAAATAGATTGCCTTTGATTCATTGTTGTTGGGTCAATATCCTGTAAATCCCTTCCTAACAGTCCTGTGTGTGCAGCTTTAGCAGATTGACTGCAGTGATTGAAGAAGGCAGTTCCCTATATTTGGCTTGCCATCTAAGATACAACACCAACACCCCCTCAAGGACGGTTAGGGATGGCCAACAATTGGTGGCCTAGCCAGTAATGCTCACATCCCGTGAAAGAATGAAAGAAATCCTGATTCTTCTGCCATCCCATCTACTTTAGTAGCATTATTTTTGGGGGGAGTGACTGGGAAATTTTTAAATTCAATCCACAAAATCAACCAGATAAGGCTTAGTTACAAGCAGCAGTGCAAATATCTGCAGGAAACAAATATGCCTCACTGCACTTCCAAGGGTATATTAGGAACTCTGGGGTTTCTGTGTTAAGCTGTGAAGTGAACTTTAGGTACCAGGTAACCCAATCAAATTGTAATTAAAAATGTCGAACACTTTGCTGATGCATACACTATCTTGGCTTTACAGTATAACTGTAATTAGGTATAGCTGTAATATTTCTCAACCGCAATTTTTAATCGTTTCAGTATTAGACTGTTTTGATGTGTTCTTAAAATGTAACCAGGATTTGTATGCTGGTGATAATAATGCAAGCACATGTGAACAGGCCTCAATTACTTTATTGTGCTGCAAATTCAAGAAAAATGCAAGGACAAGTACCAACCATTATACAAGGTCTTTCTCAATCTTGTGAAAGTTTTTGACCCTGTCAATCATGCAGGCTTATGAGGTTCACTCTTCAATGAAATCTGCTCTCAGAAATTTGTCACCATTCTCCACCTAGTCCTTGATCACATGCAAACCATGATCCTCACAAAGTGAACTATCTCAGACCTTGTCTCAGTGAAGACTGGGGTCAAACAAGGCTGCGTCATTGCACTAAGACACTTTTCACCTTTCTTCCTGTATAACTGCCCCTCACCTCTAGCAAATTAACCAGTGGCAGGGAGATGATTGACAGAACTGATGGGGAACTGTTCAACCAACCCCACCTTCAGTTCCAAACCAAAACCATTTCAACTTCAGTCATTGAGCTCCCGAATGCAGATGATACCAGTGTGTGTACTCAGTCAGAAAATGTGGTCCTGGTTATTGTTGACTCCTTCCCCAAAGCATACAAGAAAGTGAACCTTTCACAAAAAATGCTGCAAAACTAAGGACCTCTTCTAATTAACTCCCACAGCACGACATCAATTAACATCAGCAGTGAGATCCTGGAAAATGTGACCAATTTTTCTATTTTGGGAATCTCCACTTAAATTAATTCACCTCCAGTGTGCCAGTCTTTTGACCAACTGAGGCAAAGATTGTTTGAAGACCAGAATCTCAATCAGAAAAAACTAAAGCTCTTTGTTCTACAAGACAACAGTGATCCCCATACTGCTAACTATGCTACGGATATGTAGACAACCCACAGCAGATATTAGAACTAGAAGTATCTCTAGCAGTGGATTTGAAAGATCTTCCAAATCAAATGCAAAGAAAAGTGGTCCAACAGCAACAGCCTCCCTACAACCAATATGACCAGCATTGAGGCACTAATCATTCAAAAGAAGCTCTACCAGACTGGATACATCATTCTTATGTCTGTCACTAGATCCCAAAGCAACTGTAGTGGCTGGAACTCAGACTTGATAGGAGGCATCCAAAATGACAGCAGAGATGCTTTCCAGTTGTCTGTAAGGCATCCCTGAAGAGATTAAAATTCCCATTGACAGATGGGGCTCATGAGAGATCAAAAAGTTCATTTGAGAAAGCAGTGAGCACATTGAAAGACTTCATTGAGAACACTTAAGGGCATTGTCAAGGTATCCAAAAAGGCGCACAAAATACATCTGCAAAACGAAGGAGTTGGTCATTGACATCAGGAAGTGGAAGTGGAGGGTATGCTCCAATGGTGCTGAGGTGGAGATGATCAACAGCGCCAAGTCCCTAGGAGTCATAACCACCAACAATCTGTCCACTCACGTCAACGTAATGGTCAAGAAAGGACAGCAACTCCTATACTTCCTCAGGAGCCAAAGGAAATTAAGCATGTCCACAAGGACTCTTACCAATTTTTATAGATGCACCATAGAAAGCATCCTATATGGAGGCATCACAGTATGGTTTGCCAACTGCTCTTCCCAAGACCGCAAGAAACTACAGAGAGTCATGAACACAGCCCAATCCATCACACAAACCAACCTTACATCCATTGACTCCCTCTACACTTCCAGCTGACTCAGAAAAGCAACCAACATAATCAAAGAGCCCTCTCACCCCAGTTTTACTTTTTTCCATGTTCTTCCGTTTGGCAGAAAATATAAAAGCTTGAACCCATGCACAAATAGATTCAAGAGCAGTTTCTTCCACCACCTCCCCCCGCCCCCCCCCCCCACCCCGTTATCAGACTTTTGAATGGACCTCTCTAATGTTAATTTTGATCTCTGTATCTGCACCTTCTCTGTGGTTGTAACACGGTATTCTGTTCTATTACCCTGATGCACTTTGTATGGTACAATCTTCCTGTATAGCACACAAAACAACACTTTTCACTATATATTGGTATATGTGACAACAATAAATCAATCAACAATCAATCAACCATCTGCCCCACACCAGGCAGTGTGCATAGAATTTATCTCCCAGAATCCATCAAACTGGAGTGGAGGCATTTTAACCTTGATCTTAAGGGACTGCCCAATAAGAAGGAAGCTGATAGTATAAATTAGACCTGCAAAAACACCGCGTCTTCTTAATATGGACCAATCTCAATACAATGCCAGTGAAATAAAGGCACCCTCGCACATGGCAAAAATTACCATTGAATCAGTTCAAAGCTCTGTGTGCAGATGATATTTATAAACAGTAGCAGTGTAGAGTGACCCCTCAAAAAATTACCACTGTAACACCACTTCCATCTGCCTATTATTCTCCAACTGTAACCAATGATTTTTAACCCAACACAAATCAAACGTTGATTTTCCCACCCAGTCCCTTAGTGTATCTCTATTTGTCCTTTACCCAACGAAGGAGCAGCGCTCCGAAAGCATGTGATTTCAAATAAACCTGTTGGACTATAACTTGGTGTCATATGACTTCTGACTTTACCTCTACTTGCCCTGGAATTGTGCTGGATGCTATGCAAATGCAAGTCCTTCTTTTTCTCCGAACAATGTTGATGGAGATCAACTGGCACATGGGAATAAAGTGTTTGACAGTTCACAGCGGCAGGTGATGTACAAAATCATGCTCGCAGCAAGTAATTGACAATTTCTGTAATGGAAGGAAAATCTTTGGGCAATGGGATTGGCATTAGATTAGTTGGCCCTAGCTGAACTTTCCTAACTATCCGTTATAGGCCAGTTACATCACTGTAGACTCTTTGCTGATATCCCAATACTTGTTATGATATCCACCAAAGGGTTTATTACAATAGGAATCTCTTTATAACATCTTATATGATTGAATCATGAATGTCATTCCTGAAATTGATACATGAAGGTTATGTTTCTTTCTGTCACTCACCATGTCTCCCTGACAGCAATCACCTTTTGCTTCAAACTTTAACTGATGTGAAAGGCCTGTTTCTGAGAGGCAGATACATACAGGATCACATACCATAGTGAACTCTGCACTATGTTTTTTATCCCCCTGTGCTTTGATCTAATTGTATTTTGCATTTGATGATGCGTGAAGCTGTCAGATTAAGCAGAGTTCAAAAAGAAATCTGCTCCTGTCGACTCGAGTGACAGGTTTGTAGGATAGATTACAGAGAAAGCAAAGGGTTATCACCTTAACCTGAAATCCACATAGCCTGTCCTCCACAGACCACCAGCCCCTACAAGCCCACATCTCAAACCAGCATGTAATTACTTTGTAGGGGTTACTGGAGAACTTAGACAAACATGAGGGACTGACATTGATAGCAGTGATGAGCTCATGTAAGTGGCAGATATGAATGTATTGGCACACATGTAGCTTTCTGAGCTGTAGAGCGTTTTCACTCCCTTACATGGACCAAAGATGGCACTGAGTCAAAACCTCTCAGGGAACAAGATTTGGCAGCGAGGGCTTTGTCTATCATGTTTCCTCTCATGACGAATGCATGTACAATTAGAACTGAATTTATTTTGTAGCAAAATGTTGGCAATTGTTGGGATTTTTCTATTGTATAATTCACATCTTTGTTTAGTTAAAATAAATGTTTTTTTTCTACTCTATGATATGTTTTGATGAGTAGATTTGCAGAATCTGTTTCCACTGGCAAAAGTATTTGGCAAAATGAAAATCCAAGTTGGAGGTGGTGAAGATTTCTATTACAGAGTTAATCCTTATGATCTGGAATGCACTGTCTGAAATTGTGTTGGGAAGAGGTGACCAGCTCACCTCTTTTCTGTCTCCTTAAATGGTGACAAACCTTTAAGCACAAAGTTATAACTCTCCTATTAAATGCAGTCAACTATTTTTTCTCCAAGCAATAAGGAACTATTGCAAGATTTTCTTGAAAGAAAGAACGAACAAGTTTATTACCTACATGTCCTGACAAAAGTAGTGAGTTAACACAATGGCAAGCATACAGCCTTCATACAGTCACTTGGGTTCACACATACAGGCACAAAGTTAAAAAAGAACAAGTGCCCAGTATAAAGACAGATAAAAGCGTGTACTATTTAGAGTTTTTTGATTGTCTTTGCAGCACCTGAAGTCAAGATGTTTTACTGGCATCTTCGGCATGGTAGACAATGGCCTAGTGGTATTATTGCTAGATGATTAATGAAGCATACTTGGTAATGTGCTGGGGACCTGGGTTCAAATCCTACCATGGCAGATGGTGGAACTTGAATTCATTAATTATATGGAAATAAGACCTTAATGATGACCAGGAAACCATTTCTGGTAGTCAGGAAAAACCCATCTGTTTCACTAATGTCCTTTAGGAAGGGAAATCTGCCATCCTTACTGAGTCTGACCTACCTATGACTCCAGACCCACAGTAACAGGGTTGACTCTTAACTGCCCTCTGGCTAATTAGGGATGGACAATAAATGCTGGACCAGCCAGTGATGCCTATATCCCATGAATGAACAAAATATAGTCAACAATAATGAACATTGCAGTTATTTTTGAATTCTCTGTTCCCTGATACTCCTTCTCTGTAGTTGTTTCACTGAGAGTTGTTATTTAAAGGAGAGGGAAGTAGAGATAAAAGCTTCCCTTTCAGCCATTTCCAGAAGTTCTTGGAACCTTCCTTGAAATACTAGTTGCAGCATGTTTTTCTAAGAGGTTTGTTTTTGATGGACCTGTCTGTGACAACCATGGTCTCATGTCCAGTACTTTGCATTTGTCAATATATTCCTGACACAATAGTTGGTTTTGATGGTGGTCTGGATTGTAGGAAGTCTTTCTTTTCACACCTGCGCGCCTGATGGTGATTCTTCATTCTTTCACCTCCAGCTTGAGGTGACTTTGCAGTCTTAAGCAGCTTTCCTTGCCTCAATTTGATTTGCAACCAGCGACCTTTGATTTTTTAAATTTGCATCTTCAAAATATAGGGGTAGAATTTCATGAAACCCTTTAGTAGAATGATTCAAGGGCTAGGGTCTTACAATTATACAGAAACTGGGCTTTTTCTTCTTCTTACAGCAGAGAAAAGGAAGTGTGTAAATTCTTAAGGGATTAGGCTGAGTGAATAAAGAGAGACTGCATCGAATGGCTAAATGTTCAATAACCAAATGGAATCAATTTAATGTGGTTAGCAAAAGTAACTCAGTAGGAATGACATAAAATGTTTTTGCACAAGGAACGGTTAGGATTTGAAATGTACTACTTGAGTGTGGTAGATTCAGAATCAGGAGAAGCATTAAAATGAGAACTGGATATATATTTGAAAGAGAAAAGAATTGCATGGGTATGGGGAAAGACTGGAGGGTTGGGACTAACTGGATTTTTCTTTTAAAGACTTGATTTGGTCTCTGTGAGCTGGATGGCATTTCATTCCACTGTGAAATTGTAATTTCATAAGAGTAACTTCCAAAAGGAAATTGGATATAAAATATGGAAAGGAATCACATGAAGTGTTATGAGGGCAGATTAAGAGAATAGAACTGGTTGGATAGCTCTAACAAAGAACTAGCACATAGATAATAGGCTGAACGGTCACCTGTTCTGTTTAATTCTATTTGTAATATTATCATCTTTTCCATTGAAGTCACTCATTGAGGCATTAAATCATAATTTTATGGATGACACAGATCCCCCAGTACCTAATCCAGGAAGTTCAACCATAGGCACCCCAAGGGTGAGCAGGTAAGTTAAACCTTTTATCTCTAGACAACTATCTCCAATTATTTTCAGCAGGGAATTAATGGATGTAAATTGTGAATCCTTCTGTGATCATTCACCTACCACCATCCCAAGTCCTTAGTCTAAGGCAGTGCAACCAACTTTGGCATGACACCCTCTAATTAAATTAGCTTGGACTTGGAATCTGACCAAGGGAGTACACTGATCTGTATGATTAAATGTCAACACAAAAACCCGCACACATACATACAAAGAAACATTTTGTAGAAGCCTATAGCTAGACTACTGTAAGTTTAATACTTTCTGGCCAATTAGACCATTAAAGTTTGAATTTACCTGATGCTGAAGCGTTACTGCTTAACATTAAATATGTCTGAAATTTCCAACATACTCAAAACAATTTATTAAGGAATCAAAACAATTCTACAACACCTTCCCCTAGAAGTGTTAAATAATTAGCAACTATACTATATGGTGTCTACAACATCAACTCAAACAGTACTAGTTATTTACATTGACATTGTCATACAGACTTTAATACATTGACTTTCCTTTCCTTTACTTCCTATACTTCCTTTTAATCTGTGCTATGCTCATACTTGTACATGCCGACACCTCCTGGGGTTAATTTCGAAGACAATAGGCATTCTGCTGGCATCTAGTCCAATGAGTTATTCTTCAAGTATGAACCTTGGCAATGCAGAACTTAGTCTAGACTCCTATGTTAGTTTCACTCAGAATCCCCTCAAATGTACTTCGAGACAAGGCCGTCAGTCCCACAATCACAAGGAATGAAACTTTCTCACTGAAATTATTGTTGTCTCCTCCCAGAGCAGGGAATAATTATCAAGACAAATTATAGATTTCCTATAGCCTAGGCATGTCAAAGACTGAGGCTGGGACAAATTAAGAAGCATATTTAGTCGCCAATGTTTATTAAGATGGATCAACTTTATCAACAAAGAGGGTGGGGAATGGTAAAAGAACAAACTGAATACAGCATCATGTTACCTTATGAGGATATTGCACTGATGTCCTTCTGAAGCTGAACTGTAGAACCTTTGTCAGTCAGCTTCTCTGATCACTTAGTACTTAAAGACAGCACACAGTCAAGATGTAGAGACCAGAAGGTCCTAGTTTAAATTGCTTATCTGTGTTGAGGCAGCTGAGAATCAGCCCAGACCTGCATTAGGACTGTTGCAACTGTCCTCAGAAATCTCTGGAATATAGCCAAAACAGAATCGATGAAAAAATGCTAGATTAAATCGATAGGTCAAACAAGTAACATTATTAGAATTATTTCAATTTTCCGTCAGTATGCAGTATTTTGCATGTATTTATTTGGGTTAGCATTGGAGAACAGGTTTGTGATGTGGTGACCTTGTACTAGAGAATGTGTGCCAGTTGAGACATCAGATAAGGATACATAGCCGAGAGATCAAGATCTAACAGAAGAATACAGCTCCCTGGTGAACTTGTTGACAGCATTATTAATGCTCCTCAAACATTGTCATAAGATTGTAATTATGATGATTTACAACCAGAACTAATTTTAGACAGAATTGTTGTCAAAATTTCTGATACTTCTTTCTCAGATATATTCCAATTGAAAGATGATCTCACATTGAAGAGTGTCATGCAAATAACTGTGGAAGCTCACATTCAAAAATAGAGCAAGACATTTATGGGAACAGAAAGCCCAACTTAGTTCAAGAAGCTCAGCTGACTTTCTCAACTTTCCAATGCACTAAAACAAAACAAAGTCACATGATCAATAACACAAAGTATCTTTAAATCCTTTGATGCTCGTAGTTACTGTTCCAGATGTGGAGTTATGAAACCACACGAACAGAAAGAATGCCCAGCTTTATGATGCCAATGTGACATTTCTAGAGAGTATGCAAGAGTCAAAATCAACAATTGAAGCACAGAACTAGTAATGTACAATGAGATTACCACAGTATACTTGGAAGGAAATCCAGAATATAAGACCTGGCTACATAAGAATACGTATTATATGATGATATGCCAACTTTGAAAGATACAAAGCCAATATTTTTCAGGATACTAGGTGAATTGTCTGAAGCAGATTTGACAAGGATCATACAAATGTTTCATATTTGTTCTTTTACCAGATGTGGGCGTCACTGGCAAGGCAAGCAGTTGTTGCCCATCTTCAATCATCAATGAACTGAGTGGCTCACTCAGCCATTTCAGAGGGCAGTCAAGAGTCAGCCATAGTGCTGTGGGTCTGGAGTCACATGCATGCCAGACCAGGTAAGGTCAAATATCCTTCCCTAAAGGACATTTGGGAACCAGATGAGCTTTAATAACGGTGAATGGTAGTTTCATGGCCCATTACTGAGAGTAGATTGCAATTCCAGAATTTATCAACAGAATTTAAATTCCATCAGGTTACATAATGGGATTTAAACCCAAGACCCCGGTCAAAACCTCTGGATTACTAGTCCAATGACATTACCAATACGCTTTCACCTCCCCCTCACCCTTATCTAATCAATTTCTAACTTGACAGTTCGGTTGATATTATGGTATCAGCTGAAAACCCTTTTGGTTGAAGAGAGTGACATTGCAATTATCTGACAGAGAACTGCATGGTTCAGGCAGAACACCATGCAGGATCAAAAACGTTCTCAAAGTAATCCTAACATGCAAGGAACAAGACTGTATGGAACAGGAGTACATCATCAGAAGCTAACATTTTCTCACTTCTGAGCAAAAACATATGCTTCATTCTTAAAATTCTACAGAACTTCAATCAGAGCAGAAACCAAATACCAGTGATCACCATAACTTTACTCAACAAGAGGAAGACTCCATAGATCTCAGTTTGTTGAACCTGAGAGAAAATTTACGCTAACTCTTTAAGAACTGAGGTCAAAAGATACTGCTGATTTTATAGGTTTGAAAAAATACTCCATTATCTTCCTACTACAGGCAAATCTTCAAATGCTGTTTTCCTAGATACTACAACCACAAGGAGTTAGTAGCGAAATCTTATACAGTCAATTCAGCTGTTTAGAAGAAAAGTAACAAGTCAGCACAGTAAGCTTTGCTGTACGATTGAACTTGATAAAATAACAAGGTTATCCAAAGATAGTAGGAACTGCAGATGCTGGAGAATCCAAGACAACAAGGTGCAGGGCTGGATGAACACAGCAGGCCAAGCAGCATGCTCCAAGGTTATCCAAAGGGTCTGTTTGAATATGGGTGAGAATGAAAAGGAATCACATGTTTCTAACTCTACCAAGGTACAATGTCATAAGGGAAGAAAAAACTTCTTTCAGAAACACAACTATGTTCTCTGACATGTTTTGAAGAAACTAAACATCCTTTGTGGAAGACAAATGTTCAATAGGAATTCCAATGTCAGAGCATGTCCTCTACAAAGGACATTTGAGAAATGAAAGATCTAGCAATGTTACAGTATGGCACTGAGGTACACCTGACTTCTTCATCCATAAGCACTGAACGTCTAACCAAACTAAGTCAGCATCTCAAGGTGAGATGATCAGTGATCAAACTACTATCATATTTTGAAACAATTGTATGGTGAATTTAATAAAGATTTCATATCTGACAATGGGTACCTGAAAGGTTAACTGACGTCACCAATAAGCACAGAGTGTAATGACTGCTCCAGGGAGGATCCAGTCAGTTCTGTGTTTGTTGCTAAAACTATTTGTTACTAAAGCGAGAACATGGCTGTAATGTGAACTCACTCTTAGGCTGAATCTGATGTCTTACAAGTCGTAGAGTCAAACAGCATGGAAATGGAATCTTCAGTCCAACTCATCCATGCCAACCAAGTTTCCCAAACTAAACTAGTCCCATTTGCTTGTATTTGGCCCATATACCTCTAAACCTTTCCTACTCATGTACCTTTCCAAATTTGTTTTAAATATTGTAACTGTACCTGCATCCTTCCTTAGGAAGCTCATTCCACTTATGAACCACCCTCTGTGTGAAAACATTGCCTCTCAGGTCCCTTTCAAATCTTTCTCCTCTCAGTTGAAAAATATGTCCTCTAGTTTTAAGGGCCCCTAGCCTAGGGAAAGACCTTTCCTATTCACTTTATCTATACCCCTCACAATTTTATAAACTTCTGCAAGGTCACCCCTCAGTCTCCTACACTCCAGTGGAAAAATTCCCAACCTATCCAGCCTCTCCTTATAGCTCAAATCGTCCAGTCCCAGTAACATCCTTGTAAATATCTTCTGCCCTTTCTCCAGTTCAGTATCAGAATATCCTTCCTATAGCAGGGCAACCAAAATTGTACACAATACTCCAAAAGTGGTCTCACCAACATCCTGTAAGAGACCATCAGCAAGGTGCCACAGTGGTTAGCACTGCTGCCTCACAGCGCCAGGGATCTGGGTTCAATTCCATCCTCGGGCGACTGTCTGTGTGGAGTTTGCACATTCTCCCGTATCTACATGGGTTTCCTCCAGGTGCTCCGGTGTCCTCCCACAGTCCAAAGATGTGCAGGCTAGATGGATTGGCCATGCTAAATTGCCCATAGTGTTCAGGGATGTGTAGATTAGGTGGGTTATAGGGGAATGGGTTTGGGTGGGTGTTCTGACGGTTGGTGTGGACTTATTGGGCCGAAGGGCCTGTTTCCACACTGTAGGGATTCTATTCTATGATTCATCATATATCTCAGATGCAATGCAAACAGACATTAGGTAATGGAACCTATGTACATAGAGTGGCATGGTGGCTCAGTGATTAGTACCGGTGCCTCACTATGCCAGGGACATAGGTTCAATTCCAGCTTTGGTGACTGCCTGAGTAGAGTTTGCACATTCTCCCCTTTCCCCTGTGTGGGTTCCCTCCAGGTGCTCTGGTTTCCTCCCACAGTCCAAAGATGTGCAGGCTATGCGTATTAGCCATGAGGAGTGGGTCAGGGTTAGGTGCTGTCTGGAGGGCTGGTGTGAACTGAATGGCCTGATTTTATTAGTCACAAGATTGAACTTATTTTCTGCTGAAGACTTTGTGTAGCTATCCATCACCATATGGTGTCAGTAGCTTAGTCTAGTACCAGCGACAGGATTGGAGACAGTGAATCTACCCAAAGCTTCACAGACCCACCATTGTAATACCAACCAGACCAATAAAAAATGGCAGAAATTGCTGGAGAAACTCAGAAGGTCTGGAAGCATCTATGGAGAGAAAGCAGTGTTCATGTTTTGAGTCTAGTGACCCTTCTTCAGAACTGATAGTAGCTAGAATTCTTTCCTAGCTTTCAGATACTATCAGTTCTGAAGAAGGGTCACCAGACTCAAAATGTTAACTTTGGTTTCTTCCCTCAGATGCTGCCAGACCTGCTGAGTTTCCACAGAAATTTCTGTTTTGTTTCAGATCTTCAGCATGTGCAGTTTTTTTTTAAAGAAAGAGTAAAGGAAGACAATAAAGAAAGCCATTCAGTTAATATAAGTATATCCCTTAAGATCAGTCAATATAAATATGGAAAACTGATGGTGGCTCATTGAATGTGTTAGGTTCTGATGGAGTTGAAATCATGTATGGGGAGGTTTAATGGTTATATCATTGGAATAGTAATCCAGAGTTCCAGCCTAAAGTTTTGGGAGCATGGGCTCAAATCTCACTATCGCATATGGTGAAATTTGAATTCAATAAAAAAGTCTCCAAGTAAAACATGGCCTAATGATGACCATGTAACCACTGCTGATTGATGTAAAAACCCATCTGGATCACAGCTTTCCTTTAGTGAATGAATTCTACCATCCTTACCTCATCTGATCTATGTGTGTCTCCATGCCCACATCAATGTAGTTGATTCTTAACTGCCCTCTGGGATGATCTAGCAAGATGTTCAATTCAAGGGCATTTAGGGATGGGCTACGAATGTTGGCTTTGTCCATACCCTATGAACGAATAAAAAGAAGTCTGAACTACCAAACTAAGATTTTGTATAGGATGATTGGAATAAATATTGTAGGTTAAAGCATTTATTGAGCTTCTACATTGATCAACGGGGGAATCCACCATACTTTTGAAGAATAGACATACTGTTCTTGGTGTATGTCCAGTACATTACCATAGTAATTCAGTATTAAGGCTGTAGTAGGTAGCCAGTCTATCATGTTTAAAAAATGATGTTATGAGTTGACAATAGCAGCTCCTTAAATAATAGTTTTTTGATTATTCGTTTCACAAAATAGATTTCATACTTTGCCTACAGCTAGAACCCCCAAGGACTGCTCTTTGATCACGGAACAAGAAACATTTGAATAAACTATTGAATAAGGCATAGACGCCCACTTTTTTTGTGGTTCTTGTTGTCAGTCTGCTGTACAGTCATTTCTATTAAACAACAACATATCAACAACATTTCTATTCTGAACTGAGAAAAAAGGCCCAACTAATGAACTCCATTTGCAGAATATCACATCTGATATTTTACCCCAAATATTGTACTTTAAAAGCAGTCACTTCTTGAGATCTATTTTCCCATGTAATGAATGAAATGACCCATTTTTTGAGGGGAGAGATTTCTTCTGAGTCCATTGTGACAAAATCAAACACTTGTTAGGGTTGATTGTCATTTTTAAACCTTGGGTGTTCAACCCTGATGGGTAAAAAATGGCAAATCTTCACTGCCTGAGCAGTGAAGATGAAATTTCACCTCATAGGTGCTCACATTTTTTAGCTGCACGCACCTCAAAATGGAATTCTTTTCTTTTATCAACTAAAGGACAACCTAAGATAGTCTTTATTGAGGTAAAACATTAGCTCCACGTATAGTGACTCCCATGAGTCATCTAGAGCTCTCAGTTGTCTGAAGTAAGCTTTTGAACTTTGATGGCTTTATTGTGAGTTTTCCACCCGTACATTTGTTAAGGTTACAGTGCATTGATGTGCTGGATAGATTACTTGAATAATTGTGCCTGGATGTTTAGGCTTCATTTTAGACTTTGACATCAAAGGCACACACCGCATCTAGGCAAAATAGAAAGTGCTCTTGTAAAAGTCCTCTACGTCTAGGGCTTAACATTGGCAATCACAAAAAATTAAATGTTACCAGCATTGTGGGAAATTTGAAGGGTCTTGCTGGCAAGGACTGCTGATAAAGTGGTGCCTCCAGGTGTAAAAATGATCTTCGGCACAGACAGTGAAAAAGATTTTTTTTAAATTGTCTCTTCTGAATCAGCCATGGTAGCTTTTTGGAAATTATTTTGACAAGAAGCATTTAACCAATTCTCCATGCCTCAATAAGGAAGAAAACAAAATAGGAACTGTGGCAATTGACCTATGTGCAAAATGACAATTCCTTCAGCCCAATATTTCCTCTATAATTTGCTAGCCAATGGGAAAAGAGAGGATAATATTTTCTTCAAAGAATTGATTGGTCTCCATCTGTGCTGTACCATTCTAGGATTCTAGGAAAATGATAGAAAAGACAACATTGAGTGGTATATAAGGCAGAAGCTATTTAATTGTTTTCCTATTAGCGAGTATATTAACTCAGAACAGTGCTGACCACTGGATTGTTTTTATCCCAGATGTATTCCTATAACACCAGATCCATTACACAGTTTATTTTCAAGTAATTACTGCTAGGCATGAAGCAGAAGCTGTATGACTGAGGGACTGAAGTATGCTTTTATTACCATAAGTGAGACAGACCTCATAATTCTGAGACGACAAAGTTACATAATGGTCTGCCTTCTGAATGGATTGGTTATAAAAACAGCATTTTGGTCTTCTCTTCTTTTCAGCATTGATTTTGTTTTATTACAACGTTATTCAGTTGGCAGTGCTCCTGCCTCCTAGTCAGAAGGTTGTGTTTGAACCTCCAACCAGAAATTCGATTTTTTATTCAAGGTTAATACTCCAAAACCAGTTTGCTGAATATGCTGCTCTCCAGGCATGAAGTAATGTGCAAAATTTGTTGATCAGCTATGGACCACTTGTCGACATAATAGTTACTGTCGAGAGTGAAACAGGAAGGACAACTTCTTATATTTATTCCAATGTAAAGCTTGTGCAAGAAAAGAGTAAAAAATGGGAAAGTAAGGAAATTTTAAGGGGGAGCAATAGATAAAAGGCAGCAATAAAAATAAAAGAAAACAAGACTTTTTCAAACTTTGAACCATAATTTCAATCTTGAGGAATGAGATCCTACATTTGTAAATTTACATTTTCAGTGTGCGAAAGATTGTTTGTTAGTAATTAAGTTTTGTCACACCATTTAGCAAAACTCACAAATAAATACAGCTTATGTTTTGGTGTCAGCTTTGGCTCAGTTAGAGGGATTTGAGTTCAAGTCCCACTCCAGGATTTTAAAGAAAAAGCTGGCATTCTAGTGTAGTACTATGCTGTTATAATGTAGTCATTTGGATAAGATGGTAAACTGAGGTGCCAGGTGCAATCAGATTGATAATGGCAATCTTTTGAAGAAGAGCAAGGGAGCTTTCCCTGAAGTCCTGGCCAATATCTATCCCTCAGTCAGTCTCATAAAACACCCATTATAATATTGTTACTTCTTTGTATTTTGTGAGATCTTAATTCTAGACCGTCGCTGCCTCATTTCCTACATAGCAGCAGTGACTATATTCAAACTGAACTTCATAAGCTGTCAAGTGCAGCGTAATGTCCAACGTACATGACAGGTGCTAAATAAATGCAAGTCTTTCTTTCCTCGGCCAATCTTCAATTTTGTTTTGATTTAGTGATGGATTTATAAGCAACTGTGGTCAGTGGAGTCTCAGGTCACCTCTACAGGAGTTCTGCAGGGTAGTGTCCCAGGCCCAACCATCTTCAGATCTTTAATTAATGACCTTCCTTCCAATATAAGGTCAGAAGGAGTGATGTTTGTTGATGATTGCACAATGTTCATCACCACTTGCGACTGCTCAGATATTGAGGCAGTCTGAATCCACATGGCTACACCTGAGCTTGGGCAGACAAGTGGCAAGTAATATCCATGTCACCCCCAGTACCAGGCAATGACCATTTCCAACAAGAGAGAATCTGGCCATCACCTTTTGATATTGAACGACATTATCATCATTGAACCTCTCATCATCAGCATCCTGATTGTTACAATTGACCAGAAACTAAACTGGACCAATCATAAATACTATGGTTACAAGGATAAATCAGAAGCTGGGAATTCAACAGTGAGTAACTTTTCCTTGCTGACAGCTGATCTGAACCCAAGTTATCCTCAGTCAAAATGACTCATGGAAAGAATTCATTGGAGCCCATAGCTGTACAAGAATGTAATAAAGGTCTCGATTCAGATTCCAGGTAATGGGAACAATATCTGGCATTTAATGATGGGCGGAAAGAAGTCAACCCAGAAAATATGGCATCCTGCAGCTGGGGGCAATTAGGCTTGATAGCAAGACACTCAAGTCCAACTATCCCTAAGCCCACCAGAAGTTAATGAGGGCTTGGAGATTGAATTGGGCTCACACAGATCTCTCACGCGTACAGAGAGAGATGGCTGTAGCCTTGTGGGGTGGGTCGGTCCCATGTTCACATGCACGTGGTGTCAGATTGAGGAATCCATCATCAGTAAAAGGTAGGGATTGATGGGGAAAGCTACCCTCATGTCCTACCATCCAAGTCCTGCTTCTTTCATTCTTCCACTCATTACCATGTATCCTCTCCCCATAACCCCCATGCCCTTAAGGATCTTTTCTGGTAACTGTCAGTAACTGCACCAGCTACACATTCTCTTCTGTTGAAAATATTCAACAGGAAAAGTGGCCCAACTATTGATGCCAAAAGAAATTTGGTATTCAAAGAGGAGTCATATAAAGTTTCTAGAAAAAAATAGCAAGCCTATGGACTGGGAGCCATTTGAATTCAGCAGTGGAGAATGAAAAGATTAATTAAGGGAGAAAAATAGAGTATGACCACGTAATGACTCAGTAAGCCTGATGGAAAAATGTATAGTTTATTGTTGAATACCAAAGTAGAGCCACTGCTCATGGCATACGTAGGCTAGTCCCAGCCCAGGTTAGACATAAAGGACTCAGGTGATGAATTTAGTTGGACTGGCCATCCCTTCTAGCAAGGGAACTTATACTCAATGAGTTCCACAAAGAGATTAATCAAAGATACTCTATGGGCCTTGTAGGGGTTATGACAGATGGTGATTTTGCAAAGAACATAAGAGAAGACTGTAAGAGTTTCTATAATTATATGGGAACAAACGTGAAGACATATGCGGGTACCTTGCAAACTGAAGTGGGAGAATTGATAATGGAGAAAAAGGACATTGCAGAGCCATTAAATAATTGCTTTAGTACTGTATTCACAGAAGAACACATAAATAAATTCCCAGAAGTGCTAGGGAATGCAGGGTCTTCTGAGAGGAAGGAATTGAAGAGATTATCATTGTTAAAAAGAAAGTGCTGCAGAAATTAATGTGACTGAAAGCTGATAAATCCCTAGGGACTGATAATCTATGTCCCAAGGTACTGCACAAGGTGGCTGTAGAAATAGCGAATGCATTGATTGTGACCTCCCAAAGTCCTATAGAACCTGGAACAGTCCCAGTAGATTGAGTGTGGCATATGTAAAACAGGAGGAAGGGACAAAACTGGGAATTACAGGCCAGTTAGCCTAACATCCATAGATGGTAAAATGCTGGGGGTGGGGATATAATAGCTATAAAGATATAAAAGGCATAAAGACATAACAGAAAACTTAGAAAATATCAACAGGATTAGACAATGTCAACATGGATTTAGGAAAGGGAAATCATGTTTAACAAATCTTTCAGAGCCTTTAAGAACACTCACAGCAAGGGGTCATTGTCTCAGGATGCAGGGTCGACCATTTAGGTCTGAGGTGAGGAGAAATTTCTTCACTCAGAGGATGGAATTTGTCACCATAGAAGGCTATGGAGGTCAAGTCACTGACTAGATTTAAGAAAGAAATAAATAGATTTCTAGTCATTATAGGCATTGAATGTATTGGGGAGGGATTAGGAGAATGGTATTGAGATAGAGAATCAACCATAATCATATAAAATGGCAGAGCTACACTAATGAGCTGAATGGTCTATCCTTGCTCTGTTATCTTTCTAAGTTTCAGATGGCCATCAGTTCTCAAAGTGAGATTTTCACCCTACAGAGACCTGAATTCAGTGGGAATCCTGGCTGAAATAGCATCAAGTCTCCAGGAGAAGGACAAGGCAGAGGTCCCATCATTTCTCCAACATATGGACAGGACTCCCATTACCAAAAGTTAATTAGGCCAATTGCCTTTGCAAAATTGGTGGTGTAGTGGACAGCCAAGAAGTTAACTCAGAGTACAACAGGACCTTAATCAAATGGGCTGATGGGCCAAGGTGTGGCAGATAGAGTTTAATTTAGATAAACATGAGGTGCTACATTTTGGTAAGACAAATCAGGGCAGGAAATATACACTTAACGGCAGGGATCTGGGGAAAGTTGCCAAACAAAGCGATGTTGAGGTGCAGGTTCATAGTTCTTTGAAAGTGGAGTCACAGGTAGACAGAATGGTGAAGAAGGTGTTTGGCATGCTTGCCTTTATCAGTCAGTGCATTGAGTATAGGAGTTGGGAGGTCATGTTGCAGCTGTACAGGACATTGATTAAGCCACTTTTGGAATATTGTGTTCAATTCTGGTCTCCCTGCTATAGGAAAAATGTTGTGAAACTTGAAAGTGTGCAGGAAAGTCTGATAAGGATGTTGCCAAGATTGGAGGGTTTCAGCTGTAGGAAGAGCCTGAATAGAATGGGGCTATTTTCCCTGGAGTGTATGAGGTTGAGGGGTGACCTTATGGAGGTTTATAAAATCATGAGGGGCATGGATAGAGTGACCAGCCAAGGTCTTTTTCCCAGGGTAGGGGAATCCAAAACTAGAGGGTATCGGTTTAAGGTGAAAGTGAAAGATTTAAAAGGCACCTAAGGGGAAACTTTTTCACACAGAAGGTAGTCCATATATTGAATGAGCTGCCAGAGGAAGTGGTGGAGGCTGGTACAATTACAACATTTAAAATTCATCTGGATGAGTATATGAATAGGAAGGGTTTAGAGGGATATGAGCCAAATGCTGGCAATGGGACTAGATTAATTTAGGATATCTGGTCGGCATGGACAAGTTGAACCGAAGGGTCTGTTTCCGTGCTGTACATCTTTCTACCTCTCTGAATACCACTTTATATGTGTTTGTGACTTAGTATAGCATCTCACAACAGATTTACCTCAAAAGCAGGAAAGCAACCTGATGCCCTTGTATTGCTATCAAATCATACTGCGCAGAAGGAGTTCCTTCAGACTGTTGCACTTCTGGAGGATTGACACTCAGCCCTGAAAGCACTCAAGAAGACAAGAATGTTTCCTCCTTTGAAATATATCCAATAGTTCTATTTATTTTTTATTTAATAAATGGAGTTGTTGTTCTGGGCCAGAATTTATTGTCCATCCCTAATTGTCCTTTAGAAGGTGGCAGTGAGCTGCCTTCTTGAATTGCTGCAGTTCACGAGGTGCACGTACACACACAGTTCTGTTAAGGAACGAGTTCCCAGGATTATTTGATCAAGTGACTATTTGTCATTTCGCTCTCTCTCGCTCACTCCTTTTGCGGCTTCCGTATTTTGATTTGTGTTTTGTTTCATCTTTAACTTTCCCTTTCGGACATGGGATGACCCTGACCAAATTATTCTGCATCTTTTCATCCTTCATAACGTCTAACTGAGACCATCTGGAAATGAGGGCATAGGTAACAAGTGACGGTCAACAAAGCTGCAGCTGTGGAAATGTAAATCCCTCCCGGATGGAACAGCATGACTTGATGCTCTCAGCAATCAGGTTGTTCTGTCCTAGGCAAGACATTAATTGTGTGCTCCTGTGGTTAACTGCCTGACTATCACCTGAAGAAATCACACTGAAAAGAGGTTCACAATGCGAAGACAGATATAATCTATTGTTCTGCAGTTGCTGGATTGTGATAGTGTCAGGATTCTTCTTGATGTTACATTGTGTGCTTTTACCTCTAAGTATAAGAGTGACTTCCTGACATCCTCCTCTTGAATTAGTTATTAAAGACAAAACAACTATTCACCTTCCTTGAATTCCCACACAATGCCCTGTCTTCCCTCATGCTTTCAAATGTTTGAACGATGATAATTCTCTTTGGAAATCTCTCCATCAAGGGAACATTAAAAAGCCCTATGTTCAAAGTGATTGGGTAAATGGTGGCCTGTAGCAACAACCCATTACCATACTGATCCAACTGTTACTAACACAATCTTCTTTGTTCCTCTTCTTTGTTTTAAAAGAAAATACTAAGATGTTTAAACAGTGCACTTGCTGAAGATAAAGGAGTCTATTAGTAAGTGGGTAGTGTGTTGAAGCTAGAATGGGAATACAGTGAAAACTGGGTTAACCAGAGCATGTGCTGATGTGAAGCATATGATATTACTTAAGTAGGCATGAAAGCAATCTGGTTTAATATCACACAGTTTAGTGAAAGGAATGTCAGGGTTACACAAGGTTAGAGGTAGATTGATGTGAAAAAGCTGTACTTACTTTTTTGTGGGGGGGAAAGAAAAAAAATGGTAAACTGTTTAAATGTGCTCCTTCTTCTTTTAAAAACAAAAGAATATAAATTGCAACGATTACCTGACGAGAGGGTTTGTGAAATGCAAGTGTCCATGTAACAGTCTACGGTTAACTTATAAAACAAGCTCTGCTTGAAGGAAGACAGATGGGTCTATCAGTCTTGCATTTAATGGCCCACCTGCCAATCTCTCCCATATGGGAATATGTCTACGGTCTGAACACACACAAAAAGAAAAATTCAAGTACAATGGACATAAACTTTCTTAAAAAGAAAAGGGTAGTGACTAAAAAAAGCTGAAATGAAAGTTTTAACAAGTTGCTATAAATCAAGATTTTAAAAGTAATGGGGTGAGGGAAGAAAATAGTGAAAATAAAGCAAACAAACAAAAAAGAAATTGCTTAGTCCCCATCAGCCTCCGCATACCTTGTATAAATTTAAAAATGTAATAAAAATTCATGATGCACACGTCTTAACAACATTACCCAAGTCTCAAGAGCTTCATGACAAGAATAAAAAAAAATTCACGCTGTTACCTAATGATTTTGTTTTGACAGTCTGGAAGTCGAAAACATCCAGCCTATTACACAATGAAACCATTTCCTGTTTTCTGTGAAACATTACAGCCCAGCATGAGGCTTTGAGCGGTGACTATAATTAACCATAAAACATCTCTTTGCAGGTTCAACACGTGTTACCACATCCATGTACCTCTGACAAACTCGCTGTTTGCTTTCTGCAGTTGAGGGTAGAGACCAGAGGTATGATGTATATGTGCCCATTGAATTATCAGGATCCCAAGGAGCAAGATCACATCCCCATATGACGTATATCGGAAAGGCGTAAAATTTTCTCAGAGTCTTCATGGCTGTCAGCCATTTCCCTCCACCCCAGGCTCTTCATAGAATTTGCCATAGTGCTGAACAATCTCAGCAAGTCAATTCATACCAGCAGAATTGACTGCATTTTGGGATGGAAAAAATGTAACCTCTGAATCACATGTGGCGGAACCGTTTTTTTTCAAATAAATAGCTGTCTTCTCGCTTTGAAAGCCGAGCCAAGTCCACCAATTAATTCAGCACAGTCCAGTGATTGAGTCTGGGTCTACCAAGCAACTAAACCATTAGAATAGCGGGCAGCACAGTTTTCAAGACTGCCAGCGAACGTTCCAAGTCACGTGCAATTATTTGAAAGTATCCCAAGTGGTGCAGAAGGATGTGCAAAAAAGGCTTTTGACATAGGTGAAAGGCTGAGAGCAACTGAGCTGGCTACTACAAAATGCAGGATATAATAGCAAGGCCTGTTATGTAGTAGCTCAGTTGGCTGGGTGACTGGTTTGCAATGCATAACAAGCCGACAGGATGGATTCAATTCCCTTACAGGCAAAAGTTACTATGAAGGACTCTACTACTCAACCTCCCTCCTTGCCTGAGGTGTAGTGACCCTCAGGTTAAACAAACAATAATCTCTCTCTAATAAGAGAGCAGGACTTCATCTTTTAATGGTTATGTCACACCCAGCCAACCTCATCCCCAGCACGGGTTGGAATGCTGACCATTGTCAGAGAAGAGAAAGGTATTGAGAGGGGATAAAGTCTAAGAATTTTAATGCCATGAGTCAGCATCATTTCCAAGTTTTACTGGTCTTTCCATTCAGCATTCAACTGGGAGGCGCAGTGGGCACTCTGGAAAGAGTCTGACCTCCTGAGTACCGAAAGGAGAGATGTATGAGAGACACACACATTCTGGTAATGGAAAGTCCCTCTGGAGTGATGGAGTTGTGATTTTTGAATGCCTTACTTAATTTTGCAAGATGAGCCATGGGGTGTGTAGTGATTGGAATGAGGGCCAGATGGATCTCATTGACTATGAGATCCCTGATTGGCATTGTTAACCTGGGCCAATCAAGGAGCCCTGGCTGACAAATATAAACAGGAGATTCAGAAAGTCTCCTCATTCCAGGGACTGGCTCTGAGCTGGCTGGTCAGATCCCATGTACTGTGCACACGTAAATAAAGGGTGACCTTGGTGATGGAATATCGGCCTCTATGCAGTTATTTCAGGGTGCAAAACAACTATGTCAGCTCAACTCACCAGACCGAATACTGGAAATTAGCCAGATTTGTCTACATGGCGTTATAAGGTGTGGGGGTTTGGACCGCAGGGACTGGGGTTCCGAGATTATTTTTGTGGACTCTTCCTTTTTTGCACTACCCAACATGTGGGTTTCCTCTCCCCCATTCTCTCTGGCTTTGCCCAAAGCCTGCACAGTTGCTGCCTGAGACGACAAGCAATGGATAAATCACTACACCCTCATTATGAACACACATCCTTAAACTCCAAAGTAGTTGTTGAATGTCTTCAGATTCTAGTGGGTCAGACAAAATGGTCAATAACTCCCCAGTGAACAATAAATCCAGATCACGTCTTGGCCTTAGAACCTAACCATTGTAAATTCTTCAACAAGACAGAATCTAATCATCACCCTTTGGCATTCAGTGACATTACCAATACTGAACCCCTCACTGTCAACATCCTACAGTTTACCACTGGCAAAAAAAAACTGAACCAGTTATAGAAATACTGTGGCTACAAGAGTAGATCAGAGACTGGCAATTATGTAATGAATAACCCACCTTCTCCCTCCCCACTGTTTGTTCACCATCTACAAGACCTAGTCAAGAGTAGGATGGAATATTTCCCACTTGCCTGGATGGGTGCGGCTCCAACAAGACTCAAGAAGCTTGCCTCCAGCCAGAACAAAACATCCTACTTAAAAAGCACCCTATTCACCATATTTAACACTCACTTCCTTCACAACGATGCACAGTGGCTCAATGTGTACCATCTACAAGATGTTCTGCAGCGATTCACAAAGGCATTTTTGACAGCCCCTTCCAAACCTGCAATATCTACTATCTAGGAGGACAATGGAAGCAGATACATGAGAATACCATCACCTACAAGTTGCCCTACAAGACACACACTAGTCGGAATTGGAAATGTATCACAGTTCATTCGTTGTCGCTGGATCAAAATTTTGGAACTCACTTCCTAATACTGGTGGCTCTGGACCATATGGACTACATTGGTTCAAGGAGGCAGCTCACCACCACATTCAAGGGCAATTAAGAATAGGCAATAAATGTTGATCTAGCTGGTATCCTCCATATTGCATAAATATTCTTTTAAAAATTAAATTTAAGTGGACCCTAGACCCTGAATGCTGCATCTGGACCAAATTTCTTCAGCAGTAACTACAAAACCCAAATAGGAGCTGAGTAACCTATGGACCTGTCACTTGAAACTTGGCACTTCAGGTGTAAAATCCCTTCTAAAGTGGAGTCAGCCATATTATCAGTGATACAGAGGGGCTAAGATGACTGATGCCATTTTGAAGTCTTTACCATCTCATTAGTGCCAGACAAAGGAACACAAAATTGACCACAGTTCCAAATGACACATTTACAGTTTAAGGGTGTCATGATTGCAGCAATATTAATACAACAGATAAAGCTAATGAATGAAGTTGTGTTATCTACAACTTTGTGATAAGTTACCCAAGCCAATACAACATTCCTGCAACAGAATCTGAACTGAATGTGTAGCTTGTTGTGTAATGTTGATGAATACAATTCATTCCAGAATATTACATGGTATATACTACGTAGAACTGGTCATTCAGTCTGGCCCACACATACTAGCTTTTATGCTCTACATGAGCTTCCTTCCATACATCTTTCCTATCTATATTGATCAGTGTAACCTATTACCTTCTCCTTCATTTTCAAATCTAGCTTCCCTTTATAAGCACCTATATGATTCACTTCAACCATGCCCTGTGCTTGTGAATAGATGTGTTGCTGTCATATCCACCAGTACCATCTGAGATGCATTGGTTAGATTCACAGTCATCAATTCTTCTTATTGGTATCAGTTAAAGTTACACATACCATGTAAGGAAGAATGCCCCCACAAGGTCTATGGCAGAAGAGGAGATCTGCCTTGATAAATGGAGTAGGTTTATTACATAGTACTTAATTACGAGTTACATTACATCTCAGTTATATGATAGTCCCTTGGGAGACCTCAGGTTAGATGTAAGAATGGGTATACATTACTCTTCAGCTGGCAACTTTGAACTGGAGCTAGAACTGGTTCGTTCCTTCCAGGAATAGTCCTTTACATCCTGATGGGTGGAGTTCATCTTTGTATGTCAGTTAACCCTTTCAGATACTAACTGTCTTATACAATGCTGAGTCTCCATATCTCATCAGTCTCTGGGTAAAGGAGTTCCTTTGGACTTTCCTATTGCATTTGTTTTCGTGATGATGGCTTACATTGGTGGCTTCTGGTTGAAATCTTCCTCAGAAGTCGAAAGCTTGGATGGATTTTGTCCCAGATCCATGGAGATGGGTTTAGGGACAAGGACTGTGCCGGGAACATGATGGCAGATGGAAGTAGTGTAAACCACATCAGGATGTCTCACCAACACATTCCTGCAACCGGGGAACTTTCCCTGCATTGGGCTGATAACAAGACTGGGTGTCCACTTCTCAGATGTGGAAAATCACATAAGGAGGTTCAGGCCCCAATAAGAGTGATTAAGGACGGCACCACAGGAATGTTCTCATTGCCATAGCAACACACGGTACTGCAGACAGAGGCCACCAGCACATTAGAAGTGGCTGTTGAATGAAAGGCCACAATCAGTGTGCCCCTCCATCTTGATGTCCTTATTGGCTTCAGACATCTTTGCTGCATCTCTCCTGTGATTGCCTGATGGGGGCAGCAAGGCACCTTTCTTAATCCCTGACATGCCTTAGCAGTGCTCACCTCCCCTCATGGAGGGGCTTAAGAGCTGGCAGTCCTTTGATTGAGGTGACAACCTCAGGAACCCACTAAATTTCCCCGCTTGCTGGAGTTTGCCCTGAGTAATTGATGGGCTGCTCGTGTATGATCTCTGGTCTCTCTACCCAACTGTAGTCCCAATGTCTCTATCAGCTTTCTTTATAACTCTGGTTCCAAGTTCTTATGTCATAAGACCAACTCTGCACTCAGGGTAGTAAAAACACTGAGTAGTTGTAAAAATGGTAAGTAGCTAACAATGTGTTCTCTGATATTTTGGCTTACAGTCAGAGAGCAAGTACAGAGGTGGCCCATTTTTTTTTCCTCAACATTGGGATCCCATATCTTGCAGGAAAGTCTTCTCTGAGCCGTATCTTTCATAATTTTAATGACATCATAATGGTCAGCCCTCAGCCTTTTCTATTCAAAAGAACAGAGGTCAAAACTTCTATGATTTGGAGCTGGTAGAGAAACAAATAATTCTTGCATTGACCTGCTGCTTACCAAAAAAAAACTGTCAATCTTGTGAAAGGAATATCAGTTAAGAAGATTAATTAAAATATAAAAGAAATTAAGAAAGATTCCAACAAAATGAACCATTTCCATTTTTAAAAATTTATTCATTCAAAGGATGTGGATCAATGTTCATAGTCCATCCCGAATTGCCCTTGTGGAAGGTAGTGGTAAGGAGCCTTTTGCAACCACTGCAGCCAATGTGGCTTTAACACACTCATAGTGACATGAGGAAGGGAGTTCCAGGATTTGCGTACGGTAACAGTGAAGGATTGAGAAAACAGAAAATTACAGACCAGTTAGCCTGCCTTCAGCAGTGGGGAAAATGCTGTAAAATGCATAAAAAAAGACACGGTAACAGGACATTGGAAAGCATTAATGGGAATGGACAAAGCCGCTAATGGCTAAATGTGAAGTTATCCACATCTGTGAAAAGCAGAAAGGAGGTGCATTGTTTTAATGGTGACATATTGGGAAGTGTGGAGGGAAGAGGATCTGAGTGCTCTTGTACACCAGTCAATAAAAATAAGCAGGTGCAGCAAGTAATTGGAATACAAATGGTTGGTTGGCTTTCATTGCTGGAGGATTTGAGTTCAGAAGTAGGCATATCTTTCTACAGTTATACAGGGCCTTGGTGAGACTACACTTGGACTATTGCATGTAGTTTTGGTAACCCTACATAAGAAAAGACACATTTGCCTTAGAGAGGGACTGCATCAGTGGTTTACTTGGCTGGTACTGGCATTCGCAGGATTGTTGTAGAGGAGAGGTTCGTTCAACTGGGCCTATGTGCACTGGAGTTTAGAAGAATGAGAGGGATATTATTGAAACAAATGAGATTCTAACAGGGCTTGACAGACTAGATGCAGGAAGGATGTTTTCCCTGGTTGGGGAGTGTGGAATCCAAGGTCACAGACTCAGGATACAGGGTAGACCATTTAGGACTGAGATGGAGAAACAGTTCTTCACTCTAAGACTGGTCAACCAGTGGAATTCACCAACACAGAAGCCTCTGGAGATCAAGTCACTGAATAGATTCAAGAAGGAGAAAGTTAATTTTTTAGATTTTAAAGATATCAAGGGATATGGGGGAGAAAGCAAGAATATTGCTTTGAGAAAGAGGATTAGCCATGATTATATTAAATGGTAGAACAAGCTCAGAGTGCTGAATAGCCTATTCCTATCCCTCGTTACTATGGAGGCCCAAGTAGAGTGGGGATGGCCAGCATGCTGGAGGCCGGGATGGAGATGGTTCACCAATGTACCCAGAATGGTGATGGCTGTTGGGTAGGGACCAGTGTGGGCATTCAGCGGCTTGCAGACCTAATCAAACCACATGTGAAAGCCTTCTGCACTGATCTACCACAGACCCTTTACAGAGAGACTATAATGTTGATCTTAACTTTATTTCTTATTTTTCTAACTTATACTATGAATAACTCTAATTAATTTAACTTTTATTCCTTTATTTCTCCCAATGTTTATCTAAGATTTGTACCCAGCTACTTTGTACCTTAGGTGGCACCGTGAGGGGTCACGTTGTAAATTTTTCGCTATATTCCTGTACTTCTGTATTGAGTACACATTACCACAAAACAAATTCTAATTCTAATTTCTACAAGAGGGCAGGTAATTTCTGAGTAACTAGGCCAAGCATATGAATAAATGCACTCATCAGTGTCTTGTGCCTGTTTTAAGGCATAATTCCTAAATTAAATGGAATTGCAGTCAATGAGATTGGCAATGAAATCAGTGCAAAAACAGACTGGACACAAACTGCCCAAGTTCTAAATTAGTGTATTCTGCACATGTTTTGTGCCTGGAAAATGGCCACAATGCCTCCATAGTGATTTGCACCAACATTTTTCTATGATCAAGCGAGAAAAGTATAAGTACTGCACTGTCTCTCTTCACCCTCCTTCTTTAACTGCAACAGATTTTTATTTAATGGACTTGCTTGCCCAGTCAGAGACTATTTGACCGTTGATGCACTGTGATGATAAATGACACAACCAGTAAAGTTGTTTCGGTTATGTTAAAAAAGCAAAAAAAATAGTAAGTTTCATTATATTTAGCTCAATCAATGTAAAATAATTTATGAAAGAGCATTGACTTTCACACACACTCTAAGTTCACACTCACACAAATTGATTTCAGAGTGTGAGGATAGGTTAAGCAGTTTAGAGTCCTATAATATTAAATGGGTGTATAGCTAGTCTGCTGCTTTCATTGTCAAGGTAGTTTAAATATACAGACTGATAATTTATCTGTTCATGTGGAGACAGTAGCTTTTGGGTTTATCTGTTTTCAAAATATTTCTTTGCAGCTTAGACCATCAACAGGTAGGTTTCATAACTTATAAGCTGTCTAGAGAGAGAGAGAGGGAAAGAGGTCTATATAGGATTTTTACGTCTTCAACTTTTCATGTATTTGTGCTAATCTGCAGAGAAAACTGTTGTTTAAACACTCAAAGGGCTAATTAATTTGTTGCATGACTGTCCCTCTCTAACTGGCCAATGACCCAACTATGGTCTTGGCTAGTTTATTCTAATTGCCTGAAGTACATGATGAGATTGTGCCTGAACCCAAACCATTTATTCTTTTATAAGACTCTTTGAATCTCCTGTTTATTTCTTACCCCGTTTTTCTTTCTTTTTTCCCCAACACTACCACTGTACCAAAGGGGTCCCAATATTAATGTTTATATTTTCCCCAAATCACCCGTGGTTGTGTGCATTTGTGTAGTGACACAGTAAAAAAAGACATCATTGTGCTAAAACTTCATTCTATATTTTAACCACCAGAAAATCACCCAAGTGGCTAGAGAGGTAAAGGACTAAATCAAAATAGAGCTGGAGGGAGAAATAGCGCAAGCCTTTTATAGCCAGTGTCCCAGTGATCGAGTCTAATGGCTTACCCCTACTGAGTTGGATATTAATGTCTTCGTACTTTGCTAATGATGCAGGAAATGGTTCCCACTTATCTACTTGCAAGGCAATTGGTCTCAATGCAATTTTGCAGACTGGGTGCCTCCATTTCAATAGTTTGGAATGTAGAAGATACTGTGATACAAATACGGAGCCATCTTTGAACAGTAACCCCAAGTCACTGGAATGCTGCTTTGGTTCTTTTTGTTTACAAGAGTGATTTGGCCTCTTCCAGCCAGTACATTCAAAAATCCATTTTTATAAAGAAAACCTTCACAACAACCTGTGGAATTGGTTATGAGATACAAAAAATAGTTCCTTAATCTCTTATATTGGATATTATTTAAAATATTGGAACTATTTTTGTATCATAACTAAATGTCTTCTTTTATACAGAATTCAATTTTAATTTTCTCTCTTTGTTTAGTTCCTCCAGTAATGCTCCTACCAATATCAGTCATAAAGAGGTGGATGAGGTCAGCAGGGCGTAAATTGTCTTTTGTCCTCACTGAGGGAATTCATAGCTTTCGTCGTAGTTAATGCTGAGCAGGTAAGATTCTCCAAAACGTTGGAGTTTAAGTGCCTACCTGAATTTGAGCATAAAATCAAGTTGAACATTCCAATGGTGAACTGAGGGAATGTTGTATTGTTGGGAGGGCTGTCATTTGGATCAGATGTCAAACCAAAACACCAGCTATTTTCCAAAGTGGATGCAAAAGATGCCATGGCACATTTGAGAGTGGCAAAGGAGTTATCTCCAGTAACTTGAGGAATATTTATCTCTTGATTGATGTGAGAGGTACAGCTTATCTAGTCAATACTACACTGATGTTTGTGGGAGTTCGCAATGTGCAAATTGGCAGCTGCCTTTCCTAAATTAAAGAAGTGACTACGCTTCAGAAGGTACAAAAAGAAAGTTGCTGGAAAAGCCCAGCAAGTCTGGCAGCATCTGTGAAGGAAAAAACAGAGTTAACGTCTCAGGTCTTCTGAGGAAGGGTCATCGGACCCAAAACGTTAACTCTGTTTTTACCTTCACAGATGCTGCCAGACCTGCTGGGCTTTTCCAGTAACTTTGCTTTTGTTCCTGATTTACTGCATCCGCAGTTCTTTCGGTTTTTATTACACTTCAGAAGGTACTTCTCTGGTTGCGAAGTGTACTGGAATGCCCTGAGTTCAATGCACATCTTTTCTCACTGCAGTATCCAGTTGACAGCATGTTGAGCACACTGTTGAAGAACTGCAAATACAAGCTGCATCCTTTCCCTCCAACAAGCAAAAGAAAGCACATTGCAAAACCCTGATCTAGCTAAAGTCACCATGGTCTGACCAGACCATAGGGTTGGCATCTTGCAGCAAAATGAGAGACCTAGGTGTGCAGGTACATGGTGTCACATGTAGACAGGGTGGTGAAGAAGGCATTTGACACACTTGCACTCAAAGCATTGAGAACAGGAGTTGGGACATCATATTACAGCTGTACAAGACATTGGTAAGGCCACATTTAGATCACTACATACAATTCTAGTCACTCTGCTATTGGAAAGATGTTGTTAAACTGGAAAAGGTGCAAGACAATTTTTAAGGGTTTACCAAGACTGGAAGGTTTGAGATATAGGGGAGAGGCTGGATAAGGTTGGACTTTTTTCCTTGGCTTCTAACAGGTTGAGGGGTGAACGTATAGACATTTATAAAATCATGAGGGTCATGAATGGGATGAATAGCCATGGTCTTTTCCCCAGGTTAGAGGTGTCCAAAACTACAAGGCATAGGTTTAAGGTGAGAGGGGAAAGATTTAAAAGGGGCCTAAGGGTCAAGTTTTTCACACACGGAACGATGCTTGTATGGACTGAACTGACAGAGGAAATGGTAGAAGTGAGCACAATTACAACATTAAAAAGACATTTGGACAGGTACATGAATAGGAAAGGTTTAGTGATATCAGTCAAACGTGGGCAAATGGGACTAGTTCAGTTTAGGAAACTTGGTTGGCGTGGATCAGTTGGGCTGAAAGGTCTGTTTCCATGCTGTATGACTCTATGACTCTGTAATTAATAGTGGTGTGGTGTTTAGAAGCCATTATATGCGCAGCAAAATGTAGCCTAAGATATTTCTTAAAGCTTCGAAGCTTCAGACATAATGGTGTACATTAATTGTTCATACACTTATTTAGAATTGCTTCATTAAAAAAACATTCAACTTTTATTTATTTGGCCCATCTGCTGAACATTTTATTCAGGCACTGTTCTTTTTTCTCCAAAACTCTAATATTATACATATATTGTCATTTTTGTTTTATTTTCATCGATCTGCCTTCTTCACTTTTGTTTTTCAACTTTTCAGTCCCATAATTTTCAAGTTTATTTTGTTCAGTATCTTGCACAGAATGCATTGGTTTTCATTGCTGCAGGGGAATTTCTGTGAGACTGGACAATTTGATGGTTGAATAAATTCCTGATCAACTTTTATTGAACTTTTTTCGCTAATGAGTTGGTTACTTGGTCCAATTAGTACGAGGTAATTTTGACTTTGGCAGATTACTTTGATAATTTTTTACTTCTTTCAATGTTTATTTTCAATAGAAATGAATGTCATGGGGGATTTGTAACAGGTATGAAATGATCCAAAGTCCAAAGTGCACCTCAACTTCTTAAAGAACAGAATTTAACATTGCTTTTTCCTTCCTGGTTTCAGCCCGACTTTTTTCTCCATAAATTAAAATCATCATTGGTATATAAATAGTTTTCAGCAACATTGGAGGTCCTAATGAAATAAATTTCATAATGGTCCTTGATGATCCAATAGCACATTCAGCTCTGCATTACATTAATTCCATTCTATATACCCACAATGTAATTCCTTGCAAGGCACTTATTAGCCGTTCAAATCCATCAACATTATGAGTATGTAGTTAGGTCCACTCTTGCTCTGGGTCAGAATTCTCAGTTTAAGGAGTCTTGCTCACAGCCCCTTCCCCTTGCAATAAACTTCTTAGAGGGGCTGAGCTAAGTTCACCTCATAAAACTATCCCAGAAACTTCACCCCAAAGTTAGTACCTAATTGTAATGGAGGGAGGGTGCCACTCCTGTCTGCTTTGGAAACATATGATGTTTTCTTTGCTGTCTAGTTGGAAAATGAAAATTGAATTTTTCCAGTCCTGTTGAAGCCAGGCAGGATAATTCAGCTTCTGCTTTAGTTATGTTGGCAATACAGACTAATGTCCATATTCTGCCAACATTTATACGGGTAACACTGTCTAAATTTGCTTTGATGGGTAGTCCTGATAATGATCGAAACACAAGTTCGTCATCAATACAATCTGGAAAGTCCATTTGTTTCCAAGGCTGTGCATCAATGATCTTTCTTCCCAAGAACAGTCCAACAATGAAACAATCAGCCAAAGCGTATAGCTACAGTCACAGCCACTTGAAATACTCAAAATCAATTTCTGATTATTTCCATTTCAAGATTTTAAAGGGACCTGAGGGCCAACTTTTTCACACAGAGAGTGGTGCGTATGTGGAACAAGCTGCGAAAGGAAGTGGTAGAGGCAAGCACAATTACAACATTTAAAAATATTTGAATTGTACCTAGTTAGGAAAGGTTTATAGGGACATAGGCCAAACACAGGCAAATGTAACTAGCTCAGGTTAGGAAATGGATGAGTTGGGCTGAAGGGCCTGTTTCCGTGGTGTATGACTTTATGACTCCATAATTAATAGTGGTGTGACATTCAGAAGCGAATACATTTACAGCAAAATTTGGCCCAAGCTATTCCTTAAAGCTTTGGGTCTTCAGATATTAATGGTGGACAATGGTTCACCAACTGGTCCATGCTAACCAGATTTCCTAAACTGAACTAGTACCATTTGCCTGCGTTTGGCCCGCATCCCTCTAAATCTTTCCTGTCCAGGTAGCCATCCAAATATCTTTTAAATATTGTAATTGTACTCTCCTCTGCCACTTCCTCTGGTAGCTTGTTCCATATACACACCAGACTCTGTATGAAAAAGTTGCCCCTCAGGTCCCTTTTAACTTTTCAAATTTAAATGGAAACAATCTAAAACTGAATCTTAATAATGTTAAGTGCTTGTGACTGTAACAATATCCTTTGGCAGATTATTCCATTGTTGGATTGTTCTTGAGAAGGAAGGCCATTGATGCACAGCTTTTCCAGTGTATGTGGATGACGAGCTTGCGTATTGTCATTGCTGGAGGCCATGCCATATTTTATATAACATAGTCAATCTATATTTTTCCATCTTTTGCTGCAGTGATTCCCATTCCCAATTTTTCATTCAGGATGTATCTCCCATCCAGATTCATATCGAATTCTGCAGCACATCATTAAATGCCTTCAATTTTATTTATGTCTCTTACTGTATAAGGATGCCTCAAACAACTCCCGGTCTGAATGTATAGGTGTTTAGTAGACCATAACTGATACTGTCTTCAATTATCAAAGAATCTTCCTCATAAATTCGAGAGCCAATAGCTTTGGATATTATCTATGAAATATGAATAAAGCAGAACCAGGGGCAAAATTACAGATATTTGCTTGGAGCAGGTGTCCATCATGGTCCTGACTGTTTTTGCCAGACACAGTGCGTGACTGGCAGTGGCATTAGCAATTTGCTCCAATAAGTCCTCATTTGAGGTAATATGGTGGTATTGTTGGGATTTCTCAGTAGGAATTGAGAACCGCCTCTGAGGCCAAAGGATGGTCATTGACTTGAGACAGGCTCCTGGCAACAGGCCTAGTGCCCTTTACTCCTCCTTTAAATCTTTTAATCCTCCACCTTTCCCTTCCCAGAGCCACAGGGTTCAAGTGGCCAAGCTACAGCCCCAGGCCATCTCCTGAAGGGCTTTCCCCTTTTGAAATGATGGCCTTACAGCCAAAACTAAGCTTAAATCTTCTGAGAGCACCTCTCTTGAGTCGCCCTCCCTGTCTTCTGCCTTGGCTCAGCAGTGCCCACCACTCCCAGTGGGGCTATGAGCCACACATCACTGCAGACCCTCTTGTTGGACTGAGTTCTTGTTCAGAACAAGTGCCATTCTCAATTGGTGGCAAGACTTAGAGGCAACCAATTTAAAAGCCACCACCACGAAGATTGGGGTCAATGTCCCACTGTGGCAACTTCCAGCCACCCAACCCAGAATCGAAGGCAATGTCGGGATTTTGAATCAGCCAAGAAAACTCAGCCCAGAGGACCCAGTTAGACTTTTGCTCACTACTGTTAGCTGAATTCAAAATCCAAATTAAGCTGATAGCACATTGCCCATTTCTATTATATACCGCTCACTAAAAGTGGCCTCATTCTGCAGAAAAGTGGGTAAGAAGTTTCTTTACTTCATTCCCTACAGCCCACACAGCTCCCATGTGGCAATCATTTCTGTGCAAACTAACCTCACATTAACTTTTGTCTTTGGTCACGCTGGAGCTACATCCCAACAGCTTAGGAATGGCAACTTCTGTCGAACTGAGTAGGGACTCATTGGTCTGTACTACTGTTAATTGAGTCCAAGACAGAGGCTTAGCTCACAGCAGGGAGTAGGAGGACCATGGTGCAGAGGTGGCACAGTGGCTCAGTGGTTACCACTGCTGCCTGACAGTGCCACGGACCCGGATTCAATCCCACCCTTGGGCGACTGCCTGTGTGGAGTTTGCACGTTCTCCCCGTGTCTGCGTGGGTTTCCTCCAGGTGCTCTGGTTTCCTCCCACAGTCCAAAGACGTGCAGGTTAGGTGGATTGGCCGTGTTAAATTACCCATAGTGTCTAGGGTGGGAAATGCAAGGATGGGGTAGGGGGGGGTTGGGGGGGGGATGCTCTTCGGAGGTTCGGTATGGGCCAAATGGCCTGCTTCCACACACTGCAGGGATTGTATGACCATATGCAGAGTTGACCTAAAGGAGGTGGAGGGAGAAAGAAAAGGAAACTAGGAGACACAAGCAGGCAGTAGGTCAGCCTGACACCAGTCTGCAGCAAGGGGCTCTGTGCTGGGGAAGTTGCAGGGATATGCTCTGAACCACAGAAGTTGAGTGGGAAGATCTGTTGGCAGGATGTGGGTGAGGACAGAATAAGTAGAGGGCAATCAATCAACACTTAGATGGAACATAGAGATGACAGTGTATGCTCCAGGCAATAACTGCTGAGATTTCATTTCTAATTGGCCCAAATATGCGTAAAGAACAAACTTGGACAGAAACAAAGTTTAGAATGAGGGGGACCTCAGAGAAACCGAGTCATGCAGTTGCTAAGGCAGGATGTTGTTCTCAATGGCAGTATATCCCAATGAGACTTATATCTAACAAACATCTTTTTATTGCATTTAGTTGCTGTCCATGTGTAAGAGTAAATCTAAAACCATGAAACGTAGATGAAATAATTAGTATAAAATAGAAGCCTGGAGAATTGAGTATCCTGGAAGACCCTCCCTAAGGTTATTGTGGGTCAACCCACAGCAGGTGGACTGCAGCGGTTCAAGAAGGCAGCTCCCCATCACCTTCTCAAGGGCAACTAAAGAAAGGCAATAAATACTGGCCAGCCAGTGACACTAACATCCAATGAATGAATAAATATTAAGCTACATCACATCCCATCTCATTGTATTACACTCAATTGAAATGATGCATTCCTCATTACTCTCAAACAGCAAACTGATGGAAGAGGCTATTGTCAGTGCTTTAAAGTGGCAATTGAAAGGCAATGACCTGCTTACTTCTCCTCAGCTTGGGTTCCGGGAGGGCCATTTAGTTCTTGACCTTATTACAGCCTTGTTCCAAATGTGGAACAAAAGAGCTGAATTCCAGAGGGAGGAGGAGAGTGTGAAAGTCCTGTATATCAGGGCAGCATTTGATTGACTGTGGCATCAAAGAGCCCTAACAAACTGGCCTCAATGAGAATCAGGGTGGTAAATATTCTGCTAGTTGGAGTCATATCTGGCACAAAGAATAATGGTTGTTGGAGGTCAATCATCTCACCTCCAGGACATTCCTGCAGGAGTTGGGCGGCACGGTGGCTCAGTGTTTAGCACCGCTGCCTCACAACGCCAGGGACCTGGGTTTGATTCCACCCTTGGGCGACTGTCTGTGTGGAGTTTGTACATTCTCCCCGTGTCTGCGTGGGTTTCCTCCGGGTGCTCCAGTTTCCTCCCACAGTCCAAAGATGTGCAGGCTAGGTGGAATGGCCATTCTAAATTGCCTGTAGTGTTCAGGGATGTGTAGATTAGGTGGATTATAGGGGGATAGATCCGGGTGGGATGATCTAAGGGTTGGTGTGGACTTGTTGGGCCAAATGGCCTGTTTCCACACTGTAGGGATTCTATGAGTTCCTCAGGGCAATGTCCCAGGCCCAACAATCTTCAGCTGCTTCATCAAAGACCTTCCCTCTATCACAAAGTCAGAAGTCGCGATGTTTATTGGTGATTGCATAATGTTCAGCTCCATCACGACTCCTCAGATACTGGCAGATAGAGCATAATATGGGAAAATGTGAAATTGTTCACATTGGCACTAAGAATAAAAAAGAAAATCAAAGTATCACTTAATTGGAGAAGGATGGCAGAATTCTGAGGTGACCATAAGTCTGTAAGACACAGGAGCAGAAATTAGGACATTCAGCACATCGAGTCTGCTCTGCCATTCAATAATGGCTGATAAGTTTCTCAATCTCATTCTCCTGCATTCTCCCTGTAGCCTTTGATCCCCTTGACAATCAAGAACCTATCTATCTCTGTCTTAAATATACTCAGTGGCAATGAATTCCATAGATTCACCACTCTCTGGCTGAAGACATTTCTCCTCATTTCCGTTGTAAACGGTCTTCTTTTTACTCTGAGGCTGTGTCCTCGGGTCCTAGTCTCTCCTGCTAACGGAAACATCTTCCCAAAGTCCACTCTGCCCAGGCTGTTCAGTATTCTCTAAGTTTATATACTCTCTCATTTTCTAAACCACATCGTGTATAGACCCAGAGTCCTCAAATGTTCCTCATATGCTAAACCTTTCATTCCTGCGATCATTTTCATGAACCTCCTTTGGACCCGCTCCAGGGCCAGTACATTCTTCCTGAGGTATGGGGCCCAAAAATGTTCACCAAACTCTGAATATGGTCTGACCAGAGCTTTATAAAGCCTCAGAAGTACATCTCTGCTTTTATATTCTAGTCTTCTTGAAATAAATGCCAATATTGTATTTGCCTTCCTAACTACCAACTCAACCTAAAGTTTACCTTAAAAGAATCCTGGACCAAAACTCCCAAGTCCCTTTGCAGTTCAGATTTCTGAATTTTTTCTCCATTTAGAAAATAGTGTATGTTTCTAATCTTTCTACCAAAGAACACAACCTCACACTTTCCCACGTTGTACTCCATCTGCCACTTCTTTGCCCATTCTCCTAACCTGTCCAAATCCTTCTGCAGCCCTCGCCACCTCCTCAATACTACCTGTCCCTCCACCTATCTTTGTATCGTCTGCAAACGTAGCCAGAATGCCCTCAGTTCCTTCATCGAGATCACTAATGTATAAAGTGAAAAGTTGTGGTTCCAACACTGACCCTTGTGGAACACCACTTGTCACCGGCTACGATCCTGAGAAAGACCCTTTTATCCCCACTCTCTGTTTTCTGACAGACAGCTAATCTGCTATTCATGCTAGTATTTTGCCTCTAACACCTTGGATTCTTATCTTACTCAGCAGCTTCCTGTGCAGCACCTTGTCAACGGCCTTCTGGAAGTCAACATGGATAATATCCATTGGCTCTCCTTGATCTAACGTGCGAGTCACCCCCTCAAAGAATTCGAACAGATTTTTCAGGCATGGCCTCCCGTTGATGAAACCATGCTGATTTCGCCCTATTTTACCATGCACTTCCAAGTATTCGGAAATCTCAACCTTCACCATGGACTCCAGGTGCAGAGGGATTTAGGTGTTCTGGTACATGACAAGGTGGACATGAAAGGAAGTCTCCTCTTGTTTGTCAGTCTAGAACAAGGGGGCATTGTTTGAAAAAATAGATGCTGCCATTTGAGGACAGAGATGAGAAATACTTTTTCTCTCAGAGGATTGTGCAATTTTGGAACTGTCTGCCTCAGAAAAGGGTGGATGTGGGGTCACTGAATATTTCTACACTAGAGGTGAGTATGAGTCGGGGAATCAAGTATTCTTGGGAGTAGATGGAAACTTGGAATTTGAAACACAAACAGATGAACTATGATCTGAGCAGAGCAGATCTGAGGACCAAATAGTCTACTTCTGCCCCTTGTTCATTTGTTCATAAATTTATATATTACTATGACATGAGGGATGAGAAACATTGATTATCCATAGAGACCTGAGAAATTGGGGTTGATCTGCTTAAAACAGAAAAGAATGTGTGGATTTAATAAGGCTTGCAAAACTATGGAATGTTTTCTTTAAGTATACAGGGAAATAAACTGTTTCCACAAGCAGAAAGATCAATGTCCAGAGGAACAGTTTTAGAAAAAATGGGATAAATTTTAAATCATGGGAGGAATTTTATAAGGTTCTGAATGATGTGGACTATGGTGGGAAATCTGGGAGAATCATGTTAGAAGTCGATTAAAGCCTATCTCAATGTGGGAGCAACAAGTCCCATTTTCCCAGGCATTGAAATGAGATTTTCAGTGGGAGTGGTGGGATGCCTGTTAATGGAGATTATTGCTCAGTATCACCCTCACTAATACTGCTTCTCGGGTTTGACAGAAACTGGACGCTGAGAATTCCCGACATGAAAGTCCGAGCGAGTGCATGGTGATTCCAGCTCACCACTTGTTCGTCCAGTGGTCCCTCACCTTGCACCTACATGGGCACTCTCAGCACTCTGCCATGCCGTTTTGTGCAGGCACTAAGCCAGACAGCTTGCCATGATTGTCAGCAGTCACCAGGCAAGGGCTGGACATGTTGCTCCACATACCATGCTGTGCCAGTGTTACACTAGCACCATGAGCAAATAGCTGGCACACCGCACGTGTTTCAACCAAATGGCCCTGTTTCAAAACCAGAGGGGAGTAGTGCTCAGTCATGTCATTGGGAGACACCCTGCAGTCAGGATGTCTTGACAGAATGAGTGAAGGACAACCACCAATCTCAGCCCAGGGGCTCGGGGGCACACTGAGTCAAATGCTTGGGGGAGGTAGGGTCAAGATTCTCGGCGAAGAGCTGAATATTATAGAATCCCTACAGTGTGGAAACAGGCCCTTTGGCCAAACAAGTCCACACCGACCCTCAGAGCATCCCACCCAGACCCAACCCCCTTATCTACACATCCCTGAACACTATGGGCAATTTATCATGGCCAATCCACCTAGCCTGCACATCTTTGGACTGTGGGATGAAATCAGAGCACCCAGAGGGGACCCACACAGATGCAGGGAGAATGTGCAAACTCCACATAGACAGTCACCCAAGGCTGGAATTGAACCCAGGTCCCTGGCACTGTGAGGCAGCAGTGCTAACCACTGACCCACCATGCCACCCCCAGACTCTGCATCAAGCAGCTAACTAGAGTTAGAGGAATGAATGTGTTGGCATTGGGGAAGACAGATTGGAGATTGCAAAGTGCTGTGTATGATTGAACAAATGCTCCAGTGAATCAAACTCATGGTGGCTCAATGGTTAGCACTGCTGCCTCACAGTGCCAGGGACCTGAATTTGATTCCACCCTCGGCTGACTATCAGTGTGCAATTTACACATTATCCCCGCGTCTGTGTGGGTTTCCTCTGGGTGATCCAGTTTCCTCCCACAGCCCAAAGTTGTGCAGGTTAGGTAGATTGGCTTTGTTAAATTGTCCTGTGATGTGCAGGCTAGGTGGGTTAGTCATGGAAAATGTGGGGATAGGGTCTGGATGGGATGCTTTTCAGAGGGTCAATGTGGGCTTGATGGGCCAGATGGCCTCTTGCACTTCAGGGATTCTACACATATCGCCTTTATGCGAACCCCTATTTGTGTGATCTTTTAGCTGTTCTAATGCTCATAGAGTCATAGAGTCATACAGCATAGAAACAGTGCCTTCAGATCAACCAGTCCATACTAAACATAATCCCAAATTAAACTAGTCCCACCTACCTGCTCCTGGCCCAGATCCCTCCAAACATGTCTTATTCATGTACTTATCCAAATGTCTTTTAAACATTGTAACTGTGCCCACATCCACCACTTCCTCTGGAAGTTCATTCCACACGTGAACCACCCATTCTGTAAAAATTTACCCTCATACCTTTTTTAAATCTTTCTCCTCTCACCTTAATAATAGGACCCAACTCTTGAAATCCCCCATCCCAGGAAAACAACACCTACCATTAATCCTGTCTATACCCCTCATGATTTATAAACTTCTATAAGGTTACCTCTCAACTTCCTTCGCTCAAGTTATAAAGGTCTCAGCTTATTCAGAGATAGCAGGAACTGCAGATGCTGGAGAATCTGAGATGACAAGGTGTAGAGCTGGATGAACACAGCAGGCCAAGCAGCATCAGAGGGGAAGTGTCCAGGCCCAAAACGTCAGCTTTCCTGCTCCTCTGATGCTGCTTGGCCTGCTGTGTTCATCCAGCTCTACACCTTTTTATCTCAGCTTATTCAGCCATTCTTTACCACTCAAACCTTCCATACCCGTCAACATCCTGGTGAATCTGCTCTGAAACCTGTTCAGCTTATTATTCTTCCTATAATTGGGTGACCAGAACTGGACACAGTACTCTAGACATGAAAGGTGTTAGCCCAGTAGTTACAGCTTAAGAGGTAGAACTTCTGTGTTTCTTATGCTGAGACTACTGAAGTTGACCATGCTGACGTGCATGGACTCTATGGGCCAAGGGGCCTTTTCTTCTGTGCTGTAGACGTCTATGACTCGATCAAGGAGCTCTTGCTTTTGAGGACTGGCCTCTCAAGGAAACCGATCCCCCAGATCACCAAGCTGACAGCCAGGAACCAACTTGATCGATCTCCACCTGTGACCTCTTGCTGCAACATTCCCTAATCTCTTTCTCAATGTCAGGTAGCAATTCTAGTCAGATTTGGAAAGAAGTCAGAGAAAAAATCTCTGGGAACAGAAGTTAACTCTTAAGATCATCCTCCACTACCACAGACTCTGAAAGATCACCACTTGGTTCCAGAGTCCGATGCACCAAAGTAACCACACCTCCCTCATAAAATTGGACCCTTGGTTTATTGGTGTGCTTAATTGCAAAGAAATTCTTCCCAAGATTCCAGGACTCATTCCTAAACTTTCCAGCAGCTTTTGATTGAATTTCAAGTCAAATAATCTGGGCTCAAGTTATTACTTATTAATTAAGTGCTAATGTCTGCCACACACATTTGATGTCTGGTCTTACTCTATTCTTTCTTGTTCAAGATGTTCCTGTTTCTTGATGTGACATGTGTGATTACTAATCCTGAACTTGTTACTAAATTAAGTGCATATTTTTTTTACAACAGTTACATTTACCAACAGGCATTGAATGACAAGCAGTATAATTAGTCCCCACACAACTGGTAGATGAACATAATAAGATATTGGAAAACAGAAAAACCACTAATAGTGGAAATATGAATACAAGTTGTAAATAGGATCATTGAGTTATTGCAGCATCGAAACAGACCCTTTGGTCCAACTTATCCATGCTGACCAGATATCCTAAATTAATCTAGTCCCATTTGCCAGCATTTGACCCATATCCCACTAATCTTTCCTATTCATACACCCATCCAGATGCCTTTTAAATATTGTAATTATACCTACCTCCACCACTCCCTCTGGCAGCTTGTTCCATACAGACACTACCCTCTGTGTGAAAATGTTGCCCCTTAGGTCCCTTTTAAATCTTTCTCCTCTCACCTTAAACCTATCCCCCCAAGCTTTGGACTCCCCTACCCTGAGAAGATGACATTGGCTAATCACCCTATCCATGCCCCTTAAGATTTTATAAACCTCCAAAAGGTCACTCCTCAGCCTCCAACACTCCAGGGAAAATAGCCCCAGCTTATTCAGCGTCTTCCTACAGCTCAAACCTTCCAACCCTGGCAACATTCCTGTAAATTTTTTTCTGAACCTGTTCAAGCTTAACAACATCGTTCCTATAGCAGGGAGACCAGAGTGAACGCAGTGTTCTAAAAGTGGCCTAACTAATGTCTGTACAGCCACAACATGACCTCCCAACTCCTATACTCAATGCACTGACCAAAGAAGGCAAGTATGCCAAACGCCTTTTTCACCACCCTCTCTACCTATGACTCCATTTTCAAGGAAATATGCACCTTACCCTTAGGTTTCTTTGTTCAAGGCAGCTGTCACCTTCACAGCTGCCAGGAGAGGCCAGCCTCTCTCGGGTCCGACTCCAGTACTGGCATAGATCTGTCACTGTTACATAGGACATACAAAGCTGGCATTGACACTGTTCACCTCCAGGCGATGGAGTTGGGACTGAAATATTCTGGTCCTCCTGCAGACTCCATGCATCCCAAAGGACCCTGCGGCTGTGACTTCTTCCTGATTCAGGTGCTCCTAACCTCCGAGGGTGTCCTGCTACTGCATCTTGGGCTTTCCATCAGCTGAGGTCCTCTTGCAAACACCATCTTGTGAAGGCAGCCGAAGTAACCGCCAACAGCAGGATACAGAACTCTCCTGACCTAGAATGACCTCAACAGGGAACAAAAGAGTGAAAGAGGTTCTTAGGTCTCGGAAGAGTCTTTGGCAACATTTCCTGTAATATGTTCTCCTGCAGCGTGGAGCTTCAAGGTTTGTGAAAGTCAATGGCTTCCACAAGCATAAGAAAACATGGATAATTATAGACAACAAGGTGTAGAGCTGGATGAACACAGTAGGCCAAGCAGCATCAGAGGAGCAGGAAAGCTGATGTTTCGGGTCTGGACCCTTCTTCAGAAATGGGGGAGGGGAAGGGGATTCTGAAATAAATAGAGAGAGAGGGAGAGGCGGATGGCAGATGGATAAAGGAGCAGATAGGTGAAGAGGAGACGGACAGGTCAAGGAGGCGGGGTTGGAGCCAGTAAAGGTGAGTGTAGGTGGGGAGTTAGGGAGGGGATAGGTCAGTCCAGGGAAGACAGACAGGTCAAGGGGGCGGGGTTGGAGCCAGTAAAGGTGAGTGTAGGTGGGGAGTTAGGGAGGGGATAGGTGGGTCCAGGGAAGACAGACAGGTCAAGGAGGCGGGATGAGGTTAGTAGGTAGTTGCTGCTGCCTTTCAACACCAGTTGTTGGTGGTGCCCCGTGACGCAAGGCTGTGCTTCCAGAGCAACCTGTCAGTGTCTCAGAGA
>NC_063337.1:13623929-13659265 GCF_021869965.1 Rhincodon typus
GTGCCATGATGGGGCAAGGTGTTGGCACATGCCAGATGGCAATGTCTGTGGATGAGGGAGGCATGTGGCTGGTGTCCATGGATAGTGCCCTGAGATGTTTGATTCAATGCAACATGGAGCTCCTTCACAACAAGCAGGATTCACCAGTTCCCCACTCTGATTTTCATGTCAACTTTCCTCCAAGTCTAACGTTTTTTGCCACATTTGATAAATAGGAAGCTGAACTTTAGTGAGGCAAGTTAGACCATCAATGAGAAATTTGACAAGCAATAATCCTTCTAATTTGCCACTGCCTAGTGAGAAGTTGTTGAAAGTATAAAAGATGGAGTGCACCAAAGATGTTCTGATGAAGAGTAACCAGACAAAAAAACGTTAACGCTGCTTTCTTCCCACAGATGCTGCTAGACCTGCTGAATTTCTGCAGCAATTTCTATGTTTGTTTTAAGAGATTTAGTCAATTGCTCCCAACATCGAGATGGACATCGCTCGACCTCTCGTCTGAATTAACCCCAAGTCTCGGCACAGTCCACAACACTTAGACACCTATGCTGCCCTTGCTGTCTGATTTAAAATCTAACCCATGAGTAAAGATGACTGATCTCAGAGACCAACAGGTTGCAAGTGGCACGAAAGCACAGCCCTAATTAGAGCATTTACAGCTATCCACAGGATGCTGTGCAGCAAGTCCCCCAGGAATTATTCAAAAACAGCTTCAAAATTCATGGCTTCCCCATCTATAGAGACAAGGACAGTGCAGCCAGTTCCTCTCCAAAGAACAGACTATTCTGACTTGTATGTATATTGTTGTTCATTCACGTCAGAGGATTAAAAACCTGGAAATCCCTGTCTAATAATACAGTGGGAACACATTCATGACTGTTTCAACAGGAAGGCTTGTCACCACCTTTACAAATGAATTAGGACTGGACAATAAGTATCAATCTTCACAGTAATACCCATGTCCAGCAAACAAATAAATAATTTTTTTAATCAATAGTTCCCAACCTGAAATAGAAGAAGCAACACAATATGAATAACAACAGTTATTGAGTCATAAACGTTGGACATGAATAGCATGTGTGTCATTATCATGTGCTATCTGTTGAAATTAACTTCCCGTTTCGTCGAGCAGAATTTAAAGTACAGCATTGTTAAGATGTGATGGAGCGAAGCAATCTTGCAATGCCAAAGATGAGGTGCTAAAATGGTACAGCTGCCATAATCTCCTCCTTCCCTTATGACTGCCGAGTAAATTTGGAAAGCAATGTAGACTTCAGATGAATAATTCAATATTATTTAATTAAGGGTTTCAAAACACTAAATTGGCTGCAACCTTTTTACACTAGAATTTTCACGAGAATTAAGCATTGCAAATTTCCCACTATCCTATCCTTGAATCATTTGATCCACTTAGTGAAACCATCTCATTCTACTGCTTTGGGATTAATGAAAACTGAAATAGTTGTCCTTTACATTTTGAATATTTGTGCATAATTATTTTGTTGCGCAAATTATTTCTGTGCCCAGATAATTATTAAACTTATTGTCCTTCAGAATGCTTTACTTATAGATAATCATATAGATAATGTACAGAGTCCTCAGCTAGATCATGTATAAAGTCTTTCCTTCCAAGGGAGTGCAAGGTTTAGAATCCCCTCCTACAGAGACTGCCTGGTGCAGTGGGTGAGTCTTTTCACCTCCGGGAAATAGATTGGAATTCAAATTAGACAGATGGGATAAAATAGTGCTGCAGTTAAGGACTGCAAGGGAAATAAGGTTGGGCAGTGTCAGTTGAGTTCCCAGTAGACAAGTGCCTATCACATGAAACTGTCTTTAATTGGATCCAAGCAAGCGCCAATTTGGTGTGTCTACTTCGATAGCTTGTAGAACCCAGCACCTGAAGATATCGACCTGGTTCAGCGCCAGATGCTTCTCTGAAGCAAAGATTTGATGCAAATGTTGAATACTGCCATTTCTGAAAATGCTTACTTTTGACAGTTTTGGAATTTATTCAGAGTTGTAGGTGTCGCTGGCTGGGCCAGCATTTATTACCCTCAAGTAGGTCTTGGTGAGCTGCCTTCTTGAACCACAGCAGGCCATGTGCTGTCGGTAGCCCACAATCCCATCAGGGATGGAGTTTGAGGTTCTTCACCCAGTAACAGTGAAGGAACAGTGATATACCTCCAAGTCTGGATAGTGAGTGGCCTGAAGAAGAACTTGAAGATAGTGCTATTCCCACGTATCGGCTGCCTTTGTCCTTCTAAAAAGTTGTGTTTGTGAGTTCAGAAGGTATTGTTTAAGGAGCTGTGGTAGCTTTCTGAATGCACCTTGTAGATGGTACAGAGAGGGTCATATGTCAATCAAGAATACGATTAAAAAAACCCAAACCACAAACCGCTAAGGTGCTTTTGTGGAGAGAAATTGTTCTAAAGAAGAGTCACTGGACGTGAAACATTGATTCTGATTTCTCTCCATGGATGCTGCCAGACCTGCAGAGATTTTTCCAGCAATTCTGGTTTTGTTTCTGATTCACAGCATCTGCATTTTTATTGGTTTTTCACTAAGCTGTTTTAGAGTCACAGAGAGGTACAGCATGGAATCAAACCCTTCAGTCCAACTTGTTCATGCCAGCTAGATATTCAACTTTAATCCAGTCCCATTTTTCAACATTTGGCTCATGTCCCTCTAAACACTTCCTATTCATGTACCTATCCAGATGCCTTTTAAATGTTGTAACTATACCAGCCTCCACCACTTCTTCTGGCAACTCATTCCATACACACACCACCCTCTGCGTGAAAAAGCTGCCCATTAGGTCCCTTTTCAATCTTTCCCCTCTCATCCTAAATCTATGCTTTCTAGCCCTGGACTCCCCTACCCTGGGTACAAGACTTTGACTATTCACCCTATCCATACCCCTTATGATTTTATAAACTTCTTAAAGGTCACCCCTCATCCTCTGACACTCCAGTGAAAATAGCCCCATCCTCCTCAGCCTCTCTCTATAACTCAAACCTTCCAACCGTGGCAACATCCTCGTAAATATTTTCTGAACGCCCCTTTCAAGTTTCGAAACATCTTTTTCTGCCTTGCTTTCAAACTGAGAAATGTGGCTGATTGGCCCAAGTCTGTGGGATAGGACACAACAAGATTGAAAATGGTAGAAGAAAAATGAGAGCAACATGTTTACGACCTTAGTAGGTGAGGGAGTCTAACAGCTAATAGACTAACAACATGCTCAACTCTCAGGAAAAATCATTCAGGACTCGGTGTCAGGAGGAAATGGTTGTATTCCAGGATATTCATGAAGCTCTATCTTTAACGATTTCAAAATTCCCACACCATTTGATTTAAACCAACGTTCAGTTAGACAGGTTTTATTCATTTATTGCTGACAAGGGGAGGTCATGGCCTAGTGGTATTATCGCTGGACTGTTAATCCAGAGACCCAGATAATGTTCTGGCAATCTGCATCCAAATCCCACCATGGCAGATGGTGAAATTTGAATTCAATAAAAAAAAATATGGAATTAAGAGTCTAATGATGACCATTGTTGATTGTCAGGAGTGGGGGGAAGGAATCTAACTGGTTCACTAATGTCCTTTAGGGAAGGAAACTACATGTAACTCCCAACCCACAGTAATGTGGTTGACTCTTAATTACTCTCTGGGTGGGCAATAAATGCTGGCTCAGCCAGCAATGCCCTCATCCTGTAAATGAGTTAACGAAAAACAAATCTGTTGAGTCTGGGGGTCAACATATTTGTTATTTTTTTGTTTATTATTACAACTGAGTGACAGACATTTGTAAGGCATGTATATAAATCAATATGGGCACACAGATTTGATTATCTAATTGAATGACTGAACATACACTGAGGGGCTGAATGGCCTTTATCTGCTCATATGCTCCTGTGATCTCACTCATTACTTTACACAGGCTGAAGCACCAGGGAATGCAATGCACTGTCTCATTGTTGGCCTGAGCATTGTCTTGTGTTATACATAACTCATTAACAGGCACGAGAGCAACATTTTCACAATGCAGAAATAATCCTCCTGTACACGGACCTTACATCTTCATTTTGTTAAAGCTATTGTGCACGGACCCAAGGTGCTTGTACGAAACCAACACGTTTACATTTTTTTAAAAAAAACATCGATTTGTTGTTTATTATTCCAAAGCTGTGCGCTTCTTCCACCATCAGAATTCATAAACCTTATCAAATGATTACATAATTGAAGACATCCCTCAGCTGAAACGCATCCAAAGTGGATGCAGATCAAACACAATTGGAATTAAATATTCAGTAGCTGACACAGAATTTACATGCATTCTAAACATCACAACATCAACATGGAATGGATTATTCCATTGACTGGTGTCACTTAGTAGTTCACTGCGCACATTAACTTTCTGACTGAAATTTGTATCTTTGATTAAGAGCTTAACCGAATGTTAATGCCAGTGACTGATATCATTTATATGGGGAGGATAATAGATTATGAGTAACAAGGAATATGTTCCTGTCGCAGAGTTCACATTGTTTCACAAAAACAAAGGGCAAAGATTAAGTGGTTTATGAATTTTGTGGGCACCATTTTCCTCCTGATAGCATTGATACTACAGGTACTTTCCAGGCAATCATAACTTTTACTCAGTATCTGCTGAATTTCAGCACCTTTAGATTTGCAATCAGGTGTAGACCTAAGCTTATGAGTGCTGGACTCATTAATCAATGTACGTTTTTCACAAATAATTAATTTCATTTATGTTGCTCTTTTCACAACCACCGATCTCTCAAAGCAATTTACAGCCAATGAAGTTTCTTTTAAAGGTAGTACTGCAGGAAACACAGCAGCCAATTTATGCATAGTAAGATCCCAAATCAGCAATGTGGTGATGGTCAGAAAAGCTGTTTTTCTCATGTTGATTGAGGGGTAATTATAGCCAGAGTAGGGCATATAAATGCCCCACACTTCATTGTAAGAACACCATGTGATCTTTTACAGTTATCTAAGAGAACAGATAGGTCTATGATTTAAAGTTTTGCCCTCAGGATGGCACATCCAACAACTCAGCACTCCATCAGCGTGTCACCAGAGTGACACATTCATTATGGAGCAGAGTGTCAGTTTGAGTTTTGTGTTCAAGTTTCGCAGTGGGACTTGAAGTTAGAAATGTGTAACTCGGAGGCAATATTGGTATCAACCGAGCTACAATTAATCTTGCTCAAGAGATGCAGATGCCTCTCTGTCAACTTCCCGATGTTTGGGTGGAAATACTGACTAATATTATTTCCTCAGCCAATCAGACCAGACATATAGGGAAGTCTAGAAGCAAATTAAAGATGCTATTCAGATTGAAATTTTCAGGACAGAATTTCGAGGGTATTCCAGGTTAGATCATGAAGGAATGCAGACATGACTAACAAGAAACAGATAAAGTTTTAAGTTTGTGTGATGGACAGGATAAAGGCAGGAAGGATGTGCCAATAACCAGGGTCACAGTCTAAGATTACAGGGTAGGCATTTAGGTCAGAGATGAGGACATATTTCTTCACTCTGAGTGTGGTGAGCCTGTGGAATTCTCTGCCACAAAAAGTGGTTGATACTACAATGATTAATGCTTTTAAGAAGGAGTTATAGTTCCTAGAGCTAAAGGGATATTGGGTATGGGGAGAAAATGGGAACAGGGGACTGAGTTGGATGGTCAGTCATGATTGTATTAAATAGTGGAGCAGCCTTGAAGGGCCAAATGGCCTACTTCTGCTCCTATTTTCTATGTTTCTGTGAATGGGTACACCTTAGCAGTTTGTGACACTATACATTCTGGTGATGTAGTCATTAAATGGTATAGGTGTACACAGTTACCTTGGCAGCTTCATAAGGCATACAATCTTCTTCTGGATGGCTTCCAAAGGAAAGCATCAAGCCTGGCTGATACCTGCAACCAAATGCTGCTTGATTCTCCCCTACAGACAATATTCTGATGAAGCAATTGAAACAAACTTCATCAAGCTCACTTCACATAACATCAAGCTCACTGTATCAGCCAACAAACCCTGGGCTAAGTTGGAGTAAAATATCAATGGTTTTAGACTCAGTTTTCTACCGCCACTTATATTTTGTGTGGTATCGGCTGTTGGCAGCCACTTTTGTGGCCCAGTTAACCTACATAAAGTTTAAAACAGAGATTTCCAAACACCAGCAGTGATCATGCAATTAAAAAAGTGTTAATGCTGTTAATTACCAAACTTATCTTTCTGTAGGATTTTAACAGTTAATGAATGTGCTGATACAGCAAGTACTTACAAGTAATTGAACAGCAGATCAGTACAAACCAAGAAAGAAATTCTACATACACTGACTGCACGTCTCTTAACCCTAAATTTATTGTTCAATTTGCAGGTTACTTACTGCCTAGTGCATTTACAGTGCAATTATATTTTCTGCAACTCTTTTCTATTGTCATCCATTATCTTTAGCATATATAATAAATGAAGAATTTGCATTTATATAGCGTCTATCAAGCCCCAGTGTAATTTATAGAAAATGACCATTTGTAATAGCATCTGCGATGCATTATATAGAAATTCTAAACCAGCTCATGCATAGGAAGATCTCACAAACAAGCACATTGAGATGAATCAATGACATGCTGCAAGACCTGTTGAGTTTTTCCAACAATTTCAATTTATCTTTCTCAGTTTTGTTACATTGAGATGAATGACCAGGAAATCAGGTATATCCAATTTCAATTGGATTTATTGAACAATGAATGCCAACTTCAACATGAGAGATACAGTGCTTTATCTCCACATCCATCCCTTCCTACTCTCCCTAGCCCTCTGGTGCTTTGATGGTTTTCATTGACCTTATTGGGTTTTGCCTGTAAATTCCTAATTGGCTACACGGGTGAGCTACTGGTGGCCATTAATAGTCAAAAAAACAATAACAAAATCACAGTGATTTGGAGGTGGGAAAGCCAATTGGTTGTATGTAAGAGCACTTTCACATACAGAGAAAAACACTGCCAATGGACACCAAGTCAGGTCATCCTTGCTCTTCTTCAAATACCACCACTGGATCTTTTTATGTCTAGATCGGGTGGTTAAAGGTCTCATTCAAAAGAAAGCATCTCTCTAAGTACAGCACTCGTTCAAAAAAGATAATCTAGTCATTGCTGTTTGGGGGAGTTTGCTATTGGATAGCTTGTGTTCTACATTACAAAGCACATGCACTTCAACAAAGCACCATCATCAGCAGTCCCTCAATATAAGGTTGACATCACTGAAGGTGAGTTTCTGTTACGAGTCTTCATGTGGTGAAAACAGATTGATTCACAAACCGCAGACCTTTGTGCACATGGAGCAGGGCATCCAAGAGGCCGTTCGATCTGGAGTATAGGATTCTCTTCCTTTTCCTTCCTTCTCAGACATACCTCTGGTCGTTCTAAAACCACACCGTGTGTCTCTGGCAGAGATTTCCTTAGCCACAGGAAGTTAGAGATTCAGGACCATCGATGTCAGCATTTTCCCTACTCTGGACAACAGGGAAAGGCCCTCACATTTTCCACTGCATGGTTTAAATCCCTGTTTGAAGTTCATTTCATTTGCCTTATTTTTGAAATTCGTTTTACTCTCCAAATCCACAGGTTGAGTTCATGCTGCAAATAAAAGCCACCAGCCCTGAAGACCTCAGCTGGACTGCTTTCAGGGTAGTAGGCTTTGTGGCTTTTCATTTATTTCATCACTTATTGTAGATCTCTCTCAAGGGTTGATCGCCAAAGGATTCTACCACTTAACTGAGACAATCTGGAGAGTATCAGCTGTGGGTTCATGGTCAATAGAGTGCTGGAAATATTCTTCCTAGCATTGCTGTATGACATTATCACTCTTAAGGGGACATCATTCTGGATGTAGTGGGGGTAATGTCCATTTGACTCGGGACTGTTGGTTGTCATGTTGGCTTTGAAGAAAACCTTGCACAATGTGACAATCAGCAGGTGCTTGGGATTTTCGGACTTTCTCTTCCCACCAGTTCTAGATTCGTCTTTGTGTGTGTCAGCCTTGAGCCATCAGAATGCCACCTTCTTGACTTGCAACTTTGAGTTGTTCTGTCAGACAATAGAGCTGTTCTTTCTTGTTCCAAGAGAGTTCACATACCTAAGCATTGTTTTCATCGAATCTATCTTCTTAACAACAATACTCAGATTCAATAGCCTGAATACAGGTGGTTAGTGCAGATGTCTTTAATTTGGCTCCAATGTTCTGAACTTCACCCAACATGGTCATAAAAAGTGTTGTAAGAAATGTAAGACTTCTTTTTCCCCATTATGCTTGTTTGCACATATAATGCGCAGGGCCATACCAAATGAACTGCACATACCCTTCTCTTTGTCAATCGACAGCATCAGATTTAGATTAGATTTTGATTTTATTGTCACGTGTACTTAAGTGCAGAAGCACAGGAGTACAGTGAAAAGTATATAATAAGTGTATAATATGCATGATACCATCTTAGGTACCAAGGTACCTAGGTTCACAAGACTGAGGTACAAAGTAATAAGAGAAACAACTATTAAAAAGTTAAGCATTACTTCATAGAACAGTAGAAAAATAAAGCAATAAGGTAATAGTTAATATTAAAGTCTTTTGTAGTTTAAACTAGGAAAGTAAAGGAATAAGTTAAAAGTCTTCCACTTTTCTCGCTCTGTTGTCTGTTCTTGACGTCGCTGCCACAGATATTGTCACTGCTACTGAAACTGCCACTTCTTCAATCTCCCCCAGTGTCTCGGGAACATGCCTAGGCAGGATCCACTCACACTGTTAGCTGAGGAACCACCATGAGCTGCTGAGACACCAGCAACATATCACCAAGAGATCAGGCCGGGACCTACCATGAGCCACCGAGAGATCAGGCCGGGACCCACCATGAGCCACCAAGACACCAGGCTGAGACCTGCAAAGAGACCATGCCGAGACCTGCCATGTGGAAGGGGAGCACCAAGAGGAGGACAACACTAAAAAGGGGGAGAAAGAGAAAATAAATGGAGAAAAAAAGAGTAGGAAATGGAAAATAAACAGAAGGCGTTGAGGAGCTCTGATTGGAGCATCCTACTCCACCACCATCTCGACCATCACAAAAAGTTATCATAGCTATCAGTCATCCATTCACTGACTGTGAGTTTCACTGCCTGGGTTGGATGCACAGAACGAGGAGAAATCCTGGCTCCCTGAACCTGACTTTTATAAACAGCTGACCACACTTCTCATTTCTAGGCCATGAGGATGGACTGGATTGGGCCTCAGGCCTGAGAAGAGCCTACAATTCTGCCCATTTCTACAACAGGCTGGGCTACAAGCCTTCTAGGGACTCTGTCACTGTTCAAAGTTTACAAACAAGGATTGAAAGAGAAACCCTCCTACTTTCACCACCTCACTTTCTATGCCTCATCTATGCCAAGCTATGCTCTTGTACGTGACCCCATGGCTCCTCATACCTACTGCCGTGGCCTCCATATCCAACAAGCCTTCAATAATTCTTCTGGCCTTTTAAAGATCCAGTGCCAATATAGTGCCAACTCATACACTCCATCTCCACACCTCATGCTTCCCCTTCCAAGCCAACTCATCTAATGCCCTGCCTGGAAATGAATCAGGAGACATCCTGACAGAAAGTAAAGTTAACAGCCTATTGACAATGTCACTATTGAACAGAATATATTTTCTTTGATATCAACACATTCAATGCATTGAAATTATTTCAACTGGTCCCTTATGAAAACAATCATTTCACTTTAAGTGCTTAATCCCTTATGCCAACAATCAGTGCCATTCAATAAGCAGTTGAAAATGTCATCAATAAGCAGCCCATTTTGAAAATGATAGCTTGGAATTCAGTCAAATGGCAATCTAATGTCTTCTACTCACCACCATGGTCCCTCATATTCTTACACCAATGTAATTCCTACTGCCACTCTCAAATCTTTCATCTTCACCTTCCAAGCCAACTTTTGTGTATCCACAAGTACCCATGCACATAGGGGAAATATATAGTTCTGTTACTTAAAATTCTATATTACAGACAATGATGTATTGAGAAAATATTCGCATATATAAATTATGACACTTGTTGACAGGTTTTGACAAGCGTTGGCAAGTTGGGCAGTTCCAAAGGGTTTATGTAACTTCTATGCACAACCATCTTCACAGTTAATCATCCCAAAGGGCACTTGACCCTCACCACTAGAAGATTCATGATGTTACACCCCCAAAGTATTCCTCACCCTCAGGCTGAAGGTGTCCTTGCACCATATTTTCAGGTGATATTAACCCTCCAAAGGAGTACCTTGGCAATCCAAGAGAAATAGACTTAGAACAGACCTGCTCCTACCTGGTCAAATGTTCACAATCTAGGTTCCAGACACCAGAGATTCCAAATTCTGACTTTTATTGGAGGTTGATTATCATGTAAATACAATAGAAAAAGGGGGCATCATAGTGGCTCAGTGGTTAACACTGCAGCTTCACAGCACCAGGGACCCGGGTTTGATTCCACCCTCGGATGACTGTCTGTTTGGAGTTTACACATTGTCCCCATGTCAGCATGGGTTTCCTCCCACAGTCCAAAGATGTGCAAGTCAACTGGATTGGCCATGCTAAATTGCCCATAGTGTCCAGGGATGTAAGGTAGGTGGATTAGACATGGGAAATGCAGGGTTACAGAGAAAAGGTAGGGGAATGGGTCTGGGTGGGATGCTCTTAAGAAGAACGTTTGGACATGTTGGGCCAAATGGCCTGTTTCCACACTGTAGGGATTCTATGAAGAAGCATGTATACTTGGACTAAGGTGTCACTGCAAGCCCACCACTGAGAAATATAAAATTGCAGGATTCAGGAGAAGAACTTGGAATTCTCAATGTCTTGCTGCAAGAGAAAGTCTTGTTGTTTTGTCAGGAACTGGGGCCACGACTACTTGATACATATTCCTGAACAATGCAGCACACCTGAATTCTGAAAGGTTTGCATTCATACAGAAACTTTGCTGGGTATGGTCATCCCAAAAAACTTTACAGCCAATGACGTACTTTCAAAGTGTCCCCACTGATGTAATGTTAGAAATGTGACACACAGGGAGCTCCTATTAACAGCCTCTGCGTTAGAGTTATAGAGACATGGGGCTCTACAGCACAGGAAAGAGCTCTTCAGCTCACTGCATCCACACTGATCAAAAACAATCACCTAAACACCAGAGATAACACATGTGGAGCTGGAGCAACACAGCACGCCAGGCAGCATCAAAGGAACAGGAAAGCTGATGTTTCGGGTCGGGACTCTTCTTCAGAAATGACCCGAAACATCAGCTTTCCTGCTCCTCTGATGCTGCCTGGCCTGCTATGTTCCTCCAGCTCCACACTGTGTTGTCTCAGACTCCAACATCGGCAGTTCTTACTATCTCTGATTGACCTAAACACCAGATTTTTTTTTGTTGACATGGTCACTGAGGGTATAATATTGGTCAGGCCATTGGGAATGATCCCTCTCCACTTCTTCAACATATTGCTATGGGATCTTTTACCTTCAGTTGGCCTCAGTTTAACAGCTTACCCAAGACCCAAAACCTCCAAAAGCACAGCACTCCCTAAGATCTGTAATGGGTTATCGGGTTATGTCTTTGTGCTCAAGGCTCTGAAGTAGGATTTGAACTAACAGCCTCCTGGCTCAAAATGTGAGTACCACAGCTGACAATGCACAGCTGCGACACCTCTCCAACACTCAGGGTGCGTGCATTTGGCAAACTAGGTGAGTTGCAGAGTTGCTCACCACTAGGTCACCACTCGTCAAGTTTTGCAGAAATAGTTTCAGAGATAGTAGGAACTGCAGATGCTGGAGAATCTGAGATAACAAGGTGTAGAGCTGGGTGAACACAGCAGGCCAAACAGCATCAGAGGAGCAGGAAGGCTGACGTTTCGGGCCTAGACCCTTCTTCAGAAAATTTTCTGGCTCTTTTTGCAGAAATAGTGACAGGATTATGGAGAGGTGAGGAATGGGGGAGAGGGGTGCAATCAGCAGGGCCAGGGTTAGGGTTAGCGTTAGGGTTAGGATCTTGAAACTCAAGGATTGGCCATGACCTCAAGGAGGCAGCGATTGTGTTATGGATGAAGAGGGTGGGGTGCGGGAGAGAGAAGGTTCCAGCCATTTCAGATTCGAAAATCAAACTACTTCACACGTTTTCTTCAATCCAATAATTCATTCCCTGGGACAGCTGGATGTGTGATACAGAATGCAAATTATATTCTGCGGATGGTGACATATGGCCAAAAGTTATGCATCATGATGTGTGAAGCCGGAGTCCTATACGCATTCTCTTGTATCTGCAACCATACGCCTGATGGCCTGGTATCATTAGCATCCTTAGGTATGCTGTGTACTTTCATCAATCACACTTAAGCCCTTTCGTAACAGCTCCAGGATCTTAATGACCTCAGCAACGTTTTCATAGTTTCAGAAACATTTTTGCCAAGTTTTGTTACAGCTGCCAGTTTGATTTTCATCGCGCCCTGCAGCTGAATCACAAAGGAGAAGTTTTTAAGTTTTTATTCAGTCAGCTTCCCGTGGGTTTCACATTATAGGGCACTTGTCTACTTAGCACATGTTTTAGAGAGTTACACCAGAACAGCTTTGTGATACCTTGCACCGATCTTCATATTCTGACACCTTAGGTTTCCTGCAGGCACGTCAGCAAGGACTAGAAACTGAGAACTGGTCAGGAATAGAATTCTCATCTCTGGGGTGAAGTTGAACAGCTCAGAGAATCTGGTAACCTTATTCTTGTCTTGTCATTTCAATAAATAGAGTAACATCTAAGGGGTACACCGCAGCAACTTGCCGGCAGTACGCAATGAATCCGCAGTGTCCACCACCTGGAAGAACAGGCAGGGCATGGGAATAGTGTCAACCCCAAGTTTCCAATCACTGATATCTGACTGGATACCTGTCATCATTCCTTCATTGCCTGTGTGTCAAAATCCAGAATATGGAGGAACAATGTTGTGGGAATACAGATTCAGAAAAGCCTGCCATCTCCTTCTCAAGAATAACTGGTGATGGACAATACATGCCAACTTTGCCACTTTCCAAGAAAAATATTCCTTTTGAAGCAACCTCATGGAGCAGTTACAGGAGGAATATGGCATCTCTTTAAGAGGTGCATTTCTACTTTAAATAGATCTCTGAAAGTCCGTTGTGAATTAAGCCAAGTAAACGGACTAACCTTCTGCAAACAGCAGGAAATTCCACCAGTCAGTGAGACCCGGGAGTTTAAGTACCTCAGGCCTGAATTAGAATCATAGAAACCCAACAGTGTAGAAGCAGGCCGTTTGGCCCGTCGAGTCCAATGCTCCAAAGAGTATCTCACCCAGATCCAACCCCCACCCTATCCATTTAACCGTGATTTTCCTACGGTTAATCCACCTAACCTGCATATCTTTGTGACTGCAGGACAGAACCCATGCAGACACAGAGAGAATGTACAAACTCCACACAGACTGTCACCCAAGGCTGGGATCAAACCCAGGTCCCTGGCACTGTGAGGCAGCAGTGTTAACCATGGAACCCAGACACTTGCATGGGATCTTCTCGGGATCTAAAGGTAATCCCAGAGCCTTCATTATAAACAGTGGAGGTCATTGACGTGTCAACATGACACCAAGTAAAATAATCTTAGAAAAGCAGAACTGAGTTCTCCATTACCATGGAAACCTAACTTTAAAAACTATTGGCTTGAACAGAGAAATTGGACCATAATTTTCCTTTTTATTAATTCACAGGATGTGGGCACCAATGGCTAGGCCAGCATTTATTGTCCATCCATAATTGCCCAGAAGACAGCTAAGTGTCAACCACATTGCTATGTTTTTGGAGTCACATGTAGGCCAGAGCAGATAAGGATGTCAGATCTCCTTCCCTAAAGGACATTAGTGATTCAGATTTGTTTTTCTGACAATCGACAATGGTTTAATGGTCATCATTAGATTCCAGATTTTTCTTGAATTCAAATTTCAGTATTTGCGAAAGTGGGATTTGAAGACAGTGCCCAGAACATTAGCTGGGTCTCATATATTGATAGTCTAACGATAATGCCACTAAGCCATCAACTTCCCGAACCATGACCAAATCCATGATCAAACTGTGTTAGTAGGACAAAGAAGCCCATTTGACTGGAACGCCATGCACCACCTTGAAACATTCCCCTCTCCCTGGCTTTGACACACAAGTGGCAGCAGAGCATGCCATCAACAAGGTACACTGCAGCAACTCAACCAGGCTCCTTCGATAACACCTTACAAACTCACAACCACTACCGCTGAGAAAGAGAATGGCAGCAGATTCACCGGGAATATCACCACCCACAAGTTGCCCTCCAAGGCAAGTGCCATCCTGATTGGAACTTATATCGCCTTTCCTTCACTCTTTCTGGGTCAGAATCCTGAAACTCACTTCCTACCTCCTGGAAACTTACTTCCTCACTGTGGATTTATTTACCTTACATGGACTGCAGTGGTTCAAAAAGGCAGTTCACTGTTATGTTACCGGGGCAATTAAGGATGATCAATAAATGTTGGCCTATCCAGCGACACCCACATCCCATGAAGAAATAAAAGCTTAAGAAGGGCAGCACAGTGGCTCAGTGGTTAGCACTGCTGCCTTGCAGCACCAGGGACCTGGGTTCGATTCCACCCTCTGGCGACTGTCTGTGTGGAGTTTGCACCTTCTCCCTGTGTCTGCATGGGTTTCCTCCAGGTGCTCTGATTTCCTCCCCTGTCCAAAGATGTGCAGGGTAGGTGGATTGGCGATGTTAAATTGCCTGTAGTGTTCAAGGATGTGTAGCATAGGGGGATGGGTCTGGGTGGGATGCTCTGAGAGTCAATGTGAACTTGTTGGGCCAAAGGGCCTGTTTACACACTGTAGGAATTCCATAAACAGCATTTCAAAAAATATCAACAAGGAAATAATTAGAACAGATTGTGGCCACCTTACACTTTGCATTCTCTTAGTTCTGAACTTTCCCTTGCCAATCCATTTCTTATTAATGCTTGGTGATTTTATTTAGTCCAAGAATGCTGTTAGTAGAATTAATTTATGTCACAGATAGATTAAGATAATTAATGACAAAGTCATTAATTCAGGGTAAAACACTTTAACATTGCTACATAAAGTAGTTAATTTGTTCTCTCCCAGTGATATCATTAGTCCTCATTACTTAAACAAAAATATTTTGAATAATTGATGGATATATTTTCTCTCTATTTGCGTCCTTCCCAGCAGACAGTGTTGGCAGGTGACCCCTACAAAGTTTGTACCCCCTTTCCCCTTCACCCCACCATATAGCAGGCTGCTTGAAAGCGAACTGGATGACTTCAATTATATCAGTTTTCTGTGGGAAGCTGCTTTTGCTCTGTTCATACTTCACTTCCTGCTCCAGTGGCCTGAGTCAAATAAACTTTGCATATATCAGTCACAGGTGTAGCCTACAGCTCTGTTATTAAGGGAGCACCACTCTCGGTGCACATGCATGTTTTCACCTCATTTGTCCTTGTTTGAGCAACTTTCAGTTCAGTGTAGTGCACTACTCGTTATTTGGCACAGCACTTACAACATTATGATCCTTGCTTTCAAAAGCCTCCATGGCCTCATCCCTCCCCTATCCCTACAATCTCCTCCAATCCCACAAATCTCTGAGATATCTTCACCCTTGGACTCTTTTACATCCCCAATTTTAATTGGTCCATGATTAGTGGTCTTGCCAAGACCTTACGCTCTGGAACTCTGTCGAAATCCCTCCAGTTCTGTCCCTTACTTTCCTCCTTAAGGCATCCCTTGAAACTTACTTCTTTCACCAAACCTTTGGTCATCTGACCTAACATTGCCTTTAATACAAGAACAAAAACAAAGTTTCTGGAAAAGCTCAGCAGGTCTGGCAGCATCTGTGAAGGAAAAAACAGAGTTAACGTTTCGGGTCCGGTGACCCTTCCTCAGAACTGGACCCAAAACATTAACTCTGTTTTTTCCTTCGCAAATGCTGCCAGACCTGCTGAGTTTTTCCAGCAACTTTGTTTTTGTTCCTGATTTACAGCATCCGCAGTTCTTTCAGTTTTTATTGCCTTATAATACCTTGGTGACAAATTTTGCTGTATAACTTTCCTGTGCAGTTCCTTTGGATCGACTTTTATGTTAAAAGATACTATATAAAAGCAATTTTGTTTTGTTTCTCTGTGGGAAGTTTTCTTTTGAGATTATGAACAAGACACAAAAAGTCCAATCTTTAAACAATGTTGTCCAGTTTTCCCACAGGTTCCTGTTTCTTGTGGTATCCAGGTATTAGTTAGTATGCAGAGATACGTAGAAACTAGAAGCAGGAGTAGGCCATTCCGCCCATTGACCCTGCTCCATCAGTCAGAATGATCGCGACTCATCTATCTCAATGCCATATTCCCACTTTCTCCCCATACCTTTGATGCCTTTAAAATTGAGACACTTACCTGTCTCTCTATTGAATGTAGTCAGTGTTTTGACCTCCACAGCCTTCTGTGCTAGAGAATTAGACAGGATCACTCCCCAAAGAGGGAAGAAATGTTTCCTTATCTCAATCCTAAATGGCCTATCCTATATTGGGAGACTGTGACGCCTGTTCTAGACATCCCAACTAGGACGAACATCCTCCCTGCATCTAGTCCTGGCCAGCCCTGTTGAATTTCATATGTTTCAGTCAGATTCCCCCTCATCCTTCTAAACTCTAGTGAATACAGGCCCAGTTGAAGCAATCTCTCCTCATAGGACAGTCCTACCACCCATAGTAGTACCCCAGTGAACCTCTGCTGCACTCCCTCTATGGCAAGTACATTCTCTGTTCAGTAGAGAGACCAAAACTGCATGCAATACTCCAGACGTAGTCTCACCAATGCCCTGCATAAATGCAGTAAGACATCCCTGCTTCTAAACTCAAATCCTGTATCAATGAAGGTCAAAATACGATTTCCTTCCTAATTGCTTACTGCACCTGCCTTTCTATTTTCATTGAGTGGTATACAGGGACACTCATATCCCTTTGTACACCCACATTTTGCAATATCACACCCTTTAAACAATATTCTTCCTTTCTGTTTTTCAGACCAAAGTGTATAACTTCACATTTAGACATGTATTGCATTTGCCAAGTGTTTACCAACTCACTCAACTTGTCTAAGTCAACTTGAAGCCTCCTTGCATCCTCTTCACAACTCACAATCCCACCCAATTCTGTGCCTTCAGCAAATTTGGAAATGTTGCCTTTGATTCTCTTTAAGACACAATGTCAGAACTCAAGCATTGATTGTGTTCCTTGCTGCCCAGTGCATCCAGTCTTTGGACTTAATTAAGAGGAGGTAATTTTAAAAAACACATGAATGTAATGCCAATACATTTGCTAAAGAGCTAGTATACACACAAGGCAAACAGCAACTGATAGTATTATTTCCTCAAAAATTGCAAAAGATTTGGACAGTGAGGAAGAACAATATAATTCTGTTTGGTTGTTTGAGCTATGGGGAGAGGCTGGATAGGCTGGGGCTATTTTCCCTGGAGCATAGGAGGCTGAGGGGTGACCTTATAAAGGTTTATAAAATCATGAGGGGCATGGTGAAGAGGAATAGTATAGGTCTTTTTCCTCGGGTAAGGGAGTCCAAAACTAGAGGGCATAGGTTTAAGGTGAGAGGGGAAAGATTTGAAAGGAACCTAAGGGGCAACTTTTTCACACAGAGGGTGGTGCATGTATGGAACGAGCTGCCAGAGGAAGTGATAGAGGCGAGTACAATTACAATATTTAAGAGACATTCGGATAGGTACATCAGTAGGAAAGGTTTAGAGAGATATTAGCCAAATGCAGACAAATGGGACTGGTTCAGTTTAGGATATCTGGTTGGCATGGACGAGTTGAGCAGAAGGGTCTGTTTCCGTGCTGTATCTGACTCTACTTTACTAATGGCTACCTGGATTTTTAATGTATGGCAGTTTTGAGATACAAACGATGAAAGTGTAACCTGCTGAACTCTTATCAAGGTTACTAAATGTATAAGATATCGCCACGCCATCATATAACCAGCATATTGTTCACGAGTTGAGTTTTCCCTGAAAGTAAATTACCACAGATTAGCAATTAGCATAACATTTGCACAAAATAACTTCTGAATAGTCACAAAAATGAAAATACTCACTTACATTGGACTACCTGTACACTGAATGATAGTCCAATAATCCATACTTGGTTGTTTGTCAAGCAGTAATCCAAAATAACTTTTAAAAAAGAGATAATGAAGAGAAAAACCATCAATTAATGCAAAATTGCATTGGTTGAATTTTAAACTTTCCTATCAATGAGATGCAAGTTGTGTTTTAAGATGATGAAAGTGATATTCCATCCAATGAGCATCCATCTTTTCCTATTCAGTATAATACTGTGGCTCTCATAGATCTTTATTGCCCAGCACATGCCCTTGATGCATCCCCAATTTGTCAGGAGCAAAGAATGCCAGGATTAAGTGATGACCTTTCTTTGTACTGTCCTACAACAAACCCCACCAGACCTGAGCAAGCACAAGAACCTCATGTTGAGGAGACATCGTATGGCCCTCATTAACCATGGTGGAGGAAGGTGTTGCATTTCAGATACACTGGGTGTCATGACATGCTGTTGTGACATCTACCTCTGTATAGACTAGTTCCTGCATCTGGAATACTACAGCAGATGACAGTTTTTTTAAAATCTTCATTCATGGATGCCACTGCCGCACTCTCATCTGGAGAAAATTCAATTGAATATCAGAAACTAAGCATCTCCATCAAAGAAGAATGATTCTGGGTTTCCTGCACTTTCTCCATGTTCTGAGGACTCTTTTTATTAGCAACTCTGCAGTAGGAGGCAGTGCCATATCTGCTGGGGTTTGCTGCTGATCCTGGTCTTCAAAATGCATGTGTTCATCATCAGTTCTTATGGACACTTACAGTGCAGCAGACGCAGAAACAACAGCTTCTGTGTCTGGATCCATTGTTGATGGCTCCTTTGAGACTATTTGGACAATGTCAGAAACAAAGCATCTCCCCAGTCATGTGATCAATCAGTTGTCGCCATGCACAAGGATGGTATTTAAACATCGCCATCCAAACAGTAGAATGAGATAACTCTACATGAGCCTTTTACATTGTAGATCTGATTTTGATTTATGCTGCACAAACCATGTGGCACACATACAGTAGGAGAAGGTAACAATACCCAAGAACTGCATGTATGACAGATGATATGGACCATTTTACAGATTGAGTTGTGAGTGAACAACATCTGGACATTGTTTATATTGGAATCTGCTTGTAAATTGTCAATCTTGGCTGAAATTTTACAGTTCACCTGAAATTACTTCCACTTCACAGCCATTACTAGGATTAATTTGTAATGTTCAATGGCACAGTATGTGGCCAAGATTTGTAGTTGACAATCCTGGTCACTGCACAATGTTTAACTGCAAAATTCTATGATTACAGATGTATTTAACCTGTACTGCTGAGTGTATAATTAATGCAATTGTCCTTTGAAGGGCCTCATATTGCTCACAATAGAGCCCACTCCCTCAAAGAAATAAAACAAAAAACATGTATTTCACCCAGGCTGGTGTGGTGGCAGCCATATTTAATTTCTGAGACAGATTTGCAGATGAGGATAGAAGGTGACACAGAACTCTCTTCACAGAGAGAGTTGCAAGTTCCATTTGTCAATCAAGGTGATGCCCCTTCGCCCAAACTCATGTTAAGGAATAAGTGAGCTGTGTTAGCACTTTGCTTAATGATCTCATGAAGAGATATTAACCAAAGATCTAGTGAATACAGAAGTCTGCTGGATAGAAACCAAGTACAGCCATCCTGACTTAATAAGGAACTTTAAACATGGTGACTCCTCACTGAGGTTAGGTATCTGTAAGATTGTTGTTGAGGGGAAAATAGTTGAATCTTTACCACCGATATTTGGGTAAGACCATTTGAAATAATTGTGATGTCACATGTTACAGCCTTTTTGTAAATTTCACTTTGCGTGTGATAAACTTTGACATCCTTTTATTAAAAATGCATTGGCAGCCTCTTATGAATATGTTTAATGACTGACTACCATTGGTACTAAATTGCAAAAAACAAAGTTAGAGATATTTTACAGCACAGAAAGGAGCCCTTCAGACCATCATGTCCTTATTGTCTATCACACCAGGTTTTACTCAGGGTTCTGACTTGGTCAGTAATATCATCAGCAGGGATCATAACAAAGAGAGGACTCCTGGATAAATATTCAGTGAATGTAAGAGGGATCTGTGAACATTTCGAAGAAGTGAGTAAGCAGAGGTACATAAAATAGGAGCTGTTGTGCAGTATATTACACAGAGTGGAATTTCAAAATGGATTTGACTGTAACTAAGGCTCTTCTAGGAGTAAAAAGTATGGCAATGGATTATTTGAAATCACTGTCTAAGTCTAAGCTGAAAGAGTGTGTACATGAATTGAAAGTAAAAATAAATGGAGAGTCTCTTGAGAATGAGACGTTTAAAGTGTGAACCAAACATTTAGATCTGAAAGGAAGAAAAGCTGAAATTGATTTGTCACTCCTTGAGTTAGCAAAAATTCAGTTCGAATTTTTCTTTTTTAAAAATATCTTGAAAAAAGAGAAAAGAGAACTGGAAATTGGAAAGTGTTAAACTGAAAGAGATCAGAAAAAGCAAAAAAAAACAAAAATGGAAAATGAGGATAAAGAAAAACAAAGTGAAATCAAAGAGAGGAAATGTTAAAGGGAAATGGAATTTAAAAAACTTGAAATCCAAAGAGAACAGGAAATCAGAAACATGACTTGATAAACGAAAAGCTTAGGGGAAAGGGAAAGGGAGCAGCTCAGACAATGACTGATTCCCATGAGGGATTTGATTTAACCAGAAATCTGAGTTTAGTGCTTAAATTTACAGAGGGTGGTGTTGTAGCATCCCTCATTTGAAAATACTGCTTTGAGATTCAACGGCCAAGAGATGCTCAAATCTTAAAATTATAGAGTGTTTTGATAGGTATTGAAATAATTTCATAGAAGCTGGTATCTTATCACCAAGTCACCCTTTATTTACATGTACAAGTACCTGGACTCTGACCAGCCAGCTCAGAGCCAGTCCCTAGGGCAAGGAGACTGTCTGAATCTCCTGTCTATATCTGTCAACCAGGGCTCCCTGATTGGTCTAGGTTAACAACCCCAATCAGGGGTCTTACACTCAATGAGGTCCACCTACCCTTGTTACAGTCACTGCACTTATAGTCATGAATGTGCACACCAGTTTGATAGCATATTTTTAAGGTGAGAGGAGAAAGATTTAAAAAGGATATGGGGTGCACCTATTTTGCACAGAGTGGTTGATGTGTGGAATGCACTGCCAGAGAAAGCGGTGGATGCAGGTAAAGTGACAAAGTATAAAAGATATTTGGATAAGTTCATGAAGAGGAAAGGTTTGGAGGGATATGGGCTAAGCACAGGCAAGTGGGATTAGTTTAGTTTGGGAACATGGTCGTTGTGGACTAGTTGGACCAAAGAGTCTATTTCCATGCTGTATAAGTCAATGACTACATAACAAGCTGCAGGCTATGAAGTTAACAAAAATAACGATACACAATGCTTACAAGTTTGTCCCTGAAATCTCTTCAGACGTATGTAACATTTGTAAGAAGAAAAGAAAGGTTGTGGGATCAGTGCTTTTAATGACTGAAGTTCGAAAAAAATTTGAAAACGTGAACTCTGTGATTATGTAATAGTATTCCAATAACAGTTAAGATTTATGTCATTTTTACAAAAAAAACTAAACAAATATTGTGAGTTGTCCAAAACGCATTTGAAAAATGCTCAGCAAACATTGATACCAATGCACTACAAAGGACGAATCTTAAAATTTTGTCAAAGGAGGCAAGGTATTAGTCATGTAACTTGTGTCAGGAAACCTTTAAAGCCAAAGGTCACTGGCCCTTATCAAATCAAAAACTCAACAATGTACATTGAGACATGATTATTACAGACAGAGGTTGACAAGTGCCAAGTAAACTTTGTACCACGCGAGCACCAGGCAATGACCACCTCCAGCAAAAGAGGATGTAATGATCATTCTGTGACATTCAATGGTATTACCATCATTGAATCCCCCACTATCAATACACCGTGGGTTAGAATTGATCAGAAACTAAACTAGATCGCTGTATAACGACAATGGCTACAAAAGCAGGTTAGAAGTGAGGGATCTTGCTGAAAGTAACTCACCTCCTGACTCCCCAAGCCTGTCCACATCAACAAGGCACAAGTCTGGAACACGATGGAATACTCACCACTTGCCTGGATGAGTGGCGACTGTAACAAAATTCAAGAAGCTAAACACCATCCAGGTCAAAGCAGGCCGCTTGATTGCTACCTTATCCATAGCCTCCACACCAGCGCTCATTATCAGCAGTGTGTACCATTTACAAGATGCATTGCAGAAACTCATCAAGACTCCTTAGACAGCATCTTCCAAACTCCACGATCACATTTAGAAGGACAAAGGCAGCAGATACATGGAAACATCATCAGCTGCAAGCTCCTTCTCCAAGACATCCTTCACTTTTGCTGGGTCAAAATTCTTGAATTCCTTCCCAAACAGCATGTAGATCTACCAACACCAAATGCATTGAAAGGGTTCAAGAAGGCAGCTTAACATCACCTGGTCAAGCTGATGGCAAACAATGATGAGCAACAAATACTGACCTAACAGCGAAGCCTAGATCCTCTGAAAGAAGAAAAACTGAACAGCATGTTTCCAGTAGTGATCTCCTGATTCAAGCGCTTCCACAGATGATGGGGAATGAGACCTTTGAACACTGAAGTCACACAATAGAATACAATAATAACGTCACAAACATTTCTCTTAAAGATGCATTGACCTTGAGTCATAACACAATATAAACTTCTCCACTTCTCTCCTGATCTTCTTTAGAATCTAACTCTTCGATAAACATTTCCTAAATGTAATTTCACAGACTCAGTGCCTGAATTGAATGAACAATGCCCTTATGACATCCTTTTGAGATTTTTGCACTACATTAAAGGTGCAGGACATGCTGGAACCAAGATAAACATTTTATATCAATTTCACAAGTAAAAAAACTTTCAAAGTTTGACAATTATGATTTCACCTTTTTTTTCATAATTTAGGACAGTTTCAATTGAGATAAAAGTAATGATACTCATAAAGACTGAAAGGAACTGAACAGAGGATGAGTTACAAATATATAGAAAGTCTGTCAGGGTCAGAGAGAGAAAGGCACACAAGCTATTAAAAGGAATCGCTGACATTAAGCTGCAGTGCCGGAAAACACAACACAGTCAGTAACTAACACAGAATGCTGGAGAAACTCAACAGGTCTGGCAGGATCCATGGATAGAAAAACAAACTCAATGTTTCCAGGTTGTTATGACTCTTCTTCAGACCCGAGAGACAGGCAGTGCCTGTTTCCAGTCTTGGCTTCCTTTGGATGGGATTGAATCACAGACAATTCAAGAGGAATTGCAAGAGTTTCTTTAGATATATAAAGAGTAAAAGACAGATAAAAGTGAACATTGGGCTGCTGGAAAGTGACACTGGAGAAGTAATGATGGGGAACAAAGAAATGGCAGAGGAACCGTACAAGTACTTTCATCAGTCTTCACAGTGGAATACATGAATAACAGCCCAAAAATTCAAGTCATGGTCAGAGGTGAGCATGGTGGCCATCACCAAGGAGAAGGTCCGAGAAAAAAATGAAAGAGCTGAAGCTGGATAAATCATCTGGACCAGATGGACTACACCACAAAATTCTGATGGAGATAGCTGAAGAGATAGTGGAGGCATTAGTGGTGATCTTTCAGGAATCATTAGATCCACGGAGGGTCCCACTGGCCTGGAATGTCACTAATGTAACCCTCCTGTTTAAGAATGGATTAAGGCAAAAGGAAATTACAAGCCAATTAGCCAGACCTCAGTCATTGGTAAGATTTTGGAATCCATTGTGAAGGATGAGTTCTCTGCATATTTGGAAGTGCATGGTAAAATAGGGCATATGGTTTCATCAAGGGGAGATCATGCCTGACAAATCTGTTAGAATTCTTTGAGGAGGTAATGAGCAGGTTAGACCAAGGAGAGCCAATGGATGGCATCTACTTGGACTTCCAGAAGGCCTTTGACAAGGTGCCGCACAGGAGGCTGCTGAGTAAGATAAGGGCCCATGGTGTTAGAGGCAAGGTGCTAACATGGATAGAAGATTGCATGTCTGTCAGAAAACAGACAGTGGGGATAAAAGGGTCTTTCTCAGGATGGCAGCCAGTGACTAGTGGTGTTCCACAAAGGTCTGTGTTGAGACCACAACTTTTCGCTTTATACATTAACAATCTAGATGGAGGAACTGAGGGCTTTCTGGCTACGTTTGCAGATGATACAAAGAAAGGTAGATGGACTGTTAGTATTGAGGAGGCAGGGAGGCTACAGAAGGATTTAGACAGATTAGGAGAGTGGGCAAACAAGTGGCAGATGGAACACAATGTGGGAAATTGTGAGGTCATGCACTTTGGTAAGAAGAATAGAGTGGACTATTTCCTAAATGGGGAGAAAATTCAGAAATCTGAAGTGCAAAGGACCTTGGGAGTCCTAGTCCAGGATTCTGTTAAGGTTAACTTGTAGGTTGAGTCAGTAGTTAAAAAGGCAAATACAATATTAGCATTCATTTTGAGAGGGCTAGAATATAAAAGTATGGATATACTTCTAAAGCTTTATAAGGCTCTGGTCAGACCACATTTAGAATATTGTGGGCAATTTTGGGCCCCATATCTCAGGAAGAATGTATTGGCCCTGGAGCGGGTACAGAGGATGTTCATGAGAATGATCCCAGGAATGAAAAGCTGAACATATGAGGAATGTTTGAGGATTCTGGGTCTATACTCAATAGAGTTTAGAAGGATGAGGACGTTCTAATTGAAACTTACAGAATACTGGCAGGCCCAGATAGAATGGATGTTGGGAAGATGTTGCCATTATCAGGAGAAACTAGGACGCGAAAGCACAGCCTCAAAGGGAAGACTCTTTAGCTCGGAGATAAGGAGCAACTTCTTCAGCCAGAGAGTTGTGAATCTATGGAATTCACTGCCACAGAAGGCTGTGGAGGCCAGGTCATTGAGTATATTTAAGACAGAGATAGATAGGTTCTTGATTGTTAAGAGGATCAAAGGCTACGGGGGAATGTGGGAGAATGCGCTTGAGAAACATATCAGCCATGATTGAATGGTGGAGCAGACTCAATGGGCTGAACGGCATAATTTCTGCCCCTATGTCTTATGGTCTTATGGTCTTAGGAACAGGGTAGGAAAAGGGGAGAGAGAAAGACATGAAAAACACAACAAAACGAGCAGAAAGTTCTAAGGGTTGTTTGACTGGAGGACACGCCAAGTTGGTGAAGGTCAAGGATTGTCTTGGAATCTCCCAGAATTAAAGAATAAACTCCAATTTACTTTTAATGACAATATCTGCGAGAAAGAGAAACTAGAAAGACTGCAGATAAGATTTACTAGGATGCTACCTGGTCTGAAAGGTTGAGTTATAAGGAGAGGGTGGATAGGCTGGGACTATTTCTCTGGGATGTAGGAGACTGAGAGGTGACCTTATAGAGGCCTATAAAATCATGAGAGGCATAGATAAGGTAGATAGCCAACAGCTTTTCCCCTTGATAGGAGAGTCTAAAATTAGAGGGCATAGGTTTAAGGTGAGAGGGGAGAGATACAAAAGGGTCCAGAGGGGCAATTTTTTTCATGCAGAGGGTGGTGAGTGTCTGGAATGTGCTGCCAGAGGTAGTAGTGGAAGTGAGTACAATTTCATCATTTAAGAAACAATTGGATAGGTACATGGTGGGATAGGTATGAAGGGATGTGGACCAAACACAGGAAAATAGGACTAGATTTATTGTGAAAACTGGGCACCATGGACAAGTTGTGCTGAAGGGCTTGTTTCCATACTGTAGATCTTAATGACTCTATAAATATATTTTGTTGTGTTGATTATTTTCTTTGTGGAAACTTTCACTCATTGGTTAGAAAACTGTTGAAGATAAAATCATACAGAACAGATGGAGGCCATTGAGCACATCATGTCCTTTGAAATGTCATTCCATTCGTCCCAACCCCCTGCTCTTTCCACACAGCTTTGAAAATTTCCCCTCTCCTAGTTTTTACCCAATTCTCTTTTGGAAGTTACCAATAAATCTGTTTCCAGCATCCATTCAGGTCGTGCATTCCTCATTGCATAAACAGAAATTCTACTCTTTGCCTTCCTCAATGTTTCCTAGAGGTGGACTGGGTGCTGAGCCTGTCTCCTGTCCTATTGATCCATTTCCATTTGAAATTAGCCATCGTGGAGGCATTGCCTTGTGATAGAGTCTAATGGTGGTGGCACGATACCCAGAACGCATCCAGGCATTAGGTTCCTGATTCCGGAAAATCTAGCCCAGGACATGGATGGTGGTGGTGTTGAGGGGTTAGAAGGGTGAGTCAGGAGAGGGACAGTGATGGGAACCATTTCAAGCTCCCTCCCACAATCCAAACCACCCATTCCCACCAGTTCTGTTCACACCCCAACAACCATCCTGACACCTACTCCCAGAAAGAAGCTTGTGGCCAAAGTCTGCAGTTGTTAAATTCAAGAGGGAAAGACAAAGGCATGAATAAACATCCATTAGCAAGATGAGATGCTCTTTCTTGAGATTGCTCCTCTAATTTGGGGGAACCCATCTGCAGGGCAGGGGGAGGTCACTTTGCTGGATGCCTCCATTGCTTTCCCATTCCATTCGACTTCCTAATTCCACCCAGCAATCAATTTTAATCCAATGTGCCCGGTGGAGACCAGGTAAACGATGGGTTCAAATCTGGCATTTTACTTTCTGGCTTTGAATGTCTTAATGGTCATTTCCTTTCTATTTGGGCCACAGGAATTTGGAGACAGATGTGGTACCTGTGTAGAGCAGGTGGGAACCTTATGAATATATACACACACACACATCATTTTGCTGATGTAGGACTCTGTACAGATTTTAACTGGGGTCACTTTCCTGTCAGACTGGAGCAGCTGGTGAGTAGGACAAAAAGTTCTCCTAGCTAAAATCCAAATTCTTTCCTTTAGGGCACCAAGAGGAACAGACAGCAAGTGAGGCTTCCTGCACTCTGGACACCTTCTTGCAACCCTCTCTCTGCAATTAAGCCAGAGGTTGCTCAGAGGTCATGCAACATCCCCCAGCATTGGCCACTCTCAGCGATGATGTGGATAGGAAGGAGCCATGACCAAGAGGTTTAAAATACCTGAAGCTGGACCAACGAATACAATCGTCACTCACCATTCCACACCCACCCCCTGCTGAAAGCCCATTCCAGCTTAAAAGTGCCATCTCTGCTTTTGCAGTGTTGTCGATCCAAAGCATTATTCACTTGCTCCGTCTTACAACTAAGTTTGATTATCACCCGTTTTTCAGTTCCAATGACAGTAGTAGTCCAGCGTCTGTGATTTCAACTCCCAGGACTAAGAAGATCTGAGTGAAATGATGGTTTGCTTGACGATTATTCAAAAAAATGCAGCCTTTATGGACTAATAATGAAGTGAGTCGAACGGCTTAGGTGCGATTATGTCAACAATGTAGAATTAATTTGTATGAAGAGTGCCAGATTGAATAGGGGATTAGAAGCAAGAAAACAATTTAGTGGTGGCAAACAGCTTGGGGCAACAATAGTTCTCTGCTGAGCAGAAGGAAGATTTACATATGTAGGCTGTGAAAAAAAAGCACCAAATTGTTTACAGATTTGGTTGGGGGTAATTGGCGCCAACAAATTGTACGTAATTGTTTAAAAATGTGATTTAAGACTGAAACAACACCAAAAAGAAAACACAGAAAGCTAGGATATTTGAAAATATGTGTGCCTTGTAGTTTGTGTAAATCTGTCAGGCCCGGGGTTTGAGTTGTAAGGATTGATACAGAATGGGGGATTTTAGACTTTTCTTTTTGTTTTCATCAATCCCTATTGTAATGTGGATTAAGAGGATTAAGAACCATTAAATGACCAACCTTCAGCTCCCCAAAGCAGATTTTTCTCCCCTCCCAAACTCCCCAACTGGAGCAGACTATCGTGGCTAGAACTATAGCCAAGCAAGAGGGCTCACTTAGCATGACAAAAGCAAGCAAAAAATCAGCAACTGCCTTTGCACCGCACACTGCGGCTCATAAGAATCTCTGTGTAGCTCATTTTCATTGCAGCAAATCATATTAAACCCCGCCTTGACGTTGTTATAAACCTGAGCTTAGGCTTCTCTTGGTTTTTTTTCTCTCTCTTTCAGCACATGGAGCCCCAAAGTGTCATATTAATTATTTAAATCTTCAAAATCTTCCGCTCGCATCCTCAAAGGTTCTGCTCGGTACCAGCAGGTCTGTGATCTGCATTAGTTTTGTTAATTAGAGCTGAAATGAGACTTTGATCTCGCTGAAAACAGCATAAAAATAAAACCAAATAAAAATAAAAATAAAAACAAACTTCCTGTGTGATTAATTTGTGTTGATTTTCTTATGTCCACAGTAAAGGGGTTCATGCATTGACCAGACTTCAGAACGATGCAAAGACAAACAAAAATGCAACTAGAAACAAGAGATAACAAGGTGTAGAGCTGGATGAACACAGCAGGCCAAGCAGCATCAGAGGAGCAGGAAGGCTGACGTTTCGGGCCTAGACCCTTCTTCAGAAATGGGGGAGGGAAAGGGGTTTCTGAAATAAATAGGGAGGGAGAGGCGGATAGAAGATGGATAGAGGAGAAGATAGGTGGAGAGGAGACAGACAGGTCAAAGAGGCGGGGTTGGAGCCAGTAAAGGTGAGTGTAGGTGGGGAGTTAGGGAGGAGATCGGTCAGTCCAGGGAGGACAGACAGGTCAAGGGGGTGGGATGAGGTTAGTAGGTAGGAGATAGGGGTGGGGCTTGAGGTGGGAGGAGGGGATAGGTGGGAGGAAGGACAGGTTAGGGAGGTGGGGATGAGCTGGGCTGGTTTTGGGATGTGGTAGGGGGAGGGGAGATTTTGAAGCTTGTGAAGTCCACATTGATACCATTGGGCTGCAGGGTTCCCAAGCGGAATATGAGATGCTGTTCCTGCAACCTTCGGGTGGCATCGTTGTGGCACTGCAGGAGGCCCAGGATGGACATGTCTTCTGCAGAATGGGAGGGGGAGTTGAAATGGTTCGCGACTGGGAGGTGCAGTTGTTTAGTGCGAACCGAGCTTAGGTGTTCTGCAAAGCGGTCCCCAAGTCTCTGCTTGGTTTCCCCGATGTAGAGGAGGCCACAACGGGAACAGCGGATGCAGTATACCACATTAGCAGATGTGCAGGTGAACATCTGCTTGATGTGGAAAGTCTTCTTGGGGCCTGGGATGGGGGTGAGGAGGGAGGTGTAGGGGCAGGTGTAGCACTTCCTGCAGTTGCAGGGAAAAGTGCCGGGTGTGGTGGTGCTGGAGGGGAGTGTGGAGCGGACAAGGGAGTCACGGAGAGAGTGGTCCCTCTGGAAAGCAGATAAGGGTGGGGAGGGAAATATGTCTTTGGTGGTGGGGTCGGATTGCAGATGGCGGAAGTGTCGGAGGATGATGCGTTGGATCCAGAGGTTGGTGGGGTGGTACGTAAGGACGAGGGGGATTTTGTTTTGGTTGTTATTGCGGGGAGGGGGTGTGAGGGATGAGTTGCGGGAAATGCGGGAGACACAGTCGAGGGCGTTCTTGACCACTGAGCGGGGAAGTTGTAGTCCTTGAAAAACGAGGACATCTGAGATGTATGGGAGTGGAATGCCTCATCCTGGGAGCAGGACTAGAAACAAATTTGGCAACAATGCAAACCACTGGCCATACTTCAGAGAGTGTGGCGGAGGAGCAGCAGAAAGGCCAATCTAGCAAAGCTACTGGACAGATAATAGCAGCAAGGACCTAGAGAGCACTATCAATCCTACAACTTGCCACCCAACGACCCACTCGATGCGGCTGACTTAAACAACATCAATGAACTCAAGTGAACAAATTGGAGCTTTCTCTTGTGCAATTCAAGATACCATCTGTCAATGCCCTACTTCTGAAAACACAAAGGAACAGTGACAGAGCCCCAGAATGTCACAATCCATTCATATTTCCTGTTTATTGCAGTCCCCATAAAATGTTTTAATCATATCACAGTACACCAATACCTCGTGGGGTAGGTTTCGTTCAGAGCTGTGTATCATTTCGATCTGCTTCATGTAATGTTCGATTAGATTTCCTCCTATCAAGCTCGTGAACACTTGACAAAAATTACACAGAACATTTAGGATTTGTATTTGACTTCTGAAGCAGGCTTGAAGTTTATTTTTTCTAATACTTGTTCCAGTGTTAACAGCCTTACTGGACATAAAGGATTTCGCAGATTAGCTGAGGAAGTACCTCTCTTTCTGCTTTCCTTCCCCCAGCATAAGTCTTCCTTTGTAAATTTGTTGTCATTGGTGCATGTGCCAGTCAACTGGTCCAGGATACATTTCCATGAGGGACCCTCATAATTACTTCTTCATCATAAATGACAGCTTTGGCCAATGAGTCTTTAAGTTCTTGGTGCATTTGCAATTGAATGGAAGGCCTTCATACTGTATATTAATTTAATCTTTCATGTTGAAATCAGCCAGATGGGCCATTATTGCTGCTTCTGTCTGAAGAAGCCTGCCCACCCCCCACCCCAAAGAAAAAAAAAACAATTCTTTCAGGGGATTTCAGAGGATGATGTAAAAATGGGATCTTGAATCTGAGGTGACTGAGCTGCATTTTAATTGCAGATTGTACAGCCTGCTGGTGACTGTCCTCAAAGCCATGAACATCCACTCTGCATTACTCCGTAGGTCTATTAAGGCCAACAAAAAAAATGTCCTTGGAATGCTTCACTTCAACTGCATGTGGTATAGTCTTACATTTTATGGAGGATATCCAAAGCAAGAACATTTAAATTACACAGTGCTTTTGCCTTAGATAAACCATTAAATGCAGATTAAAATCATCCCATTCATAGCCCCATTTGGAAACTGTCTCAATGAAAAATCACACACACTAATAAAAATAATTTTAAACCTGTGAATCTGCTACCTGTGTTGGGCTAAGAAACAAATCTTTAATATTATAGTTTTAAATTTAATTTAAGATGAGAAACCCAGGTAAATTAGACTAAATCACCAAGTCATTGTGATTAAAAACGAACTCAAGCAATGTTGGCTTGTTGATGCTTAGCTTGGGTTTTAAAAGCCTGAAGGTTATTCTCAGTTAGGGAGGTTAGGTCACAGATGATCCATGATCTCATTGGATGGAAATGCAGATTCAACGGGTTAAATTGTCATCTCCTGTTCCTATGCAGGAAGAAGGGATTGACAGATTTAAGGAATCACAAAGACTCAAGCTCTTCAGCTGATTTTAAGTCGAGCCTCTTGCTTGAATCAGGGGCAAGCAGTACAAAACTTGGGATATTGTCCTCAAAGCTCACTCCCACTCCTTTTCCACTCTCAATTTTCTGAGGGCTGTCACATAACCAAAGGTTAAATTGTAAGCCTTATTAAAATATTACACAATATCTTCATGTTGCAAAAACCTTTGAATAATAGAATGAATTGTTGTGAGAGTTGGAAATTTGGCATTCTTACTTTCGCCCTGATGAGTGCACGGCAAAAGGTTTCAACAATAGGTCAGCTTTTTCAGGAATTTTCAAGTTCTTGGCTCCAAACTTAATTTAAAAATGTCATTGTGATTTATAACATACACAGATCTGTAGTGTATGTTTTAAGCAGTTGAAGATTGCTAAGTAAAGACACACTCTGTCAAAGTTGTTCATCTTGCACACATCAGGACAATTTACAAGAATACCAATTTAAGGAGTCAACAACATGTGTAGTGCATGAGAGAGGAGTGCTGATTGAATGGCAAGTGGACTCAGATTGGGTAGAAGTGTTGCCCTGGAGGGAATGTATCAATCAATGACAATCAGTGGTTCACAGCCAGGCTTTGTTTAAATTTTAAACTAGGCAGATTGACTCTGATTGGTCAGGACATTGCCTTGAGAAATGAACAGCAATTGGCTGAAGCAGGGTCCTGACCCGAAAGGTCAACTTTCCTGTTCCCCTGATGCTGCCTGGCCTGCTGTGTTCTTCCAGCACTACACTGTGTTATCTCTGACTCCAGCATCTGCAGTTCTTACTATCTCTGTGCAATTGGCTGTTATCTCTCTTGTTCGGTTGAAACAGGGATTCAGTCAGGAAGCCTGAGTATATTGTATTTCACCCTCTGAATGTCCATCAAACTCCATGGAGATTGTGATCAACCTTCATTTCAACAGAATGAGGATGCAGTGAATGGGAATAAGACATGATTTAGAATTGCAATCTACATTTTATGTTATTGCTACTACTGTAATTTTATAGCAGCACAGATTTTGGTGGATAGAATGGCAGCAAAACTGTCAATATTCACAGTTAATGCTCAATGAATTTGACAGCATCTTCTGTTTTCTAACCCTAATCTTAACTCTAACCCTAAAGTCAGAAATCTGCTAGCTTGTGCTAGTTATATTCTTTTCTTCTACCAATGTCCTATTGTAGTCTTTACAAATGTAATCACCACAGAATCAGTGAACTCACAATTGAAATTGCAATGCCTTGTGAAATGAGGTGCAGGTGACTGTTGAAATGTGTACTAAGTCATAATTACTTTTGATCAACCTCTCTGGCCCTGAAAGAGAGCTAATCCTGGGCTGTTACTTCCTTTATTACATCAAATGATTTTGAAAATAATGTTTTTAGAAGCTTTTAATAATACTTTAGCTTCACAATAATCCAACAGTGTCTGTCCAAATCTTTATATCACATTCTGCAAAATGTTTGGAAAGAGAACGGGATTTAGACTTTATTACTTCTTGACATTGCTGTCTGTGGGAATTCCTTAGAGTGATTGGCTGTTCAACCTGCTTAAAGACTTTAATTTTACTGAATATCAGAGATCCCCAGTAGCTGGTGATTGAATAAGACTGAAGCTGCATTGAATGTCATCACATTACATAACCCCGGAGAACCTTGTAGCCAGCTAATCTTGATATCACTGACCACAATACTCAGACTTCAAAGCACAGCTAAGTCCAAGATCTGCTACATATACAAACTAAATATACCTTGCTGTGAGTAAGCCAAGATTTGCTCATGGATGATATTTGGAAGCTAAGCAGTCCAAACTCTGAGTTCTTTCTTGACCTGCATGACTGATTTCAGTATAAAAGTAGGATTTTTTTTTGCCCCTGCAATTTGACTTCGATGATAATAGGTTTTGCATTAATTTTGACTCAACCAAACTGAGAACCATCAATGAAGATGGGAGACCACTTTCCATCTTCTGTGACTTCTTTTTTTATAAGAACGTGAAAGTCTAAATCACTTTAAATATTTCATTTAAAGTTTTAATTTCTTGAAAAACGAAAAGTCCTTCTCATTGATGTAAAACTTTTTATGTTACACATTAGCATCTTTATGAAAGCTATGGGGCTGGATATTAAATGCCCCAGCTGAGCAGAAGGAGAATGAGGAATTCTCTGCAGTGTGGTCGTGTCTCTAAGGTAAAGAGAAAAAGAGCGACAGCCAGTTTACAAACAGCAAGGGTCTACGTGAAACAACATGACAAATTAAAATCAGAAGATGTGGAACACTCATCAAGTAAGGCAGCATCTCTGGAGAGAGAATCAGAGTTAACAATTCAAGATTGTTGACATTTTTTCAAAACATTTTTGCTCAAGATGATGATCGCTCGCAACTGAGCTACAAATAACCCCATGAAAACTGAGCCTGCTTGAAACTTAAGATAATTGTTGCAGGTCAATTGTCTCAGTTCAGGACCTCTCCACAGGAGTTTCTCAGGGTAATGTCATAGGCCAAACCACCTTCAGCTACTTCAATGACCTCCCTTCCATTTTAAAGTCATGATGTTGTTTGCTGATGAGTGCACACTGTTCAGCACCATTAGCGACTCCTCAAATATTGAACCTGCTCATGGCGAAATGCAGCAAGACCTGGTCAATATCTAGATTTGTACTGAGAAGTGGCACCACACGAATGCCAACAAGATAGAGTCTACAATTCCCCTCCCCCTTGACATTCAATTGCATAAGGAATTCCAAAAGTCATGTGGCATGTTGGTGAGTGTCTGCAGCTCCTTGTTAAGACTGTAAGACATAGAAGCAGATATGAGCCATTGATCCCATTAGGTCTGCTCTGCCAATCAATGAGGTCATAGCTGATCTGATAATCCTCAGCTCCACTTCACTGCCTTTCCTCAGAACCTTTGAATCCCTTACCAATTACAAATCTCTCTATCTCAGCCTTAAATATACTTGATGGATCAGTCTCAAAAGCCTTCTGCAATAAAGAGTTCCACATACTCACGAGTAATGCGTACAATTCGGAATCCCTTACTTGAGGAGGGATGTAGTTTCAATGGAGGCAGTTCAGAGGAGGTTCCAGAGATGATGAGTTTGTCTTATGAAGAGAGATTGAGTATTTTAGGCCTATACTTTCTGGAATTTAGAAGCCTGAGAGGAGAGCCAACTGAGGTTAAAAAAAAGTTGCCAAAGGAAATTGACAAAGTATATATAGAGAGGATGTTTCCTCATGTGATGCAATCTAAAATGAGAGGTCATAGTTTTAGGATAAGAGATAGTAGATTTAAGAACAACTTCTTCCCTGCTGTCCACCTTCCCTGTAGCTGTAAATTATATTCTGCATTTCATTCTATTAACCCTGACATACTTATGTAAGGTATGATTTGTCTGGTTAGCGTGCGAAACAACACTTTTCACTATATCTTGGTACAGTGACAATAATAAATCAAATTTAAAACAGCAATGAGCAGAAATTACTTCTCTCAAAAGGCCATGAAACTGTAGAATTTATTACCCTGGAGTGTTTTCTTCATTCAGATGTGGGCATCTCTAGCTAAGCCAGAATTTATTGATCATCCCTAATTGTCAAGAGTTAACCACATTGCTGAGGATCTAGAGACACATGTAGGCCAGACTAGGTAAGGATGACAGACTGTCTTCCCTAGAGAACACTAGTGAACCAGATGGGTTTTTCCTCTGACAATCAACAATTGGTTATCATTGGACCCTTAATTCCAGATTCTCTATTAAT
>NC_063337.1:13659665-13715566 GCF_021869965.1 Rhincodon typus
TTCTGAAGAAGGGTCTAGGCCTGAAACGTCAGCTTTCCTGTTCCTCTGATGCTGCTTGGCCTGCTGTGTTCATCCAGCTCTACACCTTATTATCTCAAATTCTACCATAGCAGGATTTGAACCCAGGTCCCCAGAATATTAGCTGAGTTTCTAGATTAATAATCAAGCTACAATACCACTCGGCTATTGCCTCCCCACAGTATGGCTGATGTAGGATGTGGGACAGATTTTTAATTAGTAAAGGGTTATAGGATTATGGATAGCAGGTAGAAAAGTGGAGTTAAGACGAAGATGAGATCAGCCATGATGATGTAAATGGAGGAGCAGGCTCGAGGGGCTGAATTGCCAACTCCTACTTTTGGTTCGTACATCTCATACGATCCTGGGATATGGACCACAGTTCATTAATTTCATAAAGATATAAAGCAATTCAGATTCAAACTCATCTGACCTCTGTTCGACTCCCGACTGATAGGATGAAACTTCATCCTTGGCATTCAGTCCACCTGTAAATGAAAGGACTTCCTGTTCTGAAATTTCAATTGAATACCTTAAACCAATTTTTATTCTCCTTCCTTAATGTCATCGGGCTTTCTCTGTACAGGATTGTTCAGACTGAGCTCACGGTAACCAATTATTGGAATAGCAGGGACTGCAAGGTGAAGGTAGTATTAATGCTTATCTTTAATCTATGTCTGCAATTTAGCATCATCAGACAGAAGTTTTAATTGAATTATAACAATGCCTAAATCAATAAATGTAATCATCTACCCAGAGTTGTTCTCCTGCAAACGGAAAATAATCCTGTATGATCAATTGCATATTAATAAATATTTCAAAACGTGAACTCAGTATCACTTCTGGCAAAGTCACTACACATTTAAGTGTAGTTTTGTAAAGCATCAAAAATAACAATGTAGGATAACAACAATCAAATTAGATTCAATGTAAGGAAAATCATACTCAAAAATTCCTGGGTGTGTGGAAAATCAAAACTCTTCATGTAGAATCCAATTCACATATTCCAATAAAAATGGAAACAATATTTATATGTTCATTTTCCTAAACATTATAAAATAGATTCCAAGTCAAGGCTTACAGTCATGGGTCATTATTTAGTCAATGCTTCGTGCTTCTCCTATGGCTTACTGTTTCTGCACCAGAGATTTAGTCCACATTGTATCCTAAATGGGTAATGTCAGCGAAAGCCAAAGTATCTCATGAGCCTGTAACTAGTTCATCCTGATTCCCACTCCAACGTTCCCAGGATTGAGATCAGGCAAGGAGAAGATCAGTCTCATCTCTGGCTAAAAAGCTTATGGCGTTCAATGGGAACAAAGTAACAGCAATAAGCAATTCAACTCCTTTCCTGAAGCCAGTTTTTGCCATTCAATTAAACAATGGCTAATTTACATCTTAATTTTATCTTCCTAATTTGGTTCAGTACTTTCAAATAAACACCTGTTAATTACAGTTTGAACTGGCTGGACCAGCATTTATTGCCCATCAAGCTGTTAAGAGTTTACCATATTGCTGTGAGCCTGGAGTCACATGCAGGCCAGACCAGGTAAGGATAGCAGGTTTCTTTCCCTTAAAGGATATTAGTGAACCGGACTGGTTTTTCCCCAATAGTCAACATCACTAAACTTTTATTTCCAGATTATTATTGAATTCAAATTCCACCATGGCAGGATTCAAACCCAAGTCCCCAGCACATTATCAGGGTCTCTGGATTAATAGTCAATTGAAAAACCACTAGGCCATTGTCTATCCATTTACATATGGCCTGATCTCCAATGATTTTAGGGCAAAAGAGTGTTCCAGATTTCCATTGTCATTTGCATCATAAATTCATACAGCACAGAGAAGAGGCCATTCAGTTCATCATCAGTCTTTGTTAGAGCTGTTAAGTTAGTCACACTTTCCTATAGCCCTGTAACCTATCCCTCACTTGAAGGATTCATCCAATTTTTTTTTAAATGATATTGAAGAGTTTGCACTTATGTATAGACTTTAAGTTTAGATAGAAGAGACAGATATCATACCATAATAAAAAAAAATCCTGGCATTCTGGATTGGACTCGACATTTTGCTTTGCAAAATCCTTTTTAAATACAGATATCTCCTTGTCTGTGTCACATGAAAATAAATTATGTAGACTTCAGCTTAGAAGTGACCAGGCATGGAAGCAATGATGTCTTAACTTATTGAAATGCAGAGAATGCTGGAGAAAGGTTTTGAGTCCAATATGATTGTTCTTCAGGATATATCATACCAGACTCAAATCATTAATTGTATCTCTCTGCAAAGATGCTGGCACACCTGCTGACTTTCTCCAGTTTTCTCTGAGTTTGTCACAGTATTTCAACATCTGCAGTATTTTGCTTTTATTTGAGACAATTGACTAATATTTTATTTCAGACTTTTGTTCTGAGTTGACAGTGTATTCTTATAACACACTCTATGCTCAGTACTCCCTGAGACAATGGTGTGGGCTGGCATTTCTTTGGAACTTAGAGGAATTTCCCAACCATCAGCTTCAGCACAACACCAGAGTCAAAGTAATAGGGTCATACAGCATGGAAACAGACGCTTCAATCCAACCCATCCACACTGATCATAATCCCAAACTAAACTAGTCCCACCTGCCTGTGTTTGGTTCATTTTCCTCCAAACATTTCCTATTCATGTACTTATCAAATATCTTTTAAACGTTGTAACTGTACCCACATCCACCACTTCCTCTGGAAGTTCATACCACACATGAACCACTCTCTGTGTAAAAACATTGCCCCTAAATCTAGCGCTAATCCTCAATTTCAGCAGAGTCAAGGAAATTATAAGTGTCATTGGAACAGATGTTTTCTTCTCCTTCTTGTGAACATTCAGCCAGCCCTCAGATGCAAAAACATCAGAAAATAACAGGCCATTCAGCCCCTCAAACCTGTTGTGCCATTCAAATGGATCATATCTGATCTGTATCTTAAATCTACTTACTCACCTTGGCCATTTTTAGATCCAAGCCAGGTAGTGAAGCCTGAAACTGGATAAGGCCCTTCTATTGAGAGAAGGTTTATTTGCAGCATTCCATACCTTGCCCTCCTACAAACCATCTAACACAGTGCTCTAGCCTTCCTTCATTCTAACCTTTTGATTAAATTCACCAAACAAATTAATCAATTGAACGATTGACACCCCTTCAAAGGGGGGAGTATCACGAAAAACAAATCTTTAAAAGAAATTTTAATAAATTTAAATTAAAATACCATAGAGAGGAGGCAATAATGGTACTTCCCCATCTGTTTATAAACCCTTTTCAAAATCAGCAGTAACCAATAGCGTATTGGAACAAAATTAACCAGTTAACAATATCTTAAAGGGGAACTGCAATAAAGAAATCAACTCAAAGGAACTTCACAAGGTAGGAATTAAAATATGATTTGGGAGGGACTTGATTCTGTCTTTGCAGCAGTCATTGGCCTTGTCAGGCATCAACTGTATTTGTGGACTCAACATGCTCCCTCTCCTGTGTCAACGGTGTGGGGCTGTAATGACAAAAGGTAGGCAAGTAATCTGGTCTAAAGACATCCTCCATGGTCTGCTGCCTGGACAAGTCGTTGTCCACTTTGACCAAGCCCAGGAGGAGATCCAAGAGAAGGTCTTCTCATTTTCCCAGACACCCCTCTGCATGGGGTGACCAAAGTTTAGGAAGGTGGAGCTAAAGCCAATTCCTTTTCATACACTTTCCATAATCCAATAATAAAAAAAATGACAGACCCTAAGAAGTTGCAAAATTCAAAACTTTAAAGGACCATAAACAAATTTTAAGAGAATATCTGTGGGGGAGATAATGTATTCCAGCTCCTGTGGTGCTTGCTAAATACAGAACTGAAACATATCAGTGAAAAGCACATACTTACCACAGTATGCAACAATGGCCTAGTGCTATTATCAGTGCATTACACACCCAGGTTAACATTCTGGGGCACATGGGTTCAAATCCCACAATGGCAGATGGTGAAATTCTAAATCATAAACTTCTGGAATTAAAATGTAGCTTAGAGGCAACCATGTAGCCATTGTTGATTGCTGTTAAGTTTCGTGTGGTTCTTGAATGGATTTTCATGAAGGAAATTTGCCAATTCTTCCTGATCTGGCCTACATGTTACTCCAGACACACAGCAATGTGGTTGACTATTAACAGCCCTCTGAAATGACCCTAACAAGCCAATCAGTTGAAACAGCAATTAGGGATGGGCAATAAATGCTGTTCCAAACAGTAATGTCCACATCCCACAACATGAACAAAAACACAGAAAGGAGGAAGATCATCAAATCTAACAAGATCCTCCACAGTCCATTGCTTGGAATTGTTGTTTGCTACCTTAACTAGAAACAGGCACACGAGGAATTTCTTCAATTTACCCACACCCCCACCAATATCAGGATCACGGCGGCTAAAATGTAGCGAAAGGTTAAGGACCGGCCTTTCAGATATTAAGAGGAGTTGCAACCTCACACATCCTTCACAGATATGGAACTTAGACTCCTCAAGGCCACAGAAAGGCAGGTAGCCTGAGTGTCCATGAACCTGCTTAGACTGCAGGTGCATTCGCCTGCATGTGCCAAATGGCTCAAGCAACACCCTCCACATTACAAATCCCTAAATGGGAACAGCTCTTTTCTGTAAGTATCCAATAATCAATAACTTCCTCTGTTTACCTCTAACCCCAACAATACAATTAACAGAATTTAATCACTGGCTCAAAATCTCTTAAATTAATAAAAGCCCTGCATGGTGTAGGCTGCTGGGCAAGTCTTACATGGTTCAGTAATTTGCCCTAAGTGGACCAGTATCCCCGGAAACGTCCATGGTGGTCTGGGTTTGTGATGTCTGCATTGAGGAGTTTCCAAGAATTCTTTCCAGGCTTCCAGGTGGAATCCATACATTAACCATTCTGATTTTAAATTAATATGCTAAATATTTCATGTTTGTTGAACAAGGGATTGTATCCTTGGCTCAGAGAGCAATGCATCTTCTTGCAGCTCCCAGTCACAGCTGTTGTAGCGTACGAATTGTCAAATTGGGTATTTTTCCAGTAGTTTTAAGCCCTGTCAAGAGAATGGCTCCAGCAATGAGGAGCTTGAGTGAGATGGATGGATTCAAGATGCTGGGGTTGTTCTCCTTTGAGAAAAGAAGGGTAAGCAGAATTTGATGGGTTTAGATCAGAGAAAACTGTTGTCATTACTGGAAGGATCGAAAACCAGACGGCACAGATTTCAGACAGTTGGCAAAAAACGAGGCAAAAATTCTTTCTGGCGACAAGTGTTTGTGCTTTCAAATACACTGCATTTAAGTGTGATGGAGTCTGTGTCAACTGAAGTGTGTGGGAGAGAATTGGATTATTAGCTGAAAAGGAAGAAGGTGCAGGATGATGAGGAGAAAGCAGGGGAGTGGCACCAGGTAAATTGCTCTTTTAGAAGACCAATATAGACAGTATGGGCAGAATGTTTGTAACCATTCTGTGTATCTGGCATGTTTCTCCATGGCCTTGCAATCTGCTCAGGACAGTTCAGAGTGTATGACAGACCAAAGTACACCATTAATCAAGCTTCTGCCAAGACAAATGAGATTGGTGGAGTATATATAGAGTGTGCAACCCTCATTGCATTATGTTAAACTGACTGCCATACACCTTTCTACAGGCGACCAGTGTACTGCTTCCATTCCTCTTCTTCCATCTCCGATCTCATCTCAGGTTCCTTGTTATCTTTATAACTAGAGATAAACATATGAGGCCAATAGTTGAGTTGTCTCTGGACTATCCTTTGGAAAGCAGAGGGGCTGTGGGCGTGTCAGGCTGAATGGCAAATCACAGTCTTCAGTTCCTGTCAAACCCTTGCCTCTTCGTTGGGTCCTCGGAAAAATATTGAATCTGGAGGTGATGTTGAATATTTCAGTCAGAATAAAAATGCAGGCAGTGACTAATAGGTTACTGGAGTGATCAGTGTTTGGACTCCAGCTAATCACAACATGCTTTAGTAACTTAGATGAGAGAACTAAATATTTTGCAAATGATACAAAGTTGGGTCGGAAGGTGAGCTGTAAAAAGGATACAAAGCTGATTCAGTATGATTTGGACAAGTTGAGCATGGGAAAATGCACAGCAGAGGAAGGATAATGTGAGGTTATCCACTTTGGCAACAAAGACAGAAAGGCAAATTATTATCTGAATGGTGATAGGTTGGAAAATGGGAGTTGCAATGAGACCTGGGTGTCCTTTTACACCAGATGCTGCATGTAAACACGCACATGCAGCAGGTGATGAAAGAATCAGGCTACAGGTACAGATCTGCAGTCCATTTTAATGTAACATGAGAATAACCAGGAAGTGATTTTGCACACAACACTGCTCAGAACTGTGAGCATCAATAGAGTGAGGAAAACTGGTCAGGACTGAATGCATTTGATTGTTGGGGAAGAAGGTCTAAGTTATTAATTTGTACAGATCTAACTTGGTTTGTAGTTTGCAGTTGACATAAAACAGAAACTTGCACTTGCCAACTTTAAACAGGTTTCCTTCAAGGCTTCCAAGGAAAGAGCATCTTAAATAAGAACCAGCTGAAACATGGTCCTCATTGAGCAAATCATATAGGCCTTTTGTTTTAGGAATTAATAAAACTAGCCATCTCAGTGCAACTTAGGATAGAGTGCCAGAGTTAAGTAATTCAGCTAGTAATTGGGAGGCAGGGCAGGGTCTGTGGCTTTTGCTTAAACTTTGCATACTCCAGGAATTGATTCCTATTCTGCTACATGAGGAGAAGCTGGTGATTAGGTGATTATATCTGGTAAGTGAGTAGTGCGTATTCTATTCCTACAGTTCAAAATACTGTAGCAGATTGTGTTATTAATAACATGCATACAAATGTAGCTACATATAGAGATCAATACAATAATTCATTAGTTTTTTAGAATGCATTAAAGATGCCTGGACAGGTAATGCATTAGATGGAGTAAGTGGGAATTCCAGGATGTCGATTTTGTCCAAAGCAAACATGGGCTGTTTTCCCTTTATTCATTCACGGGATGAGGGCATCACTGGGCAGGCAGCATTTATTGCCCATCCCTAATTGCCCAGAGGGCTCTTAAGAGTCAGCTACGTTGCTGTGGGTCTGGGGTCGCATGTAGGCCAGACCAGGTAAGAATAGTAGTTTCCTTCCCTAAAGGATTTTAGTGAACCAAATGGGTTTTTCTGACAATCGATTCATGGTCATTCTTAATTCCGAATATTTAATGAATTCAAATTCCACCATCTGCCATGGCAGATTTGAACCCAGGTCCCCAGAAGATTATCTGGGTTTCTGGATTAACAGTTGAGTGATAACACCACTAGGCCATCGTCTCCCTACTTGAATATTGAGAACTTCCACTCAGACCTTATGAGTTGAAGGCTAAACTGCAGGCACAGTTATGCATCAGGGAGTGGGCATGTTACCTGGTTATTTAATACCAGGAGGTGATCATATCTCTTACAGTAGATTCACAAAAAACTAACACCAAAGATCAACAGGTAATAAGGAAGGCAAATGGACTATTGGCTTTTATTTCAGGGAAATGGAGCATAAAAATAGAGAGGTCTTGCTAAAATTACACAAGGTACTAGTCAGACCACACCTAGAGACATTGTGAAAAGTCTTGGGCCTCTTATCTAAGGAAAGGTATGTTGGCGTTGGAAGAAGTCCAGAGAAAGTTCTCTAGATTTATATCAGGTTTCGGGGGGTTTTCTTAAGCGATGAGATCAAATAGGATGAGACTGTACTCACTGGAATTGAGAAGAATGAAATGCTACTTTATTGGGACATACATGATTCTTCCAGGAATTCATAGATATGAAGAGGTTATTTCCTCTTGTCGGACAGTCTAGGGTCAGAGGGCATAATTGCAGAGTAAAGGGTGCATATTTTTCATAGAGTGTGGAAGCAGGCCATTCGGCCCATCACATCCACACCTCCCATCTGAAGAGCATCCCACCCAGACATACCCCTCTACCCTATCCCTGTAACTCTGCATTTCCCATGTCTAATCCATCTAACCTGCACATCCCTGAACACAATGGGACAATTCAACATGGCCAATCCACCTAACCTGCACATCTTTGGATGGTGGAAGAAACCAGAGCACCCAGTGGAAACCCATGCAGACACCGGGAGAATGTGCAAACTCCACACAGACAGTTGCCCGAGGCTGGAATTGAATCTGGATCCCTGCCGCTGTGCTAACAACTGAGCCACCCTGCCTGCCATTTAGGGCAGAAATGAGGAGGATTTTCTTCTCTCAGAGGGGAGAGAATCTGTGGATATCTTTATTGCAGATAGCAGTCAAGTCTGGGTCATTAAGTATATTCAAGGCTGACAGTGACAGATTTTTAATAAGTAAGGGAATCAAGGATTATGGGAAAAAAGACAAAAAAGTGAAGTTGACAATTATCAGATCAGCCATGATCTCACTGAATGGTGGAGCAGACTTGATGGATCAAATGGTCTCCTTTTGCTCCTTTATCTCATGGCCTCATGGATCATTTAATTTGGTCAGTGTTCAGGGAATGGAAACAGTGACTGTGAGTGAGGGATGTAAGGAGACCCAGAGAAGAGGAATGCAGGCGTCTCAACCTTTGGAATATCCAACAACTTTGAGCTTCTTTCAGCTTTTTTTGGATGACAGTGGCCCAGATGGCTAAGAATGTAGGAATGCAGTGGTAATAGAGGGCAGTGTACTGAGAGGTATTGACACAGCTCATTATGGCAAAGATCACATATCCAGATGATTGCGTTACCTGCCCAGTGCAGTTGAGTAGATTGGGCCTGTATGTATACGAATATAGAAGAATAAGCAGCAACCTTTTTGAAATATACAAGATTCCTAGGATATTTGATGCGGACAGGGACAGTTTAGAATCAGAGAGCATAATCTCAGAAAAATGGTCACGCATTTAAGACAGAGGTGAGAAGGAATTTCTTCTTTCAGAATGTAGTGAATCTGTGGAATTATTTATCATAGAGAGCTATTGAGGCTGCTTCATTAAGGATTTTCAAGGTTGAGAGAGATTTTTAATCAGTAAGGGAATCAAGCTTTCTGGGGAAAAGGCAAGAACGTGATGATTATCAGATTAGCTGTGATCTTATTGAATGATGGAGCAGATTCAATGGGCTGAATGTCCTGCTTCCATGTTTTATAGTTTAACTTTAAAACAGAGATTAGGTGATTTTTCTTTCTGTCAGAGGGTTGAGATTTTTTGAAATACTCTCTTGAAAGGTGGTGGAAACAGAATTCTTGACTATTTTAAAGGCAGAGGGAGATAGATTCCTGTGAAGCAAGGGTTTGAAAGATTATCATGGGTAGGCTGGAATGTGAATTTGAAATTGCAATCATATCAGCAAAGACTTTACTAAATGGAAGAGCAGGGGCTGAATGGCCTATTTTTGCTCCTGAAAGCATTTAGCACAGTTGGCTTCATTGCTCAGACTTTTGAGGATAGGAGTTGGGATGTTATGTTGAGGTTGTACAGGGCATTGGTGAGACCTCTTCTGAGTACTGTGTGCAGTTCTGGTTGCCCTGCTATAGGAAGGATATCATTAAGATGAAGAAGGTGAGGAATTTATTTACCAAGATGTTGTTGGGAATGGAGACTGCGAGTTATGGGGAGAGGCTGAAACTTTTTTTGCTGAAACGTAGGAGGTTGAGGGGTGGCCTTATAGAGGTTTACAAAATCATGAGGGGTGAATGGCAGTGTTTTTTCCCTAAGGTGGGGGATTTCAAAATAAGGGGTGTATTTTTAAGGTGAGAGGAAAAGATTTTAAAAAGATCTGTGTGGTATGAACTTCCAGAGGAAGCGGTGGATGCAGACACAGTTACAACATTCAAAAGACATTTGAATAAGTATATGAATAGGAAATGTTTGGAGGAATATGGGCCAAGCACAGGCAGGTGGGACTAGTTCAGTTTGGGATTATGAGTGGCATAGACTGATTGGACCAAAGGACCTGTTTCCATGCTGCATGACTCTATGATTCATATGTTCCTTTGTACAAGTTAATAATGAATGCAGCTAAAGCTTATTCTAGTATTGCAGAATCTCTGGAAGCACATAGGGAAGCCATTCAGGCCATCAACCATATGTCAGCTCTTTAAAAAAAGTTGTCCAGTTTGTTTCAATCACCTTGGCCTTTCCCTACATAATTCTCTTTTATCCAGACCTTTACACCTTAAAGATGTGAGACCTTGATGAAATGTGCTTGGTACTATTTCTGTGGATAAGCAATTAATAAGAAGAATGAATTCTGATTGTGTAAACATAGTTTTTCTACCCTCCTCCCCGTGCAATGTCACCAACTTAATGAAATCCTGGTGACCCCAGAACATTCTCTTCATGATTGTCATTTACATCAATTATTAAGCTGACTTCACAATCTTGTTCGCAGAATAAATACATTTCCTAAATTAAAAAAGAAAACAATAAGCATTGATTTCCTTTATTATATTAACGTGCTAATTTAATACTTCTTATGAAGTTTGGTGTTGATCAATAATTTTCAGCTTTTACAAATACGGTAATACTTAATAGTCTCCATTGCTTGGTGATACAAATGTTGTTGGATCCTGACAACTAGTTTGTAAGACATTTTCTGCACACATCAGGGAATTAGGACTCAAAATGGCCACTTTGCAAATATTTATATTGCAGCTTTCAGAAATGTCATCAAAATGCTGCTTTAAAATTGCTTTAAAAACCTACTCATCACAGAAGTGATTAAATTTCCATAATACAGTGCTGCTTCAAAGTAAAAAAAAAATGTTTGCAGATGTGATACACCAAGCTGCAGAGATCAAGAGGGCTCTGAGTTCAAGCCTTGGCTCATTCAGTTAGTCATTCCCAGTTGAGTTATGATGGAAGTAGCAGTACTGGCTCATAACCTAGAATGGAAAACAAAATGTCAACCAGAGTTCTTGAACTGTTATTAAGCGTATCTCCTCTGAATATCTTCCCTCCACAACTTCCTAACCTATTCTCACCCAATCCCAAACAGCTCCCTCCTACCTCCTCCGTATTTTTTCTCTTCTTTTAATTAATTGTCTGTGGTTACCACTGACTATGTCAGAATTTATTGTCCATTTCTAATTACCCAGAGGGCAGCTAAGAGTCAACCACATTGCTGTGGTCTGTAGTCATGTGTAGACCAGACCAGGTAAAGGCAGCACATTTCCTTCCCTAAATGACATTAAGCTTTTTATAATATCCAATAATAGTTACCAATTCTTTGTTCCAAATTTTACTGAAATCAAATTTCGCCATCTGTCATGATGGGATTTAACCCAGAACATTGGCCTGTGGTTCTGGAATTTGATTGGATTTATTGTCATGAGTATTTATTATAAATACAGTGAAAAATGTTGTTTAGTCTTGCCACACTCGATACTCATTCACTGTTATTACCATTATACAACTGTCTCCCCACACAGAAGAAAACACTGATTGTAACTGCAGAGCTATGGACCAAATGCTGGAACGTAAGATTAGGCTGGATTGCTAGTATATGGCTGGTACAGACACATTGGGCTGAATGGCCATTTTCTGAGCTGTAATCTTTCAATGTTTCTACAGGGTTGCCCAAGCAGACCGATCATTTCAACCACTTCCTAGCTCACTGACCTTAGCTATTCCAATCTTGGCTCTATCTTTTCTCCTGCCCTGGTTCTTCCCACTTACATTCATAATTCTAATGACTCCCTATGTCATTTCAACAACTTCCAGTTTCCTGGTCCTAACCATTGAATTGAAAATGGTGCAGAAAAGATTTACAAAGATGTTGCCGAGACCGGAGGGTTGAGTTATGAGGAGAGGCTGGATATGCTGGGACTTTTTTTCACTGGAGCATGGGTGATTAAGGGGTGACTTTATAGAGGTTTATAAAATTATGAGGGACAATGATAAGGTGAATAGCAAAGATCTTTTCCCTAGGGTGGAAGAGTTCAAAACTTGACAGCATATTTTTAAGGTAAGAGGAGAAAGATTTAAAAGGAACCTGAGGGGCAACCTTTTCATACAGTGCATGGTTCATATGTGGAATGAACTGCCAGAGGAAGTGGTAGATGCAGGTACAGCATTTCAGACATTCGGACAGGTACATGAATAGGAAAGGTTTAGAAGGATATGGACCAAGCGCAGGCAAATGGGACTAGTTTAGTTTGGGAAACCTGTTCGGCATGTACAAGTGGACTGAAGGGCTTTTCTCTGTGCTGTATGATTCTGACTATGAGTGTCCAATCCCTCTACACTTCCATGCCTGACCGGGACTTTCGAGGGGCTCTTTGCTTCTTACTCGAATGCAGGCCCAAATCTCTTCCACCTGGTGGTCTAGTGATTAGGATTCGGCGGCTTCCCGGGTTCGATTCCCAGTCAGGGAATGGAAGTTCTTGTCTACCTCCCCCATTGCCAGGGTGAAACTGATCTCTACTTGAACAATCTCCTCGTTAACTTGTCCCAATTTCTCTGTACCTACCCTTTGTGGAGAGCAATGTGAACCGTTTCTTGTTCCAGTTTCATTTAGGCCCCTCTTACAACTTTTTTCCTGGTTGTATCAATGACTGTGACAGAGGCACTTCCTGTTCTTGCCTGGAAATGGAAAATTCATTAATATTTCCTCCAATTTCCACCATTTTCTGAACTTCACCTAGTCCGTCTTTAATGCTTACTTCTTCCCTCCCATTCCTTGACTTCTGTCTCCACTTCCAGGGGTATGCTATTTATTAATATTACTACACAGCTACCTCACTTACACTTCCTCACAATGTTAAACCTGCCACATTTCCAAACATTAACTCCATTCTCTCTCCAGCTACTGACTTCTTTCAGCACTTTGTTTTTATCCAACAGAATTCCCTCCAATTGCTAATGAATATCCAATGATCTGAGCTGGTGCTAGGGGTATGTAATGGGTGAACGTGGTTTGAGGTTCAGTCCTGATGCCTCTTCATAGCTAGAAATCACACAAGTATCAAAACACAGGCATAAAGAACGTCGCTCTGATAAACAACTATCTTCCACCAATGCCTGTGAAAGCTCTGTCAGCGAGGGAGAGTTTCAAATTCATATTTCATTTCATTGTCTACTAATTAGCCCCGTTGTTGGGGCTGAGTGGTTAAGGCGATGGATTTAAAATCCATCAGGGTTTCCCTGCACAGGTTCAAATCCTGCTGACTACGTTTCCTTAATTTGCAGATTTGAAATAACTTTCTGCTGGATGAGTTATCGCTCAAACTCAAAAATACCCGTCTCACAAGCCCACCTGAGAGCCTAGTCACTCGTTGACATCCAGGAAATCCGAGCTCTGAACAAGAATCTTAACGTACTCAAAACCTTAGTTCTGCTTCTGTTTGGTGGTGGGGCACACCTCAGTGGTTAGCACAGCTGCCTCACAGCACCAGGGAGCTGGGTTCAATTCCACCCTCAGGTGACTGTCTGTGTGGAGTTTGCACATTCTCCCTGTATCTGCATGGGTTTCCTCCAGGTGCTCCAGTTTCCTCCCACAGTCCAAAAATGTGCAGGCTAGGTGGATTGGCCATGCTAAATTGCCCATTGTACCCAAGGATATTTCAGTTAGGTGGGTTTGACATGGGAAAATGCAGGGTTAGGGGAATGGGTCTGGGTGGGATGCTCTTCAGAGGGGCAGTGTGGGCTTTTTGGCTGAATGGCCTGTTTCCACACTGTAGGGATTATGTGATAATGGACAAAAAGGATGCCACAATTTTAAAATTCAGTTCAACACAACTTCCTAAACCGTCTCAAATTTTTAAAGCTGGTTCTGTTTTTGCCCAGCAGAACTCTGATTAATCTGTTTATTTCACACAGAGAATGGGGCACTGTTGAGTGAACATACTAATTGTTTGCCTGCTAAAATCAGTAGCAGTCATTCCTGGGCTACAGTTATTTCTTGAAATGCTGCAGGGATGGAACACAAATTGCACAAGAGCTGGGTCTGCTTTCAGTTTTAATGAATAAAGAGGTTTTCAAATCCTGTGAGCTTGTGTAGTCCCACTGAGACACCACCAGAGATTGAACTGATCTCAAATCGACTGATATACATTTTCTCACTGTGAATGGCAGACTATCAATCAATGTCTCTGTGCTCTAATCCAGAGATGGTTCATACGAGTGACCTGACCCGTAAACAATAGCTTGGGCCAGGTTGCATTGAGATTCGTGTGATCTCCTGAATCACTGTGATGATTGCTGTTCAGGAATGGGTCAGTTTAGGTCACCATTGCATGGTAAGTAGGTGCCTTTACTTCTTTCATGCCTAACCTAGAATTTAAAAAAAAATCAGTGGGGATATTTTAATAATGGTTTGAGGTCATAAAGGCCAGTTATACAATGAATTTTTCATCAATGTGAAGTAATTTCAGACAATGTAACAAGGCTGCAGCTCCGAAGTCAAAAATCAAATAAGCAACGTCATATGACCACTTTAACGAGATCATCGTGCACAATTTATACTTTATGTAGACATAGGTTTTGCTTAAAATAAAGACAGAAAAGTTCTCAAAGTATGTAGCAGGTCAGGCAGTATCCATGGACAGAGAAACAGAATGAAAGGTTCTTTATCAGAAACATGCATTTCATTCATCGTATTTCGAATGCTGCCTGAACTTTCCAAGTATTTCCAGCGCTTTTTAGTTACTTCAGATATCCAACATTTTGCATTTGTTTCAGTGTCACCTCAACAGGGATGTAGCGAATTACAAAGTGTCCAGCTTGTCCAATGGAAGACTGTAGTTTTGATAGGAGGATAATGTGGATTTGATTTCGTACATTGGGTCCCAACTCCCAACTTATATGGGCTTCAAACTGTCAATGTCATGCTAATATTACTTAACTCGTTTAACGTGGAGAAGATACAATCCAATTAAGATTTACATGCCTAGTCTGAATATGCATGTAGAAATTTTAACTCAAACTATACAAACGTAATCTGCTTAAGCAGATTTCCAGCTCAACTGATGACTCCAGCACTGAACGCCATTGAGAGACAAGGAGCTGGATATTCTTCTGAGGTCCCAGAGATGCTAGCTGATGCTGATTCTGACTTCATGAACTCAAACCCATTCCATCATACTTTCATCAGCTAAAGAAATGGCTGATCAAAGTTCAGCTCTGAAGCCTCATTAGGGAGGTAGGTGACACTAAAGGAGTATCAGTACAAAGACAGGCTGGTTAGAAGCTCCACCTCAGTTCTCACGGACATCAGGTTAGTTCTCTGCATTGTAACCCTTATGCCCACCAGCCAGATGCTATCTCCAAGCTCCATCACATCTTTCTGCTTTCCAATTTCCACATTTCCCTGCTCATGGTGGTTCACATTTCCATGTTCACACTATGTTCCCTCATGTGTCCCAAGGACCCTCATCTCTGCTCTAACAATCTAATAGATTTATCAGTCAAAAACACTGCCATTCATATCACACAAAAATAGTCTCCAGACCTACGCTAAAATAGATAAATCTCATCAAGTGGTCATTTAGTTGTCAAAATAAACAAGCATACATTCTAAAACCACATGAATGATTGATAATTTCTTAAAATTATCCATCAAAATGCACAAACAACTATTTGTTGAGCTGGGTGCCATCAAACCTTTTGAAACCAAGCCAAGCATTCACAACAGGCTCCATCAAAAGAAACCATTGCAGCTCCAGACAATAGACCCTATTGAAACTGAAAGAACAATTGTTTTTGTCTTTTATCTAATCTGATCAAAAGATGAGCTATAATTTAAGGTATTTCAGCAACAGGGAGTATTTTACTGGCAGTTACAGCAGCAAGCCTTTTTTTTTTGCTGTGGACTTAAAACAACTGTTGATGCTTAAACCATTTCTGATCATGATACTGGAATGCCCAAGAACTAAATGCATTGTTTTCTTACCCTACTGTGAAAAGTGCGTTAATGCACCCTAATACTTATATAATGCTGGCCAATATAATGGTCAAATTCACTTTGCAGCACAGAGCCTTATTATCAATCATTGTAGTAAAAACATATCTAAATTATAACATTAAAACATTTAACACTTACCTACCAGAATCTTACTGAGTCCTCAGCAAGCTTCTCCCAAGGTTTCTGAACCCTTCTTCTTGGAGGACTTTTCAAAGACATCCAAAACCATGTTAACCCAATGAAAATAGTGGGGAACGAAAACACTGATTTCCTTCAGACTTATCAATAGGTCACCTGATGCCACAGGAGTGATCCAGTTGAACCTAACACGAAACTCTTTGCCACTTTGGGACGTTTATATAGGACTCTCTGAGGGAAACTCAAATTTCCAATCCTGTGGTCTCACCTTTTCTGACTCCTACACTCAGTCCCAACTCTTGTGGGACGCAGAAAATTAGAACAAGAAGTTTAGATAGTAGAACTAATAGAGAAATCTGTCCTATAAACATATGATAAGGAGCAGGAGTTGCACTCTCAGATCCTCAAGCCTGCTCTACCATTCAATAAGATCTAGCTGATCTAACCACTTCACAATCCCGTCCACCCATAATAAACTTTCACCTCCTTGCTTATCAAAAATATACTTACCTCTGCCTTAAAAGCATTCAATGTCTTTGCTTCCAGCACCTCTTGAGGAAGGGAGTTTCAAAGACTCAAAACCCACATAAAAAAAGAATATCTCCTCATCTCTGCATTAAATTGGTGACCCCTTTTTTTTAACCATAACCCCTACTTTCATATTTTGCCTATAAAACAACATATCCTTTCCACATCAACCTATCAAGACCACTCACGATCATAGTTTGCAGTCAAGTCACCTTCTATCCTTCTGAACTCCAGCAGATACAAGCCTAGCTGTCCAATCTTTCCTCATAAGATAATGGGCCTTTTCCAGATACTATTCCAGTAGACATTCTCTGAATTGCTCCCAATGTATTTACTTCTTTCTTAATTACAGATATCAATACTGTAAACAATGCTCTATTGTGGTCCCACCAATGCCCTGCTTTAATGAAAGAATAACCTCCCTACATTCGTACTCAATTCCCTCATAATAAACCATTATATTCTATTAGCTTCCCTAATTTCTTGTTGTGCCCCTATAATAACCTTTTGCAAATCTTGCACGAGGATGCACAGATCCCTCTGCGTTTCAGAGTTCCACAATTCAGACAATATGTTTCTTTTTTATTCTTCTTGCTAAAGTCAATAATTTTACATTTGCTCACATTATATTCAATTTGCTAAATAGTTTTCCAACTATTTAAGCTACATACATCCATTTATAGCCTTCTTATGTCTTCATTACAACTCACTTATCAACCGATTTTTGTGCCTTCAGCAAATTTAGCAACAATTCTTATGGTTCCTTCAAACAAGTCATTAAATTAAATTCATCTAAATCTTTCGTATAAATTATAAAATGTTGAGGCCCCATACTGATCTCTGTGGACGCAACTAAATGCATCTGGCCAACTATTAAATAACCCTTTTATGCTTACTCCATTGTGTGCTTTTTCTTTAATTTTGATACTATATTTAATTCTTTTAGTTATCCATGGATGGTGGGTCTTCCCTTTGGAATTTTTCTTTGTCGTTGCAATGTAACCATTCTGTTTATTCTGTAATATGTCTTTAAATGTCTGTCACTGCATTTTCTCTTGATGATAACCTAATTTGCCAGTCAATTTTGGTTAGCTCTGCTTTTATGCTCTCATAATTACCCTTACTTCGATGGTCTTGGTTCCACTCTTCTCTCCGTCCAATTGACTTCAAAGTGAAGAAGTCAAATTGTAAGGTTTTCTGGACAGAGAAAGTAAGTGGAACTTTATTGCTTACTCACTTGTGAAAAACAGAACATCAAACACCTACACAATATGAACATCAAAAGAATGGCAGTGAAGACACATAACCAAACAGGAAGTTAAAGACCATTGCAGTTTAAAATTATTAGATCTCTGAGAATGATCTGAGTCCCAGTTTCTTTCCCACTGTGTCCAGTTCATCACCAGTAGCAGGTTTGTAACCATCCCTCAGTTTTGTTTTATTTAATTCATTCAGTGGATGTGGTTGTTGCTGGCTAGACCAGTATTTATTGCTACATTGAGTCTGAAGTCACATGTAGGCCAGACCAGGTAAGGATGGTGGCTTCCTTCCCTAAAGGACATTGGTGAATCAGATGGACTTTTCCTGGCAATTGACAACAGTTTCATGGTCAGCATTAGACTCTTAATTCCAGATTTTTATTGAGTTCAAATTCCACAAGACTCTGTGGCGGGATTTGAATCCAAGTCCCCTGAACATAAACTTGGTCAAAAGCCTAGCAATAATATCTCTAAGTCCCTGCCTCACCTCTTCTCAAATGGTTGTTGTTACAAATTGTTTTCTCACTTGTCAATGACTTTAGTGTAGATTAGAGAAATAAGCAAAGAGAGTGTCTTCTAGTCTTACTTACAAATCTATTCTTGCTGCTCAAAGGCATCCATTGAAATAAAGTTGAATGTATTTTCCAGAGACTAGCTCCAAGTCATCTGCTGATGACTTTCATCCCAAACAGTAACTTCCAGAATGGATTAAGTCAACCAGCAATGCCAAGTTGATTTACAATGCCTTTTATAATGATGTTAATTTCAGGTCAGACTGATCCTTATTGGCTAATGGTTTCAGGAGCTTAACTCAACCTATTCTGGTGATTACAACAGCCGTATTAGGTCAGTATTTATCCTTTTTAAGAGTCACTTTAGTCTATGAACATCTCAAATATTAAAATCAGACAGAAGTTGATTATCAACATATTATTTATACATATTATTTATAAAACAAATAAAATCCATATAACTTTAGTAAAGTCAACCTGTGCAAACCTTCTGTGTTTATCACCATTTTCATATTAATGTCTACTTGTAATTGCCTAACATTGAAATAACGCTAGCAAGAAGAGGAAACGCCCCCCTATCTACACTAACAGAGTGGAGGTTGACAGCGATGAGAGAGTAAAGTTCTAGGAGTGACAATAACCAATAACTTGTCCTGGACTTCCCACATAGATGCAACTGTCAAGAAGGCACAACAATGCCTCTTCTTCCTCAGGCGGCTTAGGAAATTCAGCATGTCCATAGGACCCTCACCAATTTTTACAGATGCACCGTAGGAAGCATTCTATTTGGGTGCACAAAGGCCTGGTATGGCAATTGTTCTGCCCAGCACTATAAGAAACTACAAAAGGTTGTGTGCCCAGCCCAGACCACTACAGAAGCCAACCTGCCATCCATGGACTCCATTTACACTTCTTGTTGCTGCAGAAAGGCTACCAACATTATCAAAGACCCCTCCGACCCCAGCAATGCTCTTATTCAACCTTTTCGGTCAGGAAGAAGACACAGAAACTTGAACACATGCACCAACAAGTTAAAGAACAGCTTCTGAGGAAGGGTCACCGGACCCGAAATGTTAACTCTGTTTTTCCTTCACAGATGCTGCCCCAGACCTGCTGGGTCTTTCCAGCAATTTTGTTTTTGTAGCTTCTTCCCTGTTGTTATTAGACTGATGGATGGACTTCTCTAACTTCAAATAATTGTTGATCTTGCTTTGTGCACCTCCTGTGCAGCTGTAACTTTATATGCCTCGCTCTAAGTACCCTGTATGCCCTTTTTTTAAATGATCTGCCTGTACTGCTTGTAAAACAAAGATTTTCACTGTACTTTGGTACACATGACTACAATAAAGCAAATCAAAGGTTCACTAGAATCTGTATCCTTCTGTCTGTGCCATACCTAACTGTTTTATCATTTGTTTTCTTACATTTTTGCTTATTTATACATTTCTAGAGATAATCCCAATTATGGGTCAAATGAATTTTGTTTAGTTTTCGGGCTTTCCATTTTCAAACCTATAATTCATTTGTGAATGTCAAGATTTCAGTAGCTACAAACTGGTGAATCACACCAATGTCCAACAAGCCAAGATGATCAAAGGTTAACTCAAGCATTTTTTGAATGGTTCGGAGTCATTGACTTTGCGTGATATTTTGAAAGAAATTTGGGATGACAATTAAAAATTTGACCTGAACATGCAGGAGATTCTGTAATCAGTTAATTCTCTAGAATTGCCATATTTTGTGGTGTCAAGCAAGTTTAACACTGGTATCCGTTTACACTGGAAAACAATATTATCTTGCACTTCCAATACTTCTATGCTAACTTCTTTCTTCAGTGTAGCCAGCTATTGTCTGCATTCACCAGTAAAGGTTGCAACAATTGTTTGGCACTTGTTTTAAACTTTGAATAATAGATCTCATCTACTGGAACCCACCTAGATTAATCTTTTTTATAAGGGTAAATGCCTTGTAAGTGACACGTATGTGTGTTGATATTAGTGACATAAAACAAGACACATCAACAATTTATAATCTGATGTTGAGACTTCAGACCCTGTTGATCCCCTTGCTTTTGGTAATTGAAATCAACTTGCATCTATTGATCTGTGCAGAGAGCCCCCTCTATTGGAGTTATCTGGCTCTGTAGGGAAATATCATTCCATGCACAATTAAATAGGTACTGGCCAAGTTTGGAGTAAACACAGAATTGCTTTTGAAAATACCCACTCAAAGAAAGAACCGCCTTTCTTATATTTCAATTGACTCACATTTAAAAGAAACCTATCTGGAACCTGAATGTAGTTACGTGTGAGTTTTAATTGATGAAAAAGAAAATCTACCTGTTGTCAGCTGAAGTAACAACAAAGATAGATGTAGCAAAAAGAATGAATGAAAATAGGACATGGACTTAGCTTTGTCCTGCTAAAGTGCACAATTACTGACTCTAAGCAGTCAACATTAAATGAGAAGTGAATAACTAAATAAAAGTGTCAACCAAGATCACCCCAGAGAGTGGTGGGGCTGGGATACACTGCCTGGGAGGGAAGTTAAGGTGGGTAACCTCACAACTTTCAAAAAGTACTTAGCTGAACACTTTAAGTGTCAAAACCTTTAAAGCTATCGGCCTAGTAAAGGAAAGTGGGACTGGTGTATATCGTATTATACTTTTCAAGGTACACACTTCATATATTATATTTTGTATCCATTACTTTTAAAGATAATGAAGCAAGAGGTCCAGTGTTTTAATAGTGTTCCAGATTGCAATGTTATTCAGTTCTTTGCCATTTCTTTGAACCCAGAAGAACTGTCCCGTGGAAGTTTGACATTCTATGTTTGCTTAATATTATAAATTCCATCCTAATATTTGCCAAACATTCAAGTTGCTGGTCTTCATTTGATTAATTTGATCAGTGTAGCATTGATTGTTTATGCTACAAAATTATTGAACATGTACACTTCACTGAAAATTCATTTATATACATTGGAAACATAATAAAGCAATAATATGATTATTTGTCACAATTATAATCCTGTAGTTGGCGCTTAATAGGATATTCTCTCTCTATAGAATAGAAACACCTAGAATCCCTACAGTGTGGAAGTAGGCCATTTGGCCCATTGAGTCCAAATGGACCCTCCAAACAGCATCCCATGGAGACCCATATCCCTGCATTTCCCACGGCTCATCCACCTAACCTGCACATCTTTGGACTGCGGGAGGAAACCCTTGCAGACACAGGAAGAATGTGCAAACTCCACACAGACAGTCGCCTGAGGTTGGAAACTGAGTCCCTGAGAGGCAGCAGTGCTAATCGGTGACCAACTGTGTGGCCCATGTATGTATATATGTATATGCTACTAACATATTACATGGCAAACAGAGCTGTTAGTTTCAATATTTTTAATCAACCTGTTCAGACAAGTTGTGACAACGTTTTGGAGTAGTTGGGATTTGAACCTGGGACCTTCAGGGGTAAGGAGACTACCATAATGTGGCATAACTCGACACTGTTCCTGCCTAGCTTTGAACTGAGTTCGGTTGAATTGCACATGAAGTGAATTTGGTAACCACAAAGCTACAGTAACATGGCTTAAACTTCATCAGCTCTGCCACGTAATTTCGAACCCATGTCTCCAAAGCATTAAAATAAAAGAAAGAAATGCAGATGTGGAAATCTGAAACAAAAATAGAAATTGCTGGAGAAACTCAGCACATACGGCAGCATCTATAATTAGAAAGGAGAGGTAACGCTTTGAGTCCAACTGTCTTCACGACCTTGACTATCTGTTCTGAAGAAGGGTCACTGGACCCAAAACATTAACTCTGCTTTCTCTACACAGATGCTGCCAGACCTGCTGAGTTTCTCCAGCAATTTCCGTTTTCGTTTCTCCAAAGCATTAGTCTGGGGTTGAGGGTTACTAGTCCAGTGTTGTTACCACCAAACTACCACCCCTTCCTGCAGCTGTAATATGATACAGAGTATAATCACCTTGTGGTTATACAATGTGATTCCGATAAACTGGTCAAAATGTTGTCAATATATTTTCATTCACCTTTTACTTTCCCAGCAACTCCAACTATGGATATCTAATAAAAGAGTTTAAACAAGTGAAAAACTATGTAATTCACACAGAGGGTGGTGAATGTATGGAATGAGGTGCCAGAGGTAGTGGTGGGGGCGAGTACAACTACAACACTTAAAAGGCATCTTGTTGGGTACATGAATAGGAAGGGTTTAGAGGAATATGGGCCAAATGCTGGCAAATGGGTCTAGGTCAGATTGGGATATCTGGCCAGAGCGGAAGTGTTGGACTGAAGGGTCTGTTTCCGTGTTGTATAATTCTATGGCTCTATGACTCATGCCAGAGCAATTGAATGTCTCCATTGAATTGTCTTTTACAGCTTTTCATACCTAACTTATAATCTATTGGTCAGACCTTGGTTTCCCCTGAAAAAAATTAGGCATGAACTTGATCATTTTGGCCTGAGATGGGATGTTCAGCTGAATTTGGATTGTACATTCGAACCATTTGCTGTGTATCTGCCTTCCAGGATACAGCAGTCCTGTCAACAACTTACACAACTGGGATATTTTTTTCCTGAACTTGTACCACATTCTCACCAGCCAAATAATTTTGGAAAAGTGGCGCATTTCAAAGAATATAGGAATAGCAGAACAAGAGGAGGCCATTCAGGCCATCAAGACTGCCTGCCATTCAATATGATTATACCTGATGATCCATTTCAATGCCTTTTTCCACTTATCCCTTTGTATCATTGGTGCTTGGACATTTGCCATTCTCTGCTGTGATACACAAAAAAAAATTGCTATTTCAATAAAAATAGAAACTTTGTGTGTGTGTGTGTTTGTGTGTGTGTGTGTGTGTTTGTGTGTGTGTGTGTGTGTGTTTGTGTGTGTGTGTGTGTGTGTGTGTGTGTGTGTGTGTTTGTGTGTGTGTGTGTGTGTGTGAGAGAGAGAGGGGGGAGAGAGACAAATTGTACAAGTCCCAAGAAGTATTTAATAAACTTACAGAATGGTAAGGTGAAGTTGCCATAGACCCGGGTTCAAATCCCATAATGGCAGATGGTGGAATTTGAATTCAGTAACAATATCTGGAATGAAGAATCTACTGATGACCATGACACTATTGTCGATTATCGGAAAAACCCACCTGGTTCATTAATGCCCTTCAGGGAAGGAAACTACCATCCTCACCTGGTCTGGCCTACATGTGACTCCAGACCCACAGCAATGTGGTTGACTCTCAACTGCCCTCTGAAATGGCCTAGCACGCCACTTAGTTCTAACAATCACTACAAAGTCGCAACAAAGAAAGGCAGTCGGATGGAGTACCTGGCATTGACTTTGGGAAAGAAAATGGGAGGAACTGTCCTGTTGACCCTGCAAAGTCAACCGTAGTAATACAGGTAACTAGCGCCAAAATTGGGAAAGCTGTCTCACAGACTAGTCAAGCAACAGCCTGACATAATCACAATCACAAAATCATACCAAAGAGACAATACCCCAGACACCACCATCGCCATCACCATCCCTGGATATATCCTGTCCCACTGGCAGCACAGACCTGGCAGAGGTGATGGCACAGTGGTATACAAGCAGAACAGAGTTGCCCTGGGAGTCCTCAACATTGACTCAAGATCCTACGAAGTCTCACGACTTCAGGTTAAACATGGGCAAGGAAACCTCCTGCTAGTTACCATGGATCACCCTCCCTCGGCTGATGGATCAGAATTCCTCCATGTTGAACAGCACTCGGATGAAACACTGAAGTTGGCAAGGTTGCAAAATATATTTTATGGGGGATTTCAATGTCCACCACCAAGAGTGGCTGGGTAACAGCATTACTGTTTGAGCTGGTTGGGTCCTAAAGGATATAGCTGCTAGACTGGATCTATGGCAGGTGATGAGGGCTACAACAAGAGGGAAAAACATGCTCAACCTCATCCTTACAAATCTACTGGCTGCAGATGCATCTGTCCATTACAGAATTGATAAGAGCAACCACCACACAGTGCTTGTGGAGATGATGTTTCACCTTCACAGTGAGAATATCCTTCTTCGTATTGTGTGGCACTATCACCGTGCTAAATGGGACAGACTTCAAACAGATCTAGCAACTCAAAACTGGACATCCACGAAGCACTGTGGGCCATCAATAGCAGCAGAATTGTACTCCCGTGCAATCTGTAAGCTCATGGCCCGGCATATCCCCCACTCAACTATTACCATCAAGCCAGGGGATCAACCCTGGTTCAATGGAGAGTGCAGGAGGGCATGCCAGGAGCGGCACCAGGCATGCCTGAAAATGAGGTGTCAACCTGGTGAAGCTATTGAACAGGACTACTTGCACACCAAACAGCATAAGCAGCAAGTGATAGACAGAGCTAAATGGTCCCACAACTAATGGATCAGATCTAGGCTCTGCAGTCCTGCTACATCCAGAATAGTAGTGGACAATTGAACAACATATTAGAGGACAAGGCTCCACAAATATCCCCACCCTCAATGATGGAAGGGCCCAACACATCAGGGCAAAAAAAAGATAAGGATGAAGCATTTGCAGCATATAGCTGCTAGTTCTAATTCCTAGAATATCCTCCTAGGTTCTGACAGCACAGACCCATCCAACTGCTGTTAACTCCTCACTAAGACCCTACACAGACTCGATGACATTCAGTTGCCTTCCCAACAGCATAGATCACTGCAGAACACCTATCATGGAGTCTTACTCTGTCTCTGTCTCACTGCCTCACTCAGTGCAGCTCACCATCAAAATCCTTCTCAGTGACCCCTGAGCTGCCCTGAGTGATCGACTGAAAACCTTGCAATAAGCCCCTCCATTATTGCTGGCAAGAATTGAAAGTTACAAGCGTTTTGAAACAGTTACTGAGTGAAATGAGCGAACCCTGAGGTTATGTTCTCAGAAAATGCTAGAAATGAATTTCAACATAATGAAAAGATGGCAGAGGAAAGAGAACAGGAGTTGGGGGCAATTGCATAGTGGACCAGGGTGTCAGAGAAGGAATGATGGCTTTGCGATGCTAAAGGAGGAGCATAAGATGATTTTGGCAGTTCATCACACTAGAAGTGATGATGGCCTTAATTGTGATGTTTTCTTTCACTCAATCTTTGTTGTATAATTACCATCACAACTGTAAAGCACACATTTATAATTTTACAACAAGTACTAATTAGAAAATAATCATTCAATGTAACTTCAAAATTTTAAGATCTGAATTTAATCAACTGCTTTGGAAATACAAGTCACAATGGGAGCAGTTCTCCAATGTCTTCACAGATCAATGCTTGCAGAGAGACTATTTTGTAAATATCCAGCTTAAGACTGTGAATGATGCACTCCAGCCGAGAGAATACAGAATAATTCCAGGCACCCACTGGATATCTGCTATTTCAGTTTAACAAGTGGTGCAGGCTGAATTTAGAAAACTTAGAAGAATTTTGATAGATAACACAGTCAAGGGCTACTAGGGACAGAGATAGGGCTGAGGCTGGAATCAGAATCAACTGATTTTGCACAAGGTCTAAGTCCAACTATTTGGCTGAACATGTAAATCACAACATGGAAACTTTGTCAAGACCAGGCTGAAGCATTATCTATGCTGAGAGTTGAAAAACTGCCCAGCTTTGAATTTTGATGGGGTCTGACTGGTTGGTTTCTGTTTTTAATCTAAGAGGCATTAAGAAACCTGCGCTATGTTTTCTCTTTACATGTAAAGACACATTTGATTTTGGATATTCTCTCCGAAACAAGGAATTCAGGAAAATTCATTTCCATCTCCTCTACAGCTCTTAACCTTTGCATTTTGTTGTTGCGTATGTCAGAGTTTCTATTAATTTGTTGATTTTGTTTTAGCTCTCGTTTCTGTTTTTGCAGAAAAATGCAGTGTAAAAGGGGTGCGTGACTCAAGCCTGCTCTTTATTTGTAACCTTCTTTGTTATTGACCTTATTCTAACTTTGCATTCTAGCAGACTTAGCCAAAGAGAAAGTTCCATGACAAAGCTCATCAATTTTTCTTTATCAATATATGAATGCACTTAATAGAGAAGGGGCGAAACTTGACCTTGTCTTGGTTAATAAGACAGGGCAAGTGCTGAAGTGTTAGTGGAGGAGCATTTTGGGAACAGTGATCATAATTCTAAAAGTTGTAAAATATTATAGTAAAAAGATATGTCTTGCATAAAACTTAAGGTTCTTAATTTGACTAAGGCAAATTTTGACAGTATGACGCAAGAACTTTCAAAAATTGGTTGGGGTAGACTGATCGGAGCTAAAGGGATGACTCACAATTGGAAGGTTTTCAAAAGTGAGACAATGAGAGTTCAGAGGCAGTAAGGTCCGGTTAGAGTGAATGATAAGGCTGCTAGGAGTAGAGAACAATGGATGCGTAAAGATATCGAGGCTCTGGTCAAGAATAAGAAGGAGGCATATGTCAGGTAAGACAACTGGAATCAAATTAATCTCTTGAAGAACACAAGGGAAGTAGGGGCATTCCTAAGAGGACAATCAGGAGTGCAAATGACATGAGATGGCCTTGGGAAATAAGGTTAAGGATAATTCAAAGAGATTCTACAAGTACACTAAGAGCAAACGAGCAACTAGAGAGAGAATAGAGCCCTTTAAAGATCAACAAGGTCATGTGTGGAACCACAAGAGATGGGAGGGATACTATATGAATATTTCACATCAGTATTTACTGTGGAGAAAAACACGGAGGAGCAAGGGAACTCGCTGAAATATATATATTGATGTCTTGAAAACAATCAACATTACAGAAGAGATGCTGGAGGTCTTAGAAAACACAAAGGTGGATAAATCTCCAGGATCTGATCAGGTGTACCCCAGGACACTGTGGGAAGCTAGGGAAGAAATTGTGGGGCCCCTAGAAGGGACATTTGTATCATTTACAGCCGTGGGTTGAGTTGCCAGAGGACTGGAGGGTGGCTAATGTTGTGCCTTTATTTAAGAAAGGCTGTAAGGAGAAGCCTGGGAACTACAGACAGGTGAGTTAAATATCAGTGTTGGGTAAGTTGTTGGAGGGGACTCTGAGAGATAGAATTTAAATGCATTTAGAGAGGCAAGGACTGATTAGGGATAGTCAGAATGACTTTGTGCGGGGAAATCTTGTCTCACAAACTTGATTGATTTTTTCTGAGTGACCAAGATGATAGATGAGGGCAGAGCTGTACATGGACTTTAGTAAAGCCTTTGACAATGTTCTGCATAGTAGACTAGTTAGTAAAGTTAGATGACATGGATTTCAGGGAGTGCTAACCAACTGGATACAAAATTGGTTTCATGGTAGGCAACAGAGGGTTGTGGTGGAGGATTGCTTTTCAGACTGGAGGTCTGTGACCAGCGGTGTACCGCGGTATTGGTGCTGAGTCCACTGTAGTTGTCATTATGTAAATAATTTGGATGAGAATTTAGGAAGCAAGTTTAGTAAGTTTGCAGATGACACCAAAATTGGTGGCATAGTGAACAGCGAAGAAAGTTATCTAAGATTACAAAAGAGACCTTGACAAATTGGGTAAATTGGTTAAGGAGTGGCAGTTGGAGCTTAATTTGGATAAATATGAAGTATTGCATTTTGGTAAAACAAGCAAGGGCAAGGACTTATTCAGTTAATGATAGGGCCCTGGGTAGTGTTGTCGAACAGGGAGACCAGGGGTTCAGGTACATAGTTCTCTGAAAGTTACATCACAGGTAGACAGGGGGTTAAGAAGGCATTTAGCATGCCTGCCTTCATTGCTCAGACCATTGAGTATAAGAGTTAGGATAGCATGTTGAGGTTGTACAAGACTTTGGTCAGGCAATTTTTGGAATACTGTTTACAGTTCCAGTTGCCCTGCTATACGAAGAATATTATTAAGTTGGAGAGGGTGCAGAAAAGACTTACAAGGATTTTTACTGGGACTGGACTGTTTGAGTTATAAGGAGCAGCTGGATAGACTGGGGCTGTTTTCAATGGAGCATAGGAGGCTGAGGGGTGACCTTATAGAGGTTTATAAAATCATGAGAGGCATGGATAAAGTGAACAGCAGAGGTCTTTTCCCGAGGGCAGGGGAGTTCAAAACTAGAGAGCATATTTTTAAAGTGAAAAGAGAAAGATTTGAAAAGGATCTGAGGTGTAATTTTTTCACATAGAGTGGTGCATATGTGAGATGGACTGCCTGAGGAAGTGGCCAATGCATGTTCAGCTACAACATTTAAAAGACGTTCGAACTGGTACATGAATAGGAAAAGTTTGGAGGGATATGGGCCAAACGCAGGCAAATGGGACTAGTTTAGTTTGGGAAATTTGGATGGCATGGACGAGTTGGACCAAAGGGTCTGTTTCCATGGGTATAATGCTGTGATTAGCAACAGAAAGTCAAATAGAGTTCAGAAATATTCAATGGTCTGCACATCTCCATTGTTGAAATTTTGCTCACTCTTCACCCAACGTTCTTCTTAATGGCTTAAAAGCAGAAAATTCCAGAAACACTCTGCAGATCAGAAGGCATCTGAGAGCAAAAGAGTTAATAAGCAAAATTTAATCCAGGAGACGGGGATATGGCCTGTCAAGCATTTGAGTGACTAGCAGCTAGACTTACCAATAATCAAGAATCCAAACTGGAAATCACACCAGGTCAGATGTATTCACCAGTCAAATAATCCACAGAAGTAAACGCATGGTAAAATGCTGTGCAACACATTAAACAATTTCATGTATTATACAAACTGATTTGTTTCAAATATCTTTTAAATAATGGGAAGGGGAACATTTAATTACATCTGCCCTCTGGAAAACTGATAGAATTAAATTCTTGTTTTACACTCCTCGCAGGTTTCCATGCAAAATAAAAGGGCTGTGTGTCAGATCGGAGTTTGATAGAACCCTGTAAGATTTTGACTGCACAGTTATGTTAGAATTAGCCCCAACATACAAACTTCTTGCTCCACAAATTCTTGTTAGTTTTGCCTTTATTTTTATCAGTAAAACTCACAATGTTTATTCCGATACATCTTGCGAAATAAGATCGAACACCTCGAGAGGATCGTTGGATTTGAAGAGTGCCCTTTCTTTGATGTGAGAGTGGATTCTTTGAAGCTTCATTCTTAAGAAGAGAACATCACATTAATTCATGAATTAATACTCCAGAAAATGGATACCTTCTCAGTGGTAACATAGAAACATAAAAGATAGGAACAGGAGGAGGCCATTCGGCCCTTCGAGCCTGCTCCGCCATTCATCACGGTCATGGCTGATCGTCGAACTCAATAGCCTTTTCCTGCTTTCTCCCCGTAACCTTTGGTCCCATTCACCCAAGCGCTATATCTAGTTGCCTCTTGAATATATTCAATGTTTTGGCATCAACTACTTCCTGTGGTAATGAATTCCACAGACTCACCACTCTTTGGGTGAAGAAATGTCTCCTTATCTCTGTCCTAAATCATCTATCACGAATCCTCAGACTGTGACCCTCAGTTCTGGACACACTCACCATCGGGAACATCCTCCCTGCATCTACCCTGTCTAGTCCTGTTAGAATTTTATAAGTCTCTATGAGACGCCTCTCATTCGTCTGAACTCTAGCGAAAACAATGCCAACCTAGTCAATCTCTCCTCATACGTCAGACCCGCCGTCCCAGGAATCAGCCTGGTAAAGCTTCGCTGCACTCCCTTGAGAGCAAGAGCATCCTTCCTCAGAAAAGGAAACCAAAATTGCACACAATATTCCAGGTGTGGTCTCACCAAGGCCCTATATAACTGTAACAACACATCCCTGCTCCTGCACTCAAAACCTCTCGCAATGAAGGCCAACATACCATTTGCTTTCTTTACCGCCTGCTGCACCTGCATGCTTACCTTCAGCAACTGGTGCACAGGGACACCCAGATCCCACTGCACACTCCCCTCCCCCAATTTACAGCCATTCAGGTAGTAATCTGCCTTCTTGTTTTTGCTTCCAAAGTGAATAACCTCACATTTATCCAAATTATACTGTATCTGCCATTGATTTACCCACTCACCCAACCTGTCAAGATCATGCTGAAGGATCTCTGCATCCTCATCATAGTTCACCCTCCCACCCAATTTGGTGTCATCTGCAAACTTGGAGATCTTACACTTTGTTCCCTCATCCAAATCATTAATATATATTGTGAATAGCTGGGATCCCAGCACCGATCCCAGTGGCACCTCACTAGTTATTGCCTGCCAATTTGAAAAGGACCCGTTAATTCCTACTCTTTGTTTCCTCTCTGCCAACCAGATTCCTATCTATCTCAATACACTTCCCCAATTCCATGTGCTTTAATCTTGCATATTAATCTCTTATGTGAGACTTTGTCAAACACTGTCTGAAAGTCCAAATATGCTACATTGACTGGCTTCCCCTTGTCAACTCTACTAGTTACATCTTCATGGAATTCCAACAGATTTGACAAGCATGATTTCCCCTTCATAAATCCATGCTGACTCTATCTGATCCTGCCACTAAATGCTCTGCTATAAAATCCTTGACAATGGATTCAAGAATATTCCCCACTACTGATGTTAGGCTCACTGGTCTATAATTCCCTGTTTTCTCTCTTCCTCCCTTTTTGAATATTGGAGTGACAATATCCACCCTCCAATCTGCAGGGACTGTTCCAGAGTCTGTAGAATCTTGGAAGATGACCACCAATGCATCCATTATTTCTAAAGCCACTTCCTTATGTACTCTGGGCTGTAGATTATCAGGCCCTGGGGATTTATCGGCCTTCAATCCCAACAATTTTCACAACACCATTTCTCTACTAATATTGATCTCCCTCAGCTCTTTCCTCTCACTAAATCCTGTATCCTCCAACAATTCTGGTATCCGATTTGTGTCCTCTTTTGTGAAGTCAGAACCAAAGTATGCATTCAGTACCTCAGCCATTTCTTTGTCCCCTATTACACATTTCCCTGTTTCTGTCTGTAGGGGACCTTTGTCTTTACCAATCTCTTTCTCTTCACGTACTTATAGAATCTCATAGCATCAGTCTTTATGTTCCCTGCAAGCTTACTTTTGTACTCTATCTTCCCCTTCTTAATCAATCCATTGGTCCTTCTTTGCTGAATTCTAAACTGCTCCCAATCCTCAGATTTATTATTTTTCTTAGCCAATCTGTATGCTTCTTCCTTGGATCAGATACTGTCTCTTATTTCCATTGTAAGCCATGGAGTGGCCCTCTTACCCATTTTGCTTTTGCAACAGACAGGAATAAACAGCTGTTGCAATTCTTCCATGCGTGCTTGAAAGTTTACAATTGCCTATCCACTGTCATACCTTTAAGTAACTCTCCCCAATCTATCAAGGCAACTCACGCCTCATATCCTTGTAGTTTCCTTCATTAAGGTTCAGCACCCTTATCTCCGAATCAACTACCTTATCCTCCATCTTGATAAAAAATTCTATCATGTTATGACCACTCATCCCCACAGGTAAGGCACAGCTAGATTGGCAATGATTTCCTTCTCATTACACAGCACCCAGTCTAAGATAGCCTGCTCTCTAGTTGATCCTCCATATATTTGTCAAGAAAACCATCTCGTATACACTCCAGGAATTTCTTCTCTACGGCATTGTGGCTAATTTGGTTTGCCCAATCTATGTGATCACCCATGATCACCAATATTCTGTTATCACATGCAACTCTAATTTCCTGTTTAATGCCATTTTCCTTATCACCACTGCAGTTTAGGGGTTTATATATGACACCTACTAATGTTTTTTGCCCCTTGATATTTCTCAACTCAACCCATACAGAATCCATATTGTCAGAGCTAATATCCTATCTCACTATTGTGTTAATTGTGTTCCCTCCTTTGCAGTTGTACTGATGCTCAATACTCAATCAAGCAGGAAATTACATTTTTGTTCTGCCATGGCATTCACCATTAATTCAGATTTACCATTCAAACTAACACATCCATGGTTTCTGAAACAGGCAAACTATCTTGCAGGCCATTCCCATCCAGCAAGGGTGTTCTCAAACTCTACCTTAAAATAACCATGACTTTAATATGATATACCAATAATTTGTCAAAATTTGGATTTGCTGTCTTCACTCTTCTGTCTCAGTCAGACTTCCACCACTCAAACCTGTACTGTCACATTTTTTGAGTAGTTCAAAGTCAAAAACAAAATCACATCGGGATGAGGAAATGGGGAGCGTACAATACAAAACCAGAAAAGGTAGCAAAATGCCAACGAGAAGTCACTAAGCACTTAGAGATATAACTAATAGAAGTCAACCGAATTAGTGGCTATGCCTTCATTTGGCTGTGCTCCAAACTCCAGAACGCCCTTCAAAGAGCCACACTGCATAGAATCAGTCCCTTCAGCCCACTATGCCTACGCTGACCAGCAAACACCAAACTGTACTAATTCCAGTTACCTGCACTTGTTCCGTAGCATACTCTGCTCAGGCATTTTAAGCGCTCATCCTGATGCTTCTAAAATGTGTGAGTATCTGCCTCCACCACCCTTTCAGGCAGCACGTTCCATACTGCTACCACCCTGTGGATGAAAAAGTATTTCCTCAGATTTCCTCTAAACCACTTACTCTTCACCTTAAACTTCTACCCTCTGGTCTTAGACACATCTGCCATGGAGAAAAGATTCTCATGATCTAATCGGTTTAGGTCTCTGATAATTTTGTATACCTCAGTCAGATCGCCCCTCAGCCTCCTCTGCTCAAAGGAAAGCAAACCCAGCCAATCAAGTCTCTCTTCATAACTGAGACTTTCTATCTGAGGCAACATCCTGGTGAACCTCCTTTGCATTCTTTCCAGTGCAATCACATCCTTCCAATAGTTTGGCAACTAGAACTGCACACAGCATTCCATCTGTGGCCTAAGCAAAGTTTTAGAAAGTTGTAACAAGACTTCCTTGCTTCTATGTTCTATGACCCGACTAATGAAAACAAACATCTCGTATGCCTTTTTCACCATCCTCTCTCCCTGCACTGATACCTTCAGTGATCTATGGACTTATGCACCAAGGTCTTTGTTCCTCAGTACTCCCCAGGGATCTACCATTCATTGTGCAAATCCTTCCATATTAGATCTCCTAAAATTCATCACCTCACACCTATGAGGATTAAATGACATCTGCCATTGCTCTTCGCAATTTAGCAGCAGATCAATGTCAGACAGTAGCCTGAGACCATCCTCCTCACTATCAACAACACCACCAATTTATGTGTCATCTGCAAACTTAATAACTATACCTTCTACATTCAGATCCAAGTCATTAATGCATGTAACAAACAGCAAGGTACCTGGTATTGATTCCTGGGGTACACTGCTGGTCAGTCTTCCAAGCGCAAAAACAACTCTTCACCATTACCCTTTGCCTCCTATTTGTAAGCTGATTTTGGATCCAGTTTGCCAACTTGCCTTGGATCCAATGTGGACCAGCCTTCCATGTGGACCCTGTCAAAGACCTTACTGAAGTCCATGTAAACTACATCAAATGCCCTACCCTCATCCATATATTTAGTCACCTTTTCAAAAAACTCAATTAATTAGTCGGACAGGGTCTCCTTCCAATAAATCTGTGTTGACTATCCCTGATCAATCCCAGCCTTTCCAAGCATTGATTAATCCTGTCCCTCAGAATTTTTCTCAATAATATCCCCACCACTGACATCAGATTAAGCAATCTGTAATTACCTGGCCTATCCTTGCTGCCTTTCTTGATCAAAGGAACCACATTAACTATCCGCTGGCCATTTGCCTGTGGCCAGCAAAGTATTAAATATTTCAACTAGGGCCCCAGCAATCTCATCCCTTGCTTTCCTGCACTTTTCTGTCTCTCACCCCTCTCTCCTCCTTTAAGACCCTCTTTAACACCTAATTCCTTGGCCAAATTTCTGGACATCTGCCCTAATGTGTGTAAGCCTCAGATACAGCTGAATAATGCTTCTAGGAAGGATATTTCATTGCATTAAAGGTGCCATACAAATGCAAGTTGATGTTATTGTGGGGAGCCTACCAATAAGGCTGAAGGGGCAATCATGTCAACCAAATGGCAGATCACCCAGACACTAGCTAATTGAAGTATATCCGGATATTTTCAGGTTCAGGCAGTTTCATTTTCATTGAAATAAAAACATAAAGTGCTTGAGAGAAACTACATCAGTTCTTAAGAAGAGTCATTGGACATGAGACATTTGCTCTGTTTCTCTCTTCACAGATGCTGCCAGACCTGCTGAGTTTCTCCAGTACTTTCCGTTCTTTTTTCAAATCTCCAGTATCCACAGTACTTTGGCTTGTTCACATTTATTGAGTTTTCCAATGATTTACAAGGATTGTTCATCGGAAATAAATTTTCTCAATAAAAAGAATTGAACCTTATTTCAGTTTGATTTTCGGAGCGAAAAGCCAATGAAGTAGTTTTCAAAGTGTCGTCACTGTTATAAGGTGGGAATTACATTGCACAGCAAACTCACACATGCAGCAGTGTTGCACTAGTCACCAGATAATCTGTTGTCTTCTTATCTTGTTCAAAGGAGACATATTGGCCAAGCAATGGGGTTAGCTCCCCTCTTCTCCATTAAAAGTGGGCTTCAGGACTTTTTACATCAATCCAAGCAGGTGCCTCTGTCTCAACTTTCCTCTCAAGGATGCTCCTTCCTACAGTGCAACTCTCTCTCAGCACTGCACTGGGTGTGTCAGCTTTGATTTGTTTGCTCAAGCCCTGTAGTGGTACTTGAATCGAAAACCTTATGACACAGAACTAATAAGGTGGCTCAGTGGCTATCACTGCTGCTTCACAGCACCAGGGACCTGGGTTAGATTCCAACCTCGGGCGACTGCCTGTGTAGAGTTTGCAATTTCTCTGTGTCTCTGGTGGGTTTCCTCTGGGTAATCCAGTTTCCTCCTACAGTCCAGAGTTGTGCAGGTTAGGTGGATTGGCCATGCTAAATAGCCATGTAGTGTCCATGATAAATTCAGGGGTTATTCAGGGAATAGAGTGGGATGCTGTTCAGAGGGTCAATGCAGGCTGTAGGGATTCTAAGTGATTGAGCTACCAACCGAGTCTTGACTGATACTTTAGGTAAAGAGAGTGTAAATCAAACAGTGCGTAAAACAATATATTAAAGACATAAACTACCTGGCTTAAAACTCAGTTCACTTGATCCTATGGTAACTTGTACTCTAAAGTGGCAGAATATATTTGCCTGCATATAGTTGGTCTTGTCGTATAAACACAACTATTGTACCCCTCTCTCTGTCTTCTTCCCTTTCTGTCAGAGATAAGTATTTGAATTGTAGAAAGCCAATAGATAAAGCATTCTCTTCCTACAACTTACAGATGACAATAAGGAATAGTAAAAGCATTAGAACTAAACTGAGCACTACAAATTGATGCCGTGGTGCCGTTGTTGGACTGGGGTGGACAAGGTCAGAAGTCACACGGTTATAGTCCAACACGTTTATTTGAAATCACAAGCTTTCAAAGCACTGCCCCTTCGTCAGGCAAACTACAAATTGACACTGACGTTCAGAGCTTGATCTCATCACCTTTTGGTAAGGACTGGGAGGCAGGGGGCAGATAAATTAGCAGCAGGAGAGCAGTTTCTCACTATCACGGGATGTTGCTAGCAATGGGAATCTCAGTGGCGTGGTTGCCCGTTTACCAAAGGTGGGCAGCCAAGTAAGCCAACTAGTTGCCTGATGATTGCCAGCTTTGCAAACCTGCATTGGGAGTGCCATTGCCTCATGGGCACACAGGAAATCATTGGAGGCCTCTCAGAATGTTCCTGAAGTGGTGTGCCCTCCTTCATGCCCTCAGAGTAGCATTTCCCAGCAGAAACTCTCTATCAGCTATGATGCCAGCTTTAGAACCTATCCCCTGTACATCATCATTATTAAATCCCCCATTATAAACAGCCTGAGGATTACTATTGACCAGAAACTCAACTGGGCTAGCCATATAAATACTGTGGCATTAAGCCCAGCTGTGTCAACTATCCAAAAAGGCACAAGTCAGGAGTGTGATGGAATAATCTCCACAGGTCTGGATGATTTTAGCTTCAACACAACTCAAGAAGCATCCAATTTGATTGACATCTCATTTAACACCTTCAATATTCGCCAGCACCAATACCAACACATAGGGTCACTGTTGAAATGCACTGCAACAATTCACCAAGGCTCCTTAGGCAACACGTTTCAAACCTGTGGCCTCTATTGTCTCGAAAAACAAGTGAAGCAGATGCATGGGAACATCAACCGCCATTTGCAAGCTCCCCTTCAAGCCACACAGCATCCTGTCCTGTAACGATACTGCCATTCCATCATTGTTGCTGGGTCAATGTCTTGGAGCTCCCTTCCTTACAGCACTGTGGATGTACCAATATGCCATGGACTGCAGTGATACAAGGAGGCAATTCACCACCATCTGCCCAAGGGCCACCAGGGATGGGAAAGAAATACTTGATCTGGCCAGAGGCACGCAAATCCTATGAATGAACAAAAATAATTTATCCATGAAGTTTAAGGTTGATTTTCAGTGTCAAATAACTATTTTATTTATCCATAATTATCAAAGAAACCTTCTCGTTATAATTGACTTATCTGAGTGGCAAACGCATTTGAAGAGTTCAACCTTCCTGGTGTCAATCTCTCATGTTCAGGGATACACAATACATTGCTTTGCAGAATCAGGTAAAGCAGAATCATACGTTGTAATATCTTTCAAAGAACAATAACCCCAGTAAGTGGATGGAGTTTTCCACTGCTCTATGCGATATGTGTTAAAACATGTTGGGCATCAAAAATGGCACATTACTGCCACAATAAAGATCTAACAAATAGTAATCTCTTACAAGTCATAGTGTCATACACCATGGAAACCAACCCTTTCATTCAAACAGTGCATGCTGACCATAATCCCAAATTAAACTAGTCCCACCTGCCTGCGCTTGGCCCATATCCCACCAAACATTTCTTATTCATGTGTTTATCTAAATGTCTTTTAAACATTGAAACTGTACCCACATTCACCACTTCCTCTGGAATTTCATTCCAAACATGAAGCACTGTCTGTGTAAAAAAAAAAGTTGCCCCTCATGTCTTTTTTAAAACTTTCTCCACTCAGCTTAAAAATATGCCCCCTAGTTTCAAAATCCCCCACCTTAGGGAAAAGCCTTTGCCATTCACCTTATCTATACCCCTCATTATTTTATAAACCTCCATAAGGTCACCTCTCAACCTCCTACACTCAGTGAAAATATTCCCAGCCTATCCAGCCTCTCCTTATAACTCACACCCTTGTTTGACAAGCACACTGAGGCATCACTGAGAGGTGTGATCAGCCATTATATCAGTGCCAGTCTTCTTTCTCCATTTCTTTTTCTAGGGGAGGCAATGGCCTCGTGGTATTATCATTGGATTGTTAAACCAGAGACCCCGATAACATTCTGGGGACCAGGGCAGATGGTGGAATTTGAATTCAATAAAATATCTGGAATTAAGAATCTAATGATGACCATGAATCGATTGTCGGAAAAACTCACCTGGTTCACAAATGTCCTTTAGGGAAGGAAACTGCCATGCTTACCTGGTCTGGCCTACATGGGACTCCAGAACCACGGCAATGTGGTTGACTCCGAACTGCCCTATGGGCAATTAGCGATGGACAATAAATGCTGCCTAGATCAGCAACATCTTCATCCTGTTAATGAATAAAGGGAAAAAAAATTCTTACACAGAACGTTCAGTGCAATAAGTGTAGTTGCTGCTTCTTTAGATCCAGATAGTGTCAATCTTTCCTTCTCTCTTTATATCTCATTCTTTTCATGGCTTATAGCCTGGAGTCAATTATCATTCATGCTTGCACTCTCTGGATTTACCTCTCTTCGGTATTAAATGGTTGAAAGAAGTTTTCTCGTGGCTATCTCATTCATATATCTGCCTTATCTCTCTGTTTAGTTTCTGTTTCCTGCAATTCTAGCTTCTAACTCTTGGATGTTCATTGTTTAACAACTGTGTTCCTCCAATAACTCACCAGAGTGATTCTGTACATCTAGGAACCCTTACCAATGCTCCAACAATGAATAAGACCCCACTATTAATGCAAGCAAAATATTGCAAATGCTGGAAATTTGAAATAAAAACAGGAGATGCTGGAGAAACTCAGCAGGCCTGGCAGCATCTATGGAGGCAGAATCAGAGTTAACAGCTTAAGTCCAATGTGACTCTTCTTCAAAACAAGAAGAACGTTGCCTGGACTGGAGAGTTGTAGTCGTGAGGAGAGACTGGTCAGACAGGCATTGTTATCCTTGGAGTAGAGGAGATTGAAAGCGTTTATGATTGAGATGTATTAAATTATGAGTGGCATGGATAGAGTAGATGGGAAGAAACATTTCCCTTTGGTGGAGGGATCAATGACCGGGGGCATGGATTTAAGGAAAGAGGCAGGAAGTTTATAGGGAATGTGAGGAAATGTTTCTCACCCAGTCAAATTCTGGAACTCGCTGCCTGTGAGAGTGGCAGAGGAAGAAGCTCTCAGCACATTCGAGAAATATCTAGGTGCGCACTTGCAATGCCAAGGCACACAGGACAATGGACTAAGTGTTGGAAAATGGGGGAGCAGATAACAATCTGCCTGGGACAATGAATAGCTACTAATGGGGAGGATTAGTAGCTAACAGTGGGTTGTGTGTAATAGCAGTCCATGTGATAACAAGGCCTGTGTGTGGGGGTTGGGATAAGGACATGGGAGAAGGTGCCGCTAGCCCCAAAATTGTTGAATTCAATATCGAGGTTGATCGTTAATCACTCCTTTGTCTATCCAACTGTTCTTTCTCTTTGGGCTCATTCTCCACCTATCATTTACTCCTTACCACCTCTACCTACCCACCTAGTGTTGATAACCATGTGTGGGGCAGCACAGTGGCTCTGTGGTTAGCACTGCTGCTTCACAGCACCAGGGACCTGGGTTCGATTCCACCCTCAGGCAACTGTCTGTGTGGAGTTTGCATATTCTCCCCGTGTCTGCATGGGTTCCCTCCGGGTTCTCCAGTTTCCTCCCACAGTCCAAAGATACGCAGGTTAGGTGGATTGGCCATGCTAAATTGCCCCTAGTGTTCAGGGATGTGTAGATTGGGTGGGTTACAGGGGGATGGGTCTGGGTGGGATGCTCTGAGGGTTGGTGTGGACTTGTTGGGCCAAAGGGCCTGTTTCCACACTGTAGGGATTCTTTGACCTATCTTCTGCTTGTAAACCAATCTTTTCCTAGCTACCACTGGTCCTGAGGAAGGGTTGCTGGACCTGAAACGTTAATTCTGATTTCTCTCCATAGATGCTGCCAGACTTGCTGACCTTTTCCAGCAAAGTCTGTTTTTGTCCCATCTCTGAGGAGGTTAAAAACAGAAAAGAAACATGACTAAAATTAAAGGGGGTGAAAATGCTTCTCCAATCCTTCAGGGGGTTGAAACCAGTTTCAGGAGATCGTACAGTCTCTATGCTTGCCACAGTCATCTAGTATACCGTGCCATTTTCCTACTCGATTTCTCCATCCCTTACATTGTGCTTCATTGAGATACCTCAGTGGTACATCAAAAAACGTAACAAGAGTTATCATGAGAATCGGAGAGAATAAGAGAGAAGAAAGGCAACCAAAAGTTACTGTTAGATGAGACAAAGATTTTAAAAGTCTATTGCCTCTAGGCTGAGGTTACCAAGCGATATGGAACCAAAGCAAGCAAATGGGGTTCAAATACCAATCAGTCATGAGCAAACTCTACTGTGTAATAAGCTCGAGAGGCTGAATGGTCTAGTTTTGTTTCTGTTCTATGTAACAGTGATAAACCATGATTCCCTAAATATCAATGGGATCTATTGTTCAGAATGCAAAGGATTCATCTCAACTCAACAGCTTCTAAAACTCAAAATCATTTTTCTTCATATAATAATCCCCCTTTCATCACAAGTACAATATTTTGATTTTATCAGAGTGTTCTGTCTCTGCACAGCCTCAAACTGCATCATACTTCCTCTGGATATTGTGCAACAGAGCCAATTATTTAATGCTCCAGATTTCAGTTTTCTTTCTTAATGCAATCGGTTTGAAGAGTCTTTTAAGCCAACAGTTCCAGGCATACCAAAACAGTCTGTCCGGTAAGTGAGATCTTCCAGTTCACTGCTGTCATTTTTGTTTTTATTTCTTCGGAAGTGAAGCAGTCTTTCCCTCTAGGGAATATATCAGCATTTTATGGGAAAATTGGCCTTTAAGTAGCAATCAGATGGAGAATAAGGAAAATTTGCAATATCCAAGTGTGAGAGAAAAATAGAAAATTTATTGAAAGCAGCAAATGGTGCAGAATACTGTCTACGTGCCATAGAATAACAAGCGGGGCAAGAAAAAGCAGGGAGCAGTGAGCGGATTAGATCACACTAAGTTTATGTTTTCAAAACCTACGCATTGTAGGAGTAAGGGTAAACTCAGCAAAGTAAGGAATTCCAAAGTCTTTAGGTCTCAGGCAAGTTTCAAGTTTTAAACTCCCCACTTTGTTTTGACATTCCTCTATGTTCTCTCCCTTCCCAGCCTCAATAACCCCCTCCAAGCTTTAAGATCTCTGCATTCCTCCAATTCTGGCTTCCTCCACACAATCAATTTCCATTGCTTCGTCATTTGTGGCAGGGCTTTCAGCTGCCTTTATCCTAAGCTCTGGATTTCTCTCCCTACCTCTCTCTGTCTTCTGTAGCCTCCTTAAAGTCTATTTTTAAAATCAATTTCGTTCCAATATCTCATTTTGTATCTCAGTGTCATATGTTGTACAATAATGTCCCCATGAAAAACGTTGGGATGATTTCATATCTTGAGGGCACTATATGAATGCAGGTTGTTGTTGCAGGACAGGTTTGGTTAAAAAAGAGCAACTTGGTTTTGCTTAAGATGCAGCAAGGTGCCTGGGATGAAGAAGTACACAGATCCTGGTTGATAGTTTTACCAGCACAGATACTTATTTTCTGCATGGACCAGTCACGACATATTCACCCCGTAACATGTGGCACATATCCTTACGTCTGCTGCAACTTAGATTTAGAATCACGTAATAATTTCTGTTTGTCATTTTCCCTGGTGAATACAATGCGGTTATTATTCTGCGGTGGTGACACAACATTAGCTGCTTAGCCTTCAGTCATTGTAACCTCACAGCTCTTATAGGTGACCAGAGACCAAATCCTGGATGTTTCTTAATGCGATCATAGTATGCATTATCAAATGAATGGTGACAGTAAAGGAGATACTGTAGTTTAATTTAGGGCTGCAAATTATTTGGCTTGAAAAGAACTTAGAAAGATTCATGGCTTGTGACATTCTCTGATTCCTACTTAGTTTTCTGGCTTCCCAATCACCTATTGTCCTACGATTTCAATGGAATATTCATTCCCTATCAGTTGGCTTTCTCTGTAGTTTTTTCAGCTCCCTGATCATTCAAGGTATGTGATGCCACAAATAGAGTTGAGCATTTGCTGCAGCCTCTTCTCTCAGGTCCAATAGCCCTGCAAATAAGGTACCGGCCATCAACACTGAAAATCATTGGTTCAAAATACCAGCATAACAAGTTGTGGAATTGAATAAAGTCAGTTAGGCTGTGGGTTAGCCCTTGAGAACTACACATAAGCGTTATTGTTTAATCTTTGAGGTTGTACAAGACATTGGTGAGGCTTCTTCAGGAATGCTGTGTCCAATTCTGATTGCCCTGTCATAGAAAGGATACTTTTAAGCTGGAGAGGGTTCAGAAGAGATTTACCAGGAAGTTGTCTGGAATGGAGGGTTTGAGTTATAAGGAGAGGCTGATTGGTCTGGGACCTTTTTCATTGGAGCATAGGAGGTGAAGGGGTGACCTTATAAAGGTTTGTAAAGGTTTATAATATCATGAGAGGCATAAGATAGGTGAATGGCAGGTATCTTTTCCCTAGGGTGGGGGATTTCAAGACTGGTGACATATTTTTAAGGTGAGAGGAGAAAGATTAAAAAAAAATGAGGGGCAATGTTTTCACACAGAGATTGGCTCGTGTGCGGATTGAACATCCAGAGGAACTGGTGGATGCGGGCACAATATTTAAAAGACATTTGCATAAGTACATGAGTAAGAAATGTTTTGAGCGATTTGGGTCGGGGAGGTGGGACTAGTTTAGTTTGGGATTGGTTAGATCGAAGGGTCTGTTTCTGTGCTGTGTGACTCTATGGAATTCTCTACCCTACAGGACTAAGATTGTTCAGTCTCTGAGTCTAGCCCAGACTACAGTACAGCAAACGTTTTATTAACTGGCACCTATGGTACCAGGAGTGAGCAAATATTCCAGATAACGACGAGGTACACATAACTGCAGTAAACCCTGACCAAGCAAAGCTACAAGACATTAATATCCCTTAAAAAATCAATGTAAAAACATCAACACACCTCCTGTAATCAATGTACACCACACAGTAAGTAAGAGAAATGTAATGCAGGGGATATACACATCACTTTTATACTTTACTTGCAGCATAAATACTCAGAATTTGCAGAAGATCACAGTATATGAGGAATATAATTTTTGCCAGTTGATCAAGGTTACCAGTCACAACAAAGTTTGCTGCCTATAGATTCTTAGCCCACAAGACAAAATGGGGACTGGGAGTATGGAGATCATGTAGATCATACCGGATGGCGGACCAGGCTCAAAGGACTCATGTCCTATTCCTTCTTATGTATGTAAGTACTATTTTAAGAAAAATCCATTATGATGTTACAAGGAATTAAGGATGAGGGGCCTCACTGAATGTGATTGTATCCTGTTAGATATTGCAATGCCCAGCAGGCAGTCCTGCTGACAAATAAGGTGTAGCATCAGGAATAGCCTCCTTTATCCTCTCTATCATGGGAATGAAGTACACATTCAACCCACAAAAACCCTTGGAAATCCTGAAGCAGCCTACTTGAATGGCACCACATCCACAAACAGACACTCTCTCCACCACCAATGCTCAGCAGCAGCAGTGTGTATCATCTATAAAGTGCATGGCAGAAATTCACCAAGGATCATTAGATAGTACATTCTGAACCTACAACTTCTATCGTCTACAAGAACAAAAGTAGCAGAGGCATGGGAACGCCACCACCTGCAAGTTGCCCTTCAAGTCACTCACCATCCTGACCTGGAAATATATCTCCATTCCTTCACTGTCCCTGGATCAAAATCCTGGAATTCCACCCTTAAGGATATTGTGGGTCTACCTAGAGCACATGGACTGCACAGTTGAAAAAGCAACACTTTCTCAAGGGCAATTCAGGGGCCTGGGTGATCTCTCCTTCTAAATACATTGTAACATCTGTAAACAAAAGCAGAAATTTCTGGAGAAACTCATCAGGTCTGCAACATCTGTGGAGTAAAAACAGAATTAATGTTTCAGTGAGCAGTGACCTTGCTCTTTTGTGAACTGCTGCACTTGAAGGTTGAAGATGAATAACTGTGGTTCTCCTGTAATCTCTCTCCACATCTCCCCACTTTACTCCCTGAACCCTAAAGATGCCACATTGTCATGCCAGACATGAAGGTGCACTGTCCTCCACCAATCCATCAATGACCATCCCCCAATTATGCCATTCCTTCCCACATTCTACCATCTTCCTCTTACATGTTGAGTTGCCCCTACTCCATTATTATCCCCTCTGTATCACAGTATGCTGCTTGTTATCCCAAACAATTGAATTCCCCAGCATCCTTACCACAGCAAAGGCCACTGATAACCCTACTCATTGCCCTGACCTTTCAATGAACAGATTCCCAGCACTGACTGCGGCCCAGCTCCTTGTTCACACCCAACGCCAGCTCCCAACCAATTTTGAGAGACAGCCTGTAGTAATGAATTGACTGATTTGATTGACTGATTTCTGTGCATCTTCCAACTCTGATACTACATGTCCCCAGACTGGCAGCACTGATCATAGTCTTGTCTCTGGCCTGTAAAGGGACAGATCCCTGGACCTGACAGCACCCCAAGCACTGACTGACCATGTCCAAACCCCTGGACTCATATCGGATAACGCCCTTGAATTACAGTGCCAGGAGTACCTGACTAAAGGCTGACTTCATTGTCCTGACAGATGACTACACCCCTTACAACTTTGAGATATAGCCATTTGGGTGAAGCACAAACAATGTGTTTGTTGACACACGGTGCAGATATAACTTTAGTGTGGCGCACTGCTATACTGCAACATGTCCACCCACTTGACTGCTGACTGATGACAACCATGACAAGATGTGCATTGTGTCTGCACCGGACAGTAAGGCAAGATAGAACGACTGTGAGTCTTTTGGCTATGGCTGAGGGGCAATGAAAAGAAAGGTAAGACAAGGCAGAACTGCTGTGATTATTCACATAGGTATGAAGTGAGTGGACACTAAGAGAGCAAGTGAGGAGCCTGGAGATGTAATGTGATCTGAACCATAAGACGGGTGCTTGTCCCTGCACACAAAGTGTCCTGGAAGCAGCGTTACGATGAAAGGTGCTGATGCATTCCACAGTGCAGCACTGAAGTGTGGAACTGTATTGTTAACAAGTCAGAGCTGTGCCATGGTGATGTAGTGAGCTGGTACATGTCTGACACCAACCTCTGTGGACCAGGGTGAGACGGGGGGAGGTGATTAGTGGAGGTGTTGGTGGGCTGTGTTTACCCATGGAGCTTGCCCTGATCTGTCCAAAATGGACTTCTAGAGGAGCAAACAGTGAGTTGAAGTAGCCAAGTATCCGCCCTATCGTGTTGGGGATTTTTCCTATTAGTTTCTCTCTAGCGCAGGAGAGAGTGGGAAAATGCACATCTACAAGATGAGATGAGGTACTAATGAGATGTTAATGCATGTAACTAGGCCTCTCACTGTTCACTTACGAGATTCTCATCTTGCTGTTCAAAATCCAGTTAGAATCGTACTTTTTTTCTTGACATCAAGAAACTAATTTTTCCAATCTTGCCATATTTTCTGAATCCACTCACTGTTGCTCACCTTGTTAAGGGACTGGAAAAATTCCACCCATGATTTCTATTGATTTCATCACTATAATGTTAGCATTCTCTATTTCAATTCACAATCCTGTGTTTCCCAAATCTTTTCTCACACTGATGCCATTAGCGAGTAGTTGGGGTTCAGAGAATGCTGGGATGAGAAGGGTCAGCCATTCTTTCCCAGAAACTAGTAGGCCCAAGTTTCAGCTTGTGCCCCCATTTGGGGTCCTGAGCCTCAGTTTGGGGAGTCTTGTTATAAGGACTGTACCACTCACTTTGTGTAAGCTTTGTTAAACTGAAAGTTGAACTGTGCACATTTTCTGCGATATTGGTTCAGTTTTAGTACATGGGAACCTATGTTACAAGATTCCATGTTTGCAAACACCAGATGTCTACTTATTCAGAGAAACAGCTCAGGTTCAGCTTCAAAGCAGCAACCAGTGGAAGTTTACTCAACTGGAGAAGGTTCTTTCAACTGCTTCCTAGAAAGACAGTGCTTTCTTTTGAGGAAACATTGGGACTGTATCCACTGGAAAGCAGAAGACTGAGCGGTAATTCTACTTGCAAGTTTCTGGGAGGATAGGACAGGGTGGATGTTGAGAAGACATTTCCCCCCATGATAGTGACTAGAACTGTGGCACAGGGTTTAAAAAAAGGGGGTGTCTCATTTAAGACACGGAACAGGAGAAATATTTTCTAACAGATGGTTGTTTGCCTGTGAATTTTCTGCCCTGAGAGAAATAGAGGCAGTGTCATTGAACGTTTTAAAGGTGGAGATTGATGGATTTTTTTTAACTAGGGAGTCAATGGTTATTAGGATAGGCAGGAAAGCAGTGGCAATGCCACTGAACGGGTAATCCGGTGACCCAGATTAATGTTCAAATCTGGCCATGGCAGATGATGAAGGTTGAATTCAACAAATTAAGAAAGCTAGACTAATGATGACCATACAAAACTACCAGTATTGTCCTTTAGAACAGGCAATCTGCCATCCTTACCTGATCTTGCTTACACTGGTCTCCAGAACTGTAGCAATGCTGTTCAATTTTAGCTAATCTCTGAAGTGGCCTGCTGTGGGCAAGAATTATCAGCAAATGCCTGCATTCATAGAGCCATAAGAGTCATACAGCACGGACATAGACCTTTCAGTCCAACTCGGCCATGCCAAATAAGTTTCCCAAATTAAACTAGCCCCATTCCTTTGGCCCATTTCCCTCTAAACCTTTCTTCTTCAGGTACCTGTCCAAATTTCTTTTAAATGCTGTAACTGTACCTGCATCTACCACTTCCTCAAGCAGTTCATTCCACATTAAAACCACCCTCTGTGTGAAAGACTTGCCCCTCAGGTCCCTCTCAAATTTTTGTCCTCTCACCTTAAAAACATACCCTCTAGTTTTGAACTCCACTACCTTAGGGAAAAGGCCTTTGCTATTCACCCTATCTATGCCCCTCACGATTTTATAAACCTCTATAAGGTCACCCCTCAACCCCCCACGTTCCAGTGAAAAAAATCCCAGCCGAGCCAGCCTTTCCTTAAAACTCAAACACTCTAGCCCCCATAACATCTTTGCAAATCTTTTTGAGCCCTCTCCAATTTAATAATATCTTTCCTGTAGCAGGGCAACCAGAACAGTATACAGTACACCAAGCGTAGCTTCACCAATGTTCTATATGACTACAACATGACATCCCAACTCCGATACTCAGTGGTCTGAGCAATGAAAGCAAGCATGCTAAATGCCTTCTTAGCCACCCTGTCTACCTGTGATGCAACTTTCAAAGAATAGTTTATCTTTATCTACTTTGTCATTTCCTGGAGCCAGTATGTTTGTCATACCGATGACACCCAGCCTTCACAACTGGTTCGGGTTGCGCAAACCAATCAGCAATCTGTCTCTGGGTGAAAATTGTTTTCCACAAGACCAAGGTGCCATGGCATCTTGAACATTCCTCCACAACCATTTTGAACAAAGGAACAATGTAAACACAGCTCACAATAAGTTCCAGTAACTTAACAACATGAGGACGATGGACTTAGTCATAATGTCACTGGACTAGCAATGCAGAGCTTCAGGCTAATGCTTAGGGGACATAGCTTCAACCATAAGTCGAACTTGATTTATAAATCTGGAATTACAAGCTAGCTTTAGGTAAAATGACCATGAAATTATCATTGATCTTTGTCAAAAACGATCTGATTCACCAATGTCCATTGGGAAAGGCAAGAGGTGAAGGTTAGGTGGATTGGCCATGCTAAATTGCCCTTGTGTGCAGGCTAGGTGGATTAACCGTGGGAAATGCAAGGTTACAGGGAAAGGTTGGGGGTACATCTGGTTGGGATGCTCTTCGGAGCGTAGGTGCGGGCTCGATGGTCAAATGGCCTCCTTCCACACTGGGATTCAGTGACTCAGTTGATTTGCCTGCTTTATACCAGTTTGCCCAATCTCATTGGCAGTCACGCTCTCTCTGCAGAAAAAATTACGTTTCCTGAGAAAAGGAGACATAGTATTCTAGGTATGGCCTAACCAAGCTGCTACACAGCTGAAGCAAAACTACACTGATCCTGCACTCAAATTCTCTTACAGTAAAGGCTAACATTCCATTAGCCTTCCTAATAGCTTGCTGCATCTGCATGTGAGCCTTCAGCAACTTATCAACAAGAATACACAAGTCCTTTTGCATATCTACGATTTCCAACCTCTCACCAGTTAAGAAATACTCAGCACATCTGTTCTTCCTACCAAAGTGGATAACCTAACATTTTTTTTACATTATATTCCATCAGCCACGTTCTTGCCCAATCACTAAGCCTGCCTAAATCATCTTGAAAATGCTTTACATCTTCCTCATGGCACACATTCCTGCTTAGCTTGTATGATTTAGGTCATTTTGTTTTCAATTATAACCTTTGAAAACCTTCAATTGCATCTTCTCTAATTTTGCCCTAATTCTTAAGCCCTTTTCTCAATTAAGTTAGATTAATCCTGTCCAAATGGACTCACAAACTGACAGTTACATGCTTGTTTTGGTGCTCATCTCAAACTGGATTCATTTGGCATCAATAAAACAGATTACATTTATGTAGCTGGATTAGATGCTCAAGAGTCCATTTGAAATAACATCTGGAATCCATTTAGTGAGGCTGCAAATCTTACTGGCTGTCCTTCTTTCATGCGAGACTCCCAGCCAGTAAGGGAAAGTCGAATTAGTCCCGCTCCATAAGAGTATAGCACCTGCCTGACTCAATTCATTTTTATTGCTTTTTATGTGAAAGTTTAGCCAAAAGGTCATGTTATATTGAAAACGTGCTTTCCATTGATGTGGATGATCCCTTTGTCTCTTCAGAACATAGTTCCATACCTGGCATCGGAATGAAAATTGTGTTTCTCAGTTATGATTAGAATCCTGGTATTAAAATATCAAGGACTCTCAATTGCCTGACACCCTGACCTGTTTACTGTCGCAAGATTTATACTTGCTCATGGTTTGCTGATGTTTCCCCTTTCCTTCCTCACCTGTTGTGCGGACACATTATCAAAATATAGGGTCAAAGGAACAGGAGTAGATCATTCAGCTCTTCAGAGAATAGCACAGCTCAAAAAAAAACATTCAGCCCATCAAGTCTGCTGCGCTACCTCTTCAAGTAGGAGTCCAGTTAGTCCCATTCTTCCCAGTGTCTCCATATCTCCCTGCATTTTTTTTTTGCTGCCTTGAGTGGTTATCCAATTGTGTTTTGTAGTCTCCTACTGAATCTATATTCAACTCTCTGCCAGGCACAGCATTCCAGGTTCTAATCAATCAAGACTGTTTGTTTCCCACAGATGGCTGATCTATTCCTAACTCTCTCCAGTTACTTTGGCTCTATACCATTAGTTAGCAAAGCAAATGGATGGATCTCAAATTATGAAGTGATTTTGTACCTATTGAGTTTTGAGTGTGTAGGGTTCCATGTTTCTACAATCTTTGTGTGACATCTTGTTTCTTAACTCCTCTCTTGAATGGCCTGAAGTGTCTTGTCCCCTTGTCCTAGACTTATGTCTCCAGCAATTTCTTTTCTTCTCTATTTTATCACCTTCTTTCTAAATCCTCAAACCCTCAATCAAAGAACCTCTTCAATGTCTCTATTCCAGAGTAATAAAAGCCTACTTTATGGAATCCCTACTCATTATCCAAGTCTTGGCCTCAGACACATATTCCCCTCCCTTGTCCGCCTTCCGCAGGGACTGTTCCCTCCGGGACACCCTGGTCCACACTTCCTTCACCACCGACACCTCCCCACAGCCCTACGGCACCTTCCCCTGTAACCGGCAAAGGTGCAACACCTGCCCATTTACGTCATCCCTCCCCAGTATCCAAGGGCCCAAACATACCTTCCAGGTGAAGCAACACTTCACCTGCACTTCCCACAATCTAGTCTACTGCATTCGCTGCTCACTATGTGGTCTCCTCTACATTGGGAAATGAAGCATAGACTTGGCAACCGCTTCACAGAACATCTACGTTCTGCTCGCAAGAAAGATCCTGAACTACCTGTTGCCTGCCACTTCAATGCACCACCCTGCTCCCTGGCCAACATCTCTGTCTCTGGCTTGCTACAGTGTTCCAGTGAAGCCCAACGCAAGCTGGAGAAACAACACCTCATTTTCCGCTTGGGGATCCTACAGCCCTCCGGACTCAATATTGAGTTCAATAATTTTAGGGCCTAAACTCTCCCATGTCCCCGCCACCCACCCCACACAGCAGGCCTTGTTACCACATAGCCTGCCACTACACACCCCCTGTTGTTAGTCACTAACAGTCCCCATTAACAACTACTCACCCTCCCAGCCTGATCGTTAGCAACTCCTTTGTCTGTCCAACTGTCTTTCTCTCTCTTTGGGCTCTATCCTATCGTTTACTGCCTACCCCATCCACCTCCCTATTTTCTGCATATAAACTGACATTTTCCCAGCCACCATCAGTTTTAAGGAAGGGTCACCGGACCTGAAATGTTAACTCTGTTTTCTCCTTCAAGATGCTGCCAGACCTGCTGAGCTTTTCCAGCAAACTTGTTTTTGTTCCTGATTTACAGCATCTGCAGTTCTTTTGGTTTTTATTTGGCCTTCTTGTGTTCCCTCTGATGAATTTGTGCTGCACACTATGCAAGCCCAATATATCCTTTCTAAGGGGCAGTGCCCAGAACTGAACACCGTAATCCAGATGTGGTCTAACAAGGGCTTTGTATATCTGTTGAAAATATCTGTTCCTCTCTTCTATATTGTAGCCATCTAGACATAAAGGCCTATATTGTATTATCTGTTTTGAATATTGTTTTGCACATTTTAAAGATCTGGGGACATGGAAGCTTAAATCTCTTTCGGCCATATGTTCTCACTATTAAATATTCAGATTTGTAGTGTTTCGATCCAAGCTGTACAAATCAGTCAAACATTCAGCATGCCTCAAATGCGCCTGCGAAAAGTAGCACACATTCATATGCAGACACCAGTGTTGGCAGACATGCGGCATTTGTTCATGCCTTGCTTTCTTTCTGAATAACCTGTTGCTTGGGGAGCCCATAGGTTCTCATTGTTTTCCCATAGCAATGACTTGAGCAATCAAAGTTGACTTGACAGCCAATCAGCATAAATTGTGTCTTGTCTGTAAATTGCTGTGACTGGTTGAAATTTGGCTCTCTTGTGTTTTATCCTGATGAGTGCAAGACAGAAAGCTGTGGCAACTTGTCTCCTTACACCAATATAAGTTCTGTAGTACCAAGTCAATGCCAATGATTTGTTTTTTAATTCCTTGAGCTTTCATTTCAGCTAATAATTACATATGCAGAGCCATAATAAATGCTGTTTGAAAGCTCACGTGATTCATGTTCATATGTAGTCCCTGTTCATTACTTGTTACTTCTTCAAAAAAACTCTGTTAAGTTTGTTAGGCTTCACCTACTTTTTACAAATTTATATTGACTCCCTTTAATCAGCTCAAAATTTCCTAAGTGCTCAGACTTTCTGTCCTTGATTTCAATAACTTCCCACAACAGATGTTAGACTACTAGGCCTATGATTTCCTGATTTCTCTCTGTCTCTCACAACTTTCTTAAAGAATGGAGCATAGTTCCACAGGCACTAGTATGCAGTATGGTGGCTCAGTGGTTATCACTACTGCCTCACAATTCCAGGCACATAAGTTTGATTCCGCCCCTGGCCGAATGTCTGTGCGGAGTTTGCACATTCTCCCTGTGTCTGCGTGGGTTTCCTCCTGGCGCTCGGATTTCCTCCCACAGTACACAGATGTGCAGGCTAGGTGGATTGGCCATGCTAAATTACCCTGTGGTGTTCAGGGATGTGTAGATTAGGTGGCTTATAGGGGGATGGGTCTGGTTGGGATGTGCTAAGGATCGGTGTGGATGTGTTGGGCCGAAGGGCCTGTTTCCACACTGTAGGGATTCTATAAAGAACATTATTTAAGAAGGAGTCACAAGTATTATGTGCTATTTGCCTCCATCATTTCTTAAGTTCAGAATCTGTATCTTTAGTAGTGAGATGGTCTGAGAAATATATTACTGATGAAAACAAAAGGTTAAGCTAAAATACATAAATGTTGCATTACTTCAAGCAAGCAGGCATTTTTTAATATTATTTTCTTACACATGTCCGATAGGCTGTACCTATCAGACCCAAAATTTCCTTGTGAGCGATGGATGATGTGTTAACAATTTAACTAGTGCTGATGGCATCGTTGTTTTGGTGCTTATCATCCAATGTGGACTTCCAGCAGACTGGTTCCGCAATATTTTACAACAGGAACATAGGAACGGGAGTGGGCCATTCAGCCCCTTGAGCTGGTTCTGCAATTCAAATTAATTGTAGCTGCTAACTGTATATACCCACACGGAGTTTGTGAGATGGAACCCATCTCCATTTGAAGATTTCAATCCACCCAATTGCCTCCATTGGCATCCAATGTTTCTGGGATAATTTGCACAAGTCTTTGTTATTCCTCTTAAAGTTACGAGTCTTAACTTTGAAGTTGATATTCAGTTCTGCTCACTATTACCAACTCTTATTTCCTTTTGAAAGAATAGGGGTGCAACATGCAAATTCAAATGATTGCTGTCAGCATTGATTAGCTCTCTACCTTGTGGTTTTTAAAACATGCTTGATGGAGAATACATCACTTTTGCAGCACCTTACACAATGGCGAGTTCATTTTTTACACCATTGCCTTGTTTCCGACTCTTGCTTGTGTATTTATCACCCAGTTTTAGATGTGTTTTATTTGTTTGATTGCAAACCAGATGTTTCTGTGTGTTAGAACTCATGGATAAATTAATCAATCCCACTCTCCCAGTGGAATGCCGTTCTTAAAGGAGGTGAAGATCAAACCATCGAAACTGTGATTTTTTTTAGACCAATCCCTGATCTTGGTTTCGTTCAAGTGGATTTCTTCACAGGGAACATAGGATCAATGCATCATACCTTTCATATCTAGATGTAAATCCAGACAATATTGATACAATGGAAGCTTTCTCCCTCTAATAGTTGTGCTTTGCATTGACATAGTCTGCTGCACTGCCTCTTCAAGTAGGAGTCCAGTTCCAAACCCAGATACCAGCATTGGCATGGTAGGCTCTGATCTTCAACTTGTATTTAATTTAAACTATTTTAACTGATGATCAGATTCTCTGAAATACAGGGTGGAATTAATCCAGCTCTTGTCTGCCTCCTGGACAGCTGGAAAGAGCCAAGGAACAGCCACCATGTGACCTGGCTCTGTAGAGTGGCTAGGCACTGAGAGGCTGGAATCTCTGCATTGCCATCACCACCACTGGGGAGCAGGGGTGTGGGTCAATGCCCCCCACCAGACAGCGTCAGCCAGGCCACTGCTCAAAGTGGGGTGGGGGTATAGGGACCAGCTCTCAGGAGCAGTTCAATCCCCACACCATTCCCAATGCCAGGTCCCAAAATCGGGGACACAGTGTGTGTCTTTCACCAAGAGGCTTCCCAAGCCCAATCCCATCCCCCAGAGCAGAATGACCAGGTTTGCTGTTCAGGCTGGAGAAAGTGAAAATCGCAGGCCTAGAGGATCCCTGGCTGCACTCTCAGTAGAGAGAGCGCGAGAGAAAGAGGGAGACAGAGCAAGTGATAGAGCGAGAGAGAGAGAGAGATTGAGACAGCAAGAGAGAGCAAGATATTGAGAGAACAAAAGAGATATTGAGAGAGAGAGAGATATTGAGAGATAGCATGACATATTGAGAGAGCGATCAAGAGAGATATTGAGAGAGAGAGACATATTGAGAGAGAGTATGAGATATTGAGAGCAAGAGAGAGAGATGTATTGAGAGAGAGAGAGACATATTGAGAGAGAGGGAGAGAGATATTGAGAGAGGGAGAGATATTGACAGAGAGCGAGAGACATATTGAGAGAGAGAAAGGGATATTGAGAGAAAAAGAGAGAGGGTTAACATAGGGACCAGCACACCTCTGCTGAGGAGAGGTGTTGAGAATACACAACCCTCATGGTGACTGCACCCTCTCGGCTCTTCCATGCTGAACAACACTTGGATGAAACACTGAAGGTGATAGGACACACAAGGTATTTGGAATGGGAGATTTCAACATCGACAACCAAAAGTGGCTCAACAGCAGCTCTATTGATCAAGCTGGTCAGGTCCTAAAGGACATGGCTGCTAGACTGGGTCTGTGGCTGATGGTGAGGGAACCAACAAGAGGGAAAGACATCCTTGACCAATCTGCTGGCTGCAGATGCATCTGTCCTTGACAGTATTGGTAAGAGTGAGAAACATTGATTCCTTGCAGAGATAAAGTCTCACTTTCACATTGAAAATACCCTCCATCATGTTGTGTGGCACTATCACCGTGCTAGATGGGATAGACTTCAAACAGAATTAGCAACTCAAGACTGGGAGTCCATGAGGTGCTGTGGGCCATCATCAGCAGTAGAATTGTACTCCAGTATAATCTGCAACCTCACAGCCCAGGCAAATCCCCCACTCAACCATTACCATCAAGCCAGGGGATTAACCCTGGTTCAATGGGGAGCACAGGAGGGCGTGCTAGGAGCAGCACTAGGCACACATGAAGATGAGGTGTCAACCTATTGAAGCTGCAAACAGGATTGCTTGCACGCCAAACAGATAAGCAGCAAGTGATAGACATGGATTAGTGGTTCCACAACCAATGGGTCAGATCAAAGATTTGCAATCCTGCCACATCCAGTCATGAATGGTGGGGAATAAGTAACAAACTCACTGGTTAATGAGGCTCCACAAATATCTTCTTTCTCAATGATGGGGCAGCCCGGCACATCAGTGCGAAAGACAAGGGTGAAACATTTGCCAACAATCTTTAGCCAGTAGTGCCGAGTGGATGATCCACCTGGGCCTGCTCTTAGAGGCCCTCAGCATCTCAGTCTTCAGCCAATTCAATTCACTCCACCTGATGCCAAAAATCGATGGAACACTTTGCCGCAGAGGGGCAACGTGGAGGCGAAGTCATTGAGCGCATTTAAGACAGGTTCTTGATTGGTAAGGGGAATAAGGATTACAGGGAGAAGGCAGGAGAATGGGGTTGAGAAACTTATCAGCCATAATCAAATAGGGGAGCAAACTCAGTGGGCCAAAGGCCTAATTCGGCTCCTAATTTATGGTCTTAAATGGTTGGAGGCACTGGATACTACAAATGCTATGGGTCCTGACAACATTCTAGCAATAGTACTGAAGGCTTCTGCTCCAAAACCTGCTGCAGACTTAGCCAAGCTCTTCCAGTACAGTTGCAACACTGGCATTTAAGTAGCAATATGGAAGATTGCTTAAGTATGCCCTATACACAAAAGGCAGGACACATCCAATGCAACCAATTACCACCCAACTAGTCTACTCGCGATCATCAGTAAAGTGATGGAAGGTGTTATCAACAGCGCTATCAAGCAGCATCTGCCCAGCAATAACCTGCTCAGTGACACCCAGTTTGAGTTCTGCCAGAGCCACTCAGGTCCTGACCCGATTACAGCCTTGATTCAAACATGGACAAAAGAGCTGAATTCCAGAGGTGAGGAGAGAGTCAGTGAGCTTTAAATCAAGGCTAAATTTGACAGTGTGACATCAAAGATTTATGGCAAAACTTCAGTCAATGAGAATCAGGGGAAAAGTTATCTGCTGGTTGGAGTCAAACGTAGCACATAGGAATAATAGGAACTACAGAAGCTGGAGAATCTGAGACAACAAGGTGGAGGGCTGGATGAACACAGCAGGCCAAGCAGTATCATAGGAGCAGAAAGGCTGACGCTTCGGGCCTAGACCCTTCATCAGAAAAGGCTTTTCTGATGAAGGGTCTAGGCCCGAAACGTCAGCCTTTCTGCTCCTATGATGCTGCTTGGCCTGCTGTGTTCATCCAGC
>NC_063337.1:13715966-13754947 GCF_021869965.1 Rhincodon typus
TTGGCCTGCTGTGTTCATCCAGCCCTGCACCTTGTTGTCTTGTAGCACATAGGAAGGTGGCTGTGGTTATTGGAGGTTTGTAATCTCAGTTCCAAAACATCTCTGAAGTTCCTCAGGGTAGTTTCCTAGGCTCAACCATCCTCAATAACTTCAGCAATGACCTTTTGTCCATCATAAAGTCAGAAGTGGAGATGTAAGCTAATGTTGACACAATGTTCGGCACTGTTTGTGACTCCTCAAATTCTGAAGCAGTCCATGTCCAAATGCAGCAAGGCAATATCTGGGCTTGGGCTGACAAGTGGCAAGCAACATTCATGCCACGCAACTGCCAGGTAATGACAATCTTCAGTAAGACACAATCTCACCAGCCCTTGACAATCAATGGTGTTACCATCACTGAATTCCCCCACAATCAACGTTCATAGGGTTACCATTGATCAGTTAAAGAACTGGATGAGCCATAGAATTATTGTGGTTACAACAGCAGGTCAGAAGCTAGGAGTCCTGCAGTGAGCAGATCATCTTCTGACTCCTCAAAGCCTGTCAATCACCTACAAGGCACAAGTCAGGAGTGTGGTGGGATTATTTTTCATTTGCATGGATGAGTCCAGCTTCAGCAACACTTGAGACAGCATCTGGGACAAAGCAGCCCACTTGATTCACACCACACCCACAAACATTCACTCCCTCCGGCACCACACATAATCACAGCAGCGCTTACCACCTGCAAGGAATTAACCATGGTTAGTTACAGAGCAGCTTCCAAACTCAAGACCATTACCATCTGGAAGAATGAGGGCAGCTAATATATGGGAACGCTACCTCCTGCAAGTTTCCTTCTAAACAGTTCACCAACCTAACTTAGAACATAGAACATAGAAAATACAGCACAGGAACGGGTCCTTCAGCCCACCATGTTGTGCTGAACATGATGCCAAATTAAACTAATCCCTTCTCCTTGCCCTTGGTCCATATCCCTCCATTCCTTGGATATTCATGTGCTTATCTGAAAGTCCCTTAAACGCCCCTATCATTTCTGCCTTCACCACCATCTCCTGGCAGCACATTCCAGACTCTTACCACACTCCGTGTAAAAAACTTGCCCCTCATATCTCCTTTGAACTTTCCCCCTCCCACCTTAAATACACACCCCCAAGCTTTAGATAGTTCGACTGTGTAGAAAAGATTCTGACCGCCAGCCATATCTATGCCTCTCGTAATTTTATAGACTTCTATCAAGTCTCCCCTCAGCCTCCGCTGCTCCAGAGAAAACAACCCGAGTTTCTCTAGCCTCTCCTTATCGTTCATACCCTGTAATCCAGGCAGCATCCTGGTAAACCTCCTCTGTACCCTCTTGGAAATATGTTGGCATTTGTCCAGTGTCACTGGGTCAATATCCTGGAATGCCCTTCCTAATGACATTGTGGTTCTACACCAAATGGACTGCAAAGGTTCAAGAAGGCAGCGCACCACCATCATCTCAAGGGCAAGTAGGGATGGGCATCAAACCTGGCCCAGCATGCAGTATGCACGCCCTATGAGTGGATAAAGAAAATTCTAGCACAGGGTTTTAACCACACTGTTGCCACCACTGTACTTAAACTAGTTAGCCAGTTAACTTCGTTACATCCAGGACTGCAGAGTACCTGCAACAAATGGACTGCAGCGGTTCAAGACAGTTCACCACCACCTTCAGAAGGGCAATAAATGTTGACCTAGCCACAGTGCCTACATCTCATTATTAAAGAAAAGTTGAGTTTAAACAACATTCATCACTTTTCCACTCAGAATTTTACATCTTCCTTTCAAGCACCAATTACTATTTTACATTCAATTAAATCAGACTAAGGTGTGAAATTGCAGTAACTTTGCCAAGCTACCCAATTTCAATCATTAACTGGAATGTTACAAGAATGTCATGATAGATCTGAGAGCCTGTACAGCTGAGACTTTCCAGAAATGTTGTCTTTCACACCTGCAGAGGTTTAATCCCCACACTAGATGCAGCAACAGCATAAACCCATTCTTTATAAACATATTTATGATCTTTCCTTACCTAACACAGGAGGAAGCCTGCTCCCCTGCAGAGTTAAAAGCAGGTTGTGTGGACAGATGGGACAGGAGAAGTATTCCTTTCAATAGGTTGTGCTGCTCTCAGCTAAAAGAGAGGCCTTCAGTGCAAAGGCAAGTGGAATTGAATAAAAACACAGCAATTGCAAATGATAAAGACAATCTACATCAGATAATTGACAGGATAGGTGTAGAGATAATATTTCCTCAAGTCGTGTAACCCGGAATAAAGGGAATAACCTTACATTTAGTGGCTTCTTCTTCATAAGGAGTGGAAACCAGAAGCTGTCTCCCTGCAAAAAGCCATCGAAATTGGCTGAATTCGAAATTTCAAAACTTAAGATTAATAAATCATTGCAAGGCAAAGGCATAGGTTACAGGAGTTGAGATGCACATCATCTAAAACGTAAAAAGGTGGCAGACTAGGTCTTGGGGATGTGTGGAATATATCCTATTCCTATATTCTTCAAAACAATGATACAAGCAGTGATAAACCATTAGGGTATTCCTGTGGATTTTTGGCCAAATTTAAATTGCACTTTTGGTTAATGGTTTATTGTTCTACTTCACATTACTATTCACTCATGAATAAAATTGCCAGTTGAGTTAGCTTGTTGACCTGTGAAGTAAGGTGAGATAATATTCCTGAGGGATGTGCAGGCTAAGTGAATTAGTCACAAGGGTCAGCATGGTGGCTCAGTGGTGAGAGCTGCTACCTCGCAGCGCCAGGGAACTGTGTTCACTTCCAGCCTTACATGACTGTCCGTGTGGAATTTGCACATTCTCCCTGTGTTTATGCAGGTTTCCTCCAGGTGCTCCAAAGATGTGCAGGTTAGGTGGATTTGGCTGTTTTAAATTGCCCATAATATCCAGGGTTACAGGGTAGGGCATGGGTCTGAAAGGGTTGATTTTTGGAGAGCCAATGTGGACTCGATGGGCTGAATGGCCTTCTTCCATACTGTAGGAACTCTATTATTTTCATATTAAAAAAATGCCATCCAAATATTACCAGGCTATTGGCACACTGGTGTATAACTTTGGATTAGGAGTTGTACAACTTTCCAGATTATGGGATGTAGATGGATAAGTGCATAAATTGATGATAAACCTTGCACGCAGTATGTGATTACACCGACATGTTATTGAATTCACCAATGCCACACACGTGTGCATGTACACATGTGCACACACACACACACACATACACACACACACTTACACACACTTACACACACACACACGATTTCATGCTCTAGTAAAACATTGGTCACAACGCGGTGGTGCTTGTTATGTGATGGTGTTTATCCACTGTTCACTGTCAGATTCTTGCCACTGGGTCTGCAGATCATGGAATGGAATCTTATTCTAGTCACTGAGCAGAAACTTTGTGCTAAAACTCCAGGACAGTACTGAGGGAGTGCTGCACAGTGGAGGTGCTGTCTTTAACATGAGATGTTACACCGGTGTTCATTGCAGATCCAACAGCACTATTGCAAAGAGGAGACGGGGAGTCCTCCTTTGTGACCTGGCCAACATTTAAAGTTCAATTCATACTGCTGGTGGCTGCCTGATTGCTGTTTATCGTAGCTTGCTGCATCTTAATTGGCTGCCGCAGGGTGAACATTACAACAGTGATTACGGATTGATTATCATCCTGGAGGCAGGTAGCAGGAGTCGGGACACTTCCATCTCAGGAGAAAGCGACCACAAGGATGGGATCATCATTGCCAGGGAGCATGTGTGAGCTGCAGTTAGAGCTGGGAAAGGTGTGTGCGAGGGGGCTGCATCGGGCTGTTTGAAAGGTCTCCTAAGGTGCAGTTGGACTTTGTCATATTAACAAGCAAAAGAGAAAGACCCTCCAGTCTTTTATTCCCCACAGCTGCTCAACCCTCCCATACACTCAGCCAATTCCCTCTTCATCTCTAAACATGTGATCATGGATGAGTTTGAGTTACAGAAGGTTTGAACTATGGGATGAAGCTGAATATGCTGGGGCTATTCTCCCTGGAGCATCAGCAGCTGAGGGGTGACCTTATAGAAGTTTATAAAATCATCAGAGGCAAGGATAGGGCGAATAGCCAAGGTCTTTTTCCCAGGATCAGGGAGTCCAAAACGAGAGGGCATAGGTTTAAGGTGAGAGGGGAAATATTTAAAAGGGACCTAAGAGGCAACTTTTATCACGCAGACGGTGGTGCGTGTATGGAACGAGCTGCCAGAGGAAGTGGTGGAGTCGAGTAAAATTACAACATTTAAGAAACATCTGGACAGTATATGGATAGAAAGGTATTAGAGGGATATGGGTCAAATGTTGGAAAATGGGACTAGATTAATTTAGCATGTCTGGACAGAATGGACGAGTTAAACTGAAGGATCTATTTTCATGCTGTTCAACTCTATGACTGTAACCATAGATTGGACCAGGATGCCAGTAAAACATCTAGTAAAAATAGTCCAGCCAAACGTAGAAATTTGAGAGCTAAATTTGTACCTTAGAAATAAGAAAAGTTGTTAAAAATTAGTTATGATAAGGATATTTCCTTACCAAAAGGGTGGACTGTGAATATTGGGGTCCCATAAAAACAGGATTTTCTTAGTATTTACTGTGTGGCATGCAATTTCACTTAACAGCTATTACAGCAGTCATTAACTATACAAAATTTAAGCATGGGAAGACAACAGGAAGAATAATTAGAAACACTGAGGTCACAATGTTCACTGAACTAGCATCACCAGTTTATCTGGTGCCAAACGTGCCTGTGATAACAACCTCTCAATGTCGACAAAACAAAAGAACTGATCATTGACTTCAAGAAGAAAGGAGGAGGACATGCCCTATCTATATCAACAGAGCTGAGATGGAGAGGGTCAAGAGTTTCAAATTCCTAGGAGTGACGATAACTGACAACCTGTCCTGGACCTCCAACATACATGCAACGGTGAAGAAGACACAACAATGTCTCTTCTTCCTCAGGTGGCTTAGGAAATTCAGCATGTCCATAAGGACCCGCACCAACTTTTACAGATGCATTCTATCTGGCTGCGTAATGGCCTGGTATGGCAACTGCACTGCCCAGGGCCATAAGAAACTACAGAAAGTTGCGTGTACAGCTCTGATCATCATGGAAGCCAACCTCCCATCCATGGACTCCACTTACACCCCTCGTTGACGCAGAAAGGCTGCCAAAATCATCCAAGACCCCTCCCATCCCGATAATACTCTCCTCCAACCTCTTCCATCAGGCAGAAGATACAGAAGCTTGAACACCCGCACCAACAGGCTCAAGAACAGTTTCTTCCCTGCTGTTATTAGACTGCTGAATGGACATCTCTAACTTCAAATAAAGTTGATCTTGCTTTGTGCACCTCCTGTGCAGCTGTAACATTGTATGCCTCACTCCATGTAAGCACCCTTTGATCTCTATGTCCTTGTTTTTCTAGGATCTGCATGAACTGCTTGAAAACAAAGTTTTTCACTGTAGTATAGTCATAGAGCTGTACAGCACGGAAACACACCCTTCAATTCAACTCATCTCTGCCGACCAGATATCCTAAATTAATCTAGTCCTACTTGCCAGCTTTTGGCCCATATCCATCTAAACCCTTCATATAACCATCCAGGTGCCTTTTAAATGTTGTTATTGTGCCATGCTAGACCACTTCCTCGGGCGCTCGTTCTATACACACAGCACCCTCTGTGTGAAAACATTGTCCCTTAGGTCCATTTTAAATCCTGCTCTTCTCACCTTAAACCTATGCCCCTCTAGTTTTGGACTCCCACATCCTGAGGAAAAGACCTTGGCTATTCAGCCTATCCATGCCCCTCATGATTTTATAAACATCTACAAGGTCACCACTCAGCCTCTAACACTCCAGGGAAAATAGCCCCAGCCTATTCAGACTCTCTCTATAGTTCAAAACCTCTAAGCCTGGCAACATCCTTGTAAATCTTTTCTGAACCCTTTCAAGTTTCACAACATTCTTCCAATAGCAGGGAGACCAGAAATGCAAGCAGTATTCCAAAAGTGGCCTAACCAATGTCCTGTGCAGCTGCAACATAACCTCCCAACTCCTATACTCAATGCACTGACCAATGAAGGCAAGCGTACGAAATGCCTTCTGCACTATCACATCTAGCGGAGACTCCACTTTCAAGGAACCATGATCCTGCACTCCAAGGTCTTTTTGTTCAGCAACACTCCCCAGGACTTTACCATTAATTGTATAAGTCCTGCCCTGATTTGCATTTCCGAAATGCAGCACCTCACACTTATCTAAATTAAACTCCATCTGCCATTCCTCAGCACATTGGCCCATCTGAGCAAGATCCAGTTGTACTCTGAGGTAACCTTCTTCACCGTCCACTACACCTCCAATTTTGGTGTCATGTGCAAACTTACTAACCATACCTCCTATGTAATAATCATGGATTCCCTACAGCATGGATACAGGCCCTTTGGCTCAACAAGTCTACACCGACCGTCAGAGCATCCCACCCAGACCCATCCCCCTAATCTACACATCCCTGAACAGTACAGGCAACAGAGCACTCCATCGCACAGGTTAGCCAAAGAACTACAAAGAAGACTCAGGCACCTAGTCAACAAGTCACCCCACTCTATCCACTCAGCCCAAGAATTCCTCAACTCCATCAAAGACATAAAGATAGAGGACAAAGAGACCATGATATCGTTTGATGTCACTGCTCTATTCACATCAATAGACATACCACTAGCAAGGGAAACAATGACAACACTACTCGAACAAGAACATGACCCCAGTAAAACCATCTCCAAGGACAACATGCTCAAACTATTGGACCCATGCCTGACCACCCACTTCACCTTCATCGGCCAAACATACGAGTAAATCAACAGGACACCCATGGGATCACCTATCTCTGGACTCATAGCAGAAGCATTGATGCAAAGACTGGAAAGGACTGCCCTTCCACAAATCCAACCTAAACTGTGGATACGCCACGTAGATGACACCTTCGTCATCATTAAACGGACCACATTAGAAGAGACACACAAACTTATAAACAACACCCTCACCGGAATAAAATTCACCAGACAGGAGGAGAAGAACAAACACTCCCATTCCTGGGTGTCGTGGTAGAGCGCAAGACAAATGGGGAACTGCAAATGAAAGTACACCGAAAAGCCACACACACGGACCAGGTATTGAACTTCAACAGTAACCATCCCAGCACACACAAATGAAGCTGCATGCGAACACTATTTAAAAGGGCAACAATACACTCCAGCAACACGGAACTATGCCAAGAAGAAGAAGAATACCTCTTCCAGGTTTTCGAGGATAATGGATATCCAAAGAATTGGGTCAGAAGATGCCTACACGAACAGCATCAGAAAGAGACTACACGCCCTGACACACTCATCACACTACCCTATATCAGAAACACATCGGAACTCACCATAAGACTTCTACGACCGCTGGGCCTCAGAGTGGCACACAAGCCCACATCAACCCTACGACAACTGCTCACCCGAACTAAGGACCCACTCCCTGCCATGGACAGGACCAATGTCATCTACAAGATCCCCTGCAGAGACTACGAGAAACACTACATCGGACAAACAGGAAGGAAACTAACAACAGAGTACATGAACACCAACTGGCTACAAAAAGACACGACCAATACTCACTCATCTCAATCCACATGGACAAGGAGAACCACCAATTCGTCAACAACACCAAGATCCTGGGACAGGCTAGGCAGAGACAGGCACGAGAATTCCTAGAAGCATGGCACTCCACGAAGCATGCTTTTAATAAACACATTGAACTCGACCCCATATACATTCCACAACGAGGGAAAACCGGAAGTGAGGCAATCCATCTCAACGGACCCCAGAGTTTAAAAACCAGGCGGGAAAACACACTGACGCTTCATCGGAGGCTGCACTGAGGATGTTACCAAGCATGGTAACGAAACATCTGCGAAACAAGAAACCAGCTCGGCGAGCCAACCAACCTCAACAACCTCAATATAATGGAAAAGTTAGAATCATCAGCAGCAGGGGGTCGACTGGAGATTGTAGAAATATGTGATGGCAATTTTGCCTTTGATAGGCTTTCAAAAGAGTTGACAAAAGGAGCAACTGGGATAGAAACAGTCCAGAATTAGGCAGAAAAGTAAAAAAATAAAGAAAATGTGTTCATCTTTACCTTGTTGTTAAGTGCTCCGTCATGGGCCTAGTGTCCAGGCACAAGTCCTCGACACCGCACTGCCACTGGAACAAAAGTCATCACACTTCAGCATCAACCACCGACACCCTCACCGCTATAAGTCCTCGTTGAACCCTGCCAACGTAGACACCACCGATGCCCCAAACTCAACTCTGCCGCCACCACGTGTTCACTTTGGGCCCACCTCACCAATGCAGCCACTGCTGATGCCACCAGGTCTTGTACTGGGCCCAAATTCACACCGGGCCCAAACTGAAGCAAAGCTGTGGTGTAATGTCACCCAGTTATGTCTGTGTATTGTTGATCCACTGGGTTTCGTCCAAATCAACAGTGGATTTTCTTTGTGTCTTTAAACAGATTTCATGAACATACCAAGAGCCCTCAAGTTTCATTGAGATTAAGTCTTTGAGAACAGGAGAATCCTGAACTGACTGATCACTTGAGTCTCCAATATAAAAACACTGCTTAAAACCACGAAGCTTATAAAACTGCGACATAACTGATTCTCAAAATGGGAATGATAAAAATACTTGATCCAAGTTACTAGTATAAACAGAAGCAATGTTGAAATTTAATTGAACTACATTGGGACAAAGGAATTAAAATTTGTAAATTTTCATTTCAAGAAAGAGCCAAATCAAAATAACCTAGGGTGATTTTGATTTATATCAAAAAATAAGGGAAAGATTGTTTGGGAAGAAATAAATTGCCCACTAATGAACCTGTCAGCCCAACAATATTGCTCAGGCCTCAAGTCTGTTGTTGCCATATTTGAATGCAGAATAATTTTAAAAGAAAGGAAAGTTGAGTATAATCTAGCAAGTTAATTTTGAGACAAGTGTTATGTATTTTCTGTAAGACAGGCCAAACAATCAGAATTCGATAACACTTAAAACCAAACTGCAATATTTGTTCATCTGTTCCAAAGATATTATGAAAATATGTCTATTTTAAACTAGGCAGTAAAGTTTCTCCAGAGCTCCTGAATTAGATAGAATGGGAATTAATGGAATAGTCCCATTTAGGATAAAAGAACAGTGGCAGTGAAAAAATGGCACAACATCAAATGGAAATGGCAATGACTTACCTTAGGCATAGTTAAATGGAATATATCAGTGAAAGGAAACTGTAGGCGAAATTAAATAATTAACATCTTTCTCTTGGAGAAATGTGCCTCTTTTCCTTTGAGCTTTCTTTTAAGAGAACAGAATTAGACAACTTGGCCGTCCCCCAAAACATAGCAACCAGGCGGGAGGATACACACCCAAAACCAGCACCAACATTTTCCATCAACGCACCCTCCCCCAAAACATTCAATAGTTTGAAAAGATCACACAAAAGTCAAAAATCCGTGACGTGATCCTGGGATACTGATGTAAATGTGCAGAAGTGACTGTTACAGCTAAAGTAACGTGAGGAAATGCATGGGGAAAGTGGATTGAAAAATGCGTCTCAGACATGTAAAGCTATTTGACAAAATGGTTATTGTGGTCTGGAAAAGAGGAAACAGTTTAAATGATAAGGCACTGACACATAATCCACACAGAAGCTGACTTTAAAATAATCAAAGAGCAATTGGTGCGGGGGGGAATAAAAATTAAAGTAAAATTATATTTTAAAATTTATTGATGGGATGAGGGTTTTGCTGGCTAGGCCAGTATTTATTGCCCATCCCTAATTGCCCAGAGGGCAGTTAAAACTCAACCATGTTACTGTGGGTCTGGAGCAACATGTAGTCCAGACCTGATAAGGATAGCAGTTTCCTTCCCTAAAGGGCATTAGTGAATCAGATAAGTTTTTCCCAACAATCAACAATGAATTCATGGTCACCATTAGATTCTTAATTCCAGATTTTCTTTTATTGAATTCGATTTCCATCATCTGTTGTGGTGGGATTCAAACCTTGGTTCCTTGATTAACAGGCCAGCAATAATACCACTAATCCATTATCTCCACTTTGCATCGGGACAGTTAGTTAGAGCCTAAGGGGAGAAATACTTAAGAAAAATCTGCAAGTTATGAACAGGCGAAAGGAAAGCTGGTGAATCTTTTAAGTTTGTGCCTAACCTGCCGTTGCAGTTGAATGCACTATAATCATTTAAGAACACAACTGGTATGCAACACCATTCAGATGCAATGGTTGAGGAAGTTGATTTTATGTTTGTGTTTAGTTGTCACTCACAACTTATACTGATATTCTTATTTCTTATACTGCAGTAAAGGATGTCAGGCTGGACAGTTAAGCAGCAGATGCTGATCAATGTGGAACATGGAAGTAATATGTTGTGATATAACAACAGCAGCAAGAGGTACAGAGAATATATCAGCATTTGAAATGTACTAAAGGTGTTGAGGCATTTTGTGTTGAGAAATTCATTCTTTTAAAAAAAGGTGACAGTATAAGTAGATGGCATTACAAAGGGAAAGAGAATCTTCAGCTTTGAAGAGAGGTAGTTTACAAAACCAATGGGGCAATATTGAAGCTGCAGTATCACATAGTTTCAAGCACCTCAATAAAGGGTGGATATCTACGATGCTACTTAGTATGAGGAAGTTCAAAATATGTGTTTAGATTATGAAATCCACCACCACAAACCATGTTTGAAGCAGTATACATAAATGATTTTTAAAAGAGAATATCAAATTTGCCTGACAAAGCAGAGTATTAATGCCGAGTGAGTAGGAGAGTGATGATTGTCAAAGTGCCTCATTAGTAAAATATTACCAATGGGATGAATGGTCTGATCCTGTACTGTGTCATTCTATGACTCCAAGAATTGAATATTGGAAAACATTTTGTTACATATATAGAATAGATACAGGAGAATTGAACACTTCACCATACGTGGTTCCTGAGCCAAATAGAAAAACAGAACTTAGAAGGGAATTAAATCAGCATTTGAGAAAGATGAAATAAGTTAGAGAGTAAAGACAGGGAAATAGAACACAGGTAGACAACTTTTGTAGAGAACTAGCACTGTAACAGGCACAATGGCCTGAATGGCCTCTTTCTGTGCAGCCATTTCCATGGATCTACCCAGTGTATCCTTCTCTTTTAATAGTTCCTTGAGGACTTCCACTTCTTGGACTACCTCAATTATTTACCTCAACTACTTCCAGTGTTGCAGAAACACTGTCTTTAATTATTACATTAGTAGGCTGCCTAGAGATGCCCAAATGGTATCTGCCATTTGCCAGTGTAGTTTAAATGAGGCATGATGCTCACCAGGTATTGATCTATCACTGACCATTTGGAAGCATAGTTAAAACACAATGGACATTAGCCAAAGATGTCACCAAAAGGAGGATCAAGTAGGTTGTACCATGGTCAATCCCCCTGTTAAAGGTGAATAACAACCCTCCGAATCTGCCTCGGCAGTATCTACACTGGCTGTTCTTTATTCAGGCACTTTAATATGTTTATCTCTGAGGTAAATATTAGAACTCAAAGTGGCAAATGGGTTGTTTTGTTCCCTTTCCCTAGCCTGGTGAAGCCAAAAGCACCAACCATTAATCCAGTGTAAATGGCTTCAGGAATGAGAAACTTCAGTTAGGGGGATTTATCGAAGAATATCCTCCTTGGAGAGAAGAAACCCAAGAAGTGGTTTGATGGAGGTTTACAAAATCATGAGTTGATTGGACAGAGTTGATAGGAAGACGCTGTTCCCGCTCACAAAAGAATAACAAACGAGAGGGCAGGGATTTAAAGTGGTGTGCAAACAAAGCAAGGGTGATATGATGAAGCAACATTTTCACTCAGCGAATAATTAGGGTAGGAAGGACTCTCCTTCTCAATCTGTTCCCTTGTCCAAGACATGGTGACCCTCAGATTAAATCAACGCCAGCCTTCTCTCTTTATTGAGAGTGTGGTCCTATGGTCTGGTAAAGACTATGGCGAGTTTTCCTTTACCTTCAGTTACTGTATGGAATACACTGCCCGGAAATGTGATGACAGCAGGTTCAATTGAGGTATTCAATAAGGCATTGGATGGTTATTTGGATAGACATGGTGAGAAGGGACATGGGGTAAAGGCAGGACTGTGACACTAGGGTCCAGAATCTGTGCAGATATAATGGGCTGAATGGCCTCCTTCTGAGCCATAATGATTCCGTGCTTCAGCTGAGATCAGCTAACTCAGCATAGATCAGACTTTGAATATACACGGACAGAATGGTTGTCTTCCACACTGTACTAATTCAGTGACCTATAGCTAGTACAGCACTACTCTGCACAACTCCATACAGTAGATACACATATGACACAGCATTTGATACCTACCTCACATCGATTTTCAATATATCTGAAATTCCGTCAAGGTGAATGATAAAGAAATAATTTGTTTTTTTTTGAACAAGAATAAGCCAGTAGAAAGTATTAAACCATATTTCACACCTGACCTAAATAAAGCACTTTAGTGCTACAAGACAAAGGGGCTAGCAGGGACAGTCTGACTTATTTAAATGAGATTGCTGTTTCAGTGAGAACACTGTTTATTTTTATGTGGATCTACAGTGTCCAGAATCGTGGTTTGCAGCCTACAGTAATGAGCTTGATAGAGTTTGATAGAGCAATGATATTAAGGGTTACAGATTGAAAGAGGGGAGACAAAGACAAGATATAGATTAACCATGATCTGACAGAAAGGCAGAAAAGACAAAGAGGCTGAATTGCCTATTCCTTCCTAAATATGTCACTCCTCCACTCTAGGGCAACCTAACAGTGCATCCCTACAGTCGAAAAAAATTTGTAATTAATTATTAAAAATATCAATTGCAGCAGCACATAAAATGTACTCTTCCTGCTTGACCTGAAGGGAAGTACAAAGTTGAGTAATGAAGATAAGTGGTAGCAGTTTACAATAATATACCTACACAGTTATGGCTCTCAAAGCACCTGGTCAGGTTTCAGGCGTACTTGCGTGAATAATGTCAAAAAGTGGACTAGGAAACGTTAAGAGTTAGCACTGCTGGGTTGTTTCCCATTATGGGACAGTCTATGATCAGAGGGCATAATCTTAGAGTAAGGGTCACCTAGTTAAGACAAAGATGAGGAGGAATTTATTTTGTCAGAGGGTAGTGAATCTATGGAATTCTTTATCTCAGAAGGCCACAAAAGCAGGTCAGATTCTCAGAATCCTGCAGAGTAACTCAGCTTCTGATTCGTCAAAGCCTGTCAAAGAAAGATAGAAAATAGGAGCAGGATTAGGCCATTCTGCCCATCTGTCACTCAATATGACTGTGACGGATCAGCCAACTCAGTACCCTATTCCCACTTTCTACCCACATACTTTGATCCCTTTAGACCTAACTATATTGTTCATGATGTAGATGTCCACCATCAATACACCATCTGCTAGGAACAAGTCAGAAGTGTGATGGAATATTCCCTACTTGCCTGAATGAATGCAGCTCCAACAGTACTTGAGAAACTTGACACCATCCAGGACCTAGTAGCTTACTTGATTGATAGCATGACCACAAACAACTTGCTCACTCCACCAGTGACGCTCAGTAGCAGCAGTGTGTGCCATCCCTGTGATGCAGAACCTCACCAAATCTTGTTAGACATCTCTTCCCAAATCCATAAACACTTTGAGATAGTAAGAACTGCCGATGCTGGAGTCTGAGACAACACAGTGTGGATCTGGAGGAACGCAGCAGGCCAGGCAGCATCAGAGGAGCAGGAAAGCTGACCCTTCTGGGTCCCGACCCGAAACATCAGCTTTCTTGCTCCTCTGATGCTGCCTGGCCTGCTGTGTTCCTCCAGATCCATAAACACTTCCATCTGGAAAGAGAAGGTCAACAGATACATGGGAATACCACCACCCATAAATCCCCCTCCCAACCACTCACGACCTGACTTGAAAATATAATCGCAGCTCCTTCATTGTTGCTGGGTCAAAATCCTGTAACTCCCTCCCTCACAGTAATATTTACGCAAAACAAATGAACTGCAGCAGTTCGAGAAGGCGACACAAGACCGCCTTCTCAAGGACGGCTAGGGACAGGCAATAAATGCTAGACTCCAGCCAGAAAAGCTCACCCCCACAGAATGAATGAATGAAAATAAATCACTATCCTCTTCATAGTAAGTCTTGTTTCATCTACAATTTGGAGACTGTGCCCAACCTACCAAGTCTAGATTATTTGTTTGTATTAGGAAGATAAATGGGCCTAACAGCAAACTCGAAGGGTACCTCAACATGTACATTCTTCCAGATAGAGGCAGTGGTCATGTCACTGCGGTAGCAACACAGACTCGCAATTGCAACTGGTGGAATATAAATTTCATTAATAAAGCTGAGATTAAAAACTAAGCTCAGTAATGGTGATCGTGAAACACCAGCTGCACTACACTCCTTTAGCATTGATACCCTACCTGGCCACAGCAAATTTGTTGACTCTTGCAATGGCAGAACAAGCCAGTCAGCAAGGGTAACTAGGGAATGGGCATCAAATACTAGCATTGTTAGTGATGCCCACATCCCAAAAATGAATGAAGACAATCCAGAACAAAGCAGCCCACTTAATTGGTGTCACATCCACAAACTGCACACAGTCACCCAAGGCAGGAATCGAATGTGGATCCCTGTCACAAGTAGGTCACTGTCAAACAAAGTACTGTGGATTTGGAGTCATATGTGGGGCCAGAGCTGATCAGTGGTAACCACAGTGCTGTGGGTCTGGCTCACATGTAGGGCCAAAGCAGGTAAGTTTCAACCACAGTGTTGTGGGTCAAGAGTCACATATCTCTGTGTAATCACAGTCTCTAACCCTAACATCTATCAGTCAACCACGTTCATCTCCATGCTGCCACTGTTCTTTTTGTTCCATGAGCCTCATCTTTGCTGGGAAGGCTATTATGTGGCACGTTTGCTAACTTGGCTGAGTTTTTTAATGAGGTCCCAGAGGGTTGACATGGTATTTAATAAATAACGTTGCCATAGTCCCAAAGGGTGGTCACTCATTAGAGAGGTACAACTGGTAAGGGTAGTAGTTGAGGATGTGGGACCTTCATGGTAACCTCAGTTGTTACGGGAATTGAATCCAGGCCGTTGATGTCACTCTACCTTGCAAACCAGCCAACCAGCCAACTGATATTGACATGTTATAAACACAATTTGCCATGCTAGCTTTCTTTAATTAATCCACGTTCCCATGTTTTTGCCAATAACTTATTTAGGGGAGGTACTGGCCTAGTGGTATTATCACTAGGCTATTAATCCAGAGACCCAGATAATGTCCTGGGAACTTGAGGTCAAATCCTACTGTGGCAGATGGTGAAGTCTGTATTCAATTAAAAAAGAAATCTTGTATTAAGAGTCTAATGATGACCATGAAATCACTGTTGATTGTCAGGAAAAACCCATCCGGTTCACCAATGTCCTTTAGGGAAGGAAACTGCCATCCTTACCTGGTCTGACCTACATGTGACTCCAGACATACAGCAATGTGGTTGACTCATAACTGCCCTCTGGGGAATTAGGGATCGGCAATAAATGCTGGCTTGACCAGCAATACCCTCATCCCATGAACAAATAAAAAAAAGCTGGGGTTAAACTGATTAGCCAGAACCTGCCAAATTTATTGTTGCATCCTTTCTGTAACACTGTTTTATCTGAGGAAAATTACACGAGAACATAGGAACTAGGGGCAGGAGTAGGCCATTCAGCCCCTCGAACCTGATCCACCATTTGATACAATCATGGCTGATCTCATCTCTGTCTCCACTCCACTTCCAGGCTGCTCTTCATGACCCTTCAACCCATTACTAATTTAAAAAGATCTATCCATTTCCTCTTTAAATTTACTCGATGTCCAAGTATCCACCGCACTCTGGGATAGTGAATTCCACAGATTCACAATCCTTTGAGAGAAGTAATGCCTCCTCATCTCTGTTTAAAATCTGCTACCCCCATCCTAAAACTATGACCTTTCATTCTAGATTGCCCCACGTGAGTAAACATCATTTTGATGTCCCCTTTAGCATCTTACATATTTCACATTCTTTTACACGCCAGACAGTGTAGGCCTAAATTGCTTAATCTCTCTTCAGAAGACAAACCCTCTCATCAATCTTGTGAATCTCCTCTGAACTACCTGTGAAATAACTACATCCCTCCTTAAGTATGGAGACCCAAACTGCAGACAATACTCCAGGCAGTCTTACTAATGCCTTGCATAGTTGCTTCAACACTCCCCTACTTTTAAATTCCGTTTGCTTTCTTTATTATCTGCTGCACCTGCATAGTAGTTTCCTGTGATTTATGCATGAGGACACCCAGATCCCTCTGCACCAAAGCAATCTGAAGTTTTTCTCCATTTACATAATAAGACACCTTTCTATTTCTCCAACCAAAATGGATAACTTCACACTTGTTAAACCTCATCTGCCAAATTTTGGCCCATTTACCTAACCTATCCATATCCATTTGTAAATTTCTTATTCCTTCATTGTAACTTACTTCCTTACCTAATTTAGTGTCATCTGTAAATCTGGTTATAGTACATTGTATCCCTGTTCCTAAGTCATTAACTTATATCATAAATAATTGGACCTAAGGACTAAACCCTGTGACACTCCATTAGTTATGTCTTGCCAATCAGAATAAGACCCATTTACCCCAACTTTCTGTTGGTTAGCTATCCAAGCTAATGAATTGCCCCAACCCCATGTGATCTTACTTTGCATATTTACCTTTTGAGTAGTACCTTATCAATTGCTTTCTGGAAGTCCAGATATACTATATCTACAGGATCCCCATTATCCATATTTCTTGTTACATCTTCAAAGAACTCTACTAAATTAGTCAAACATAATTTTCTCTTCATAAAGCCATGCTGACTCTGATGGATTGTATTTTGACTTTTTTAATGTCCTGTTATTACTTCCTTATTAATAGTTCTAACAATTGGAATATTATGAATAGTGCCTCCCCAGTTTACTCCCTTATTTCCTTCAATGTCTTCAGATGCATTTGGTTGAGTTCAGGTTATTTATCAAATTTAACTATAGACAAACTGTATACTCCATCATTATCAATTTTTACTCCACAGTGCCTCAGTTACCTCCTTGTCTACTGTACCTTTAAGAGTATCTTTGTGGAATCCATAGAATCCTTAAGGTGTGGAAGCAGGCCATTCGACCCATCAAGACTATAATGACCCTCTGAAGAGATCCCACCAATGCCCATGCCCCTATTCTATAACCCTGCATTTCCCATGGATAATCCACCTAGTCTACACATTCCCAGATATTATGGATAATTTCACAAGGCTAATCCACCTAACCTGTACATCTTTGGACTGTGGAAGGAAACCGGCACACCCAGAGGAAACACACACAGGTGCAGGGAAAACGTGCATAGTCTCCACATAGTCACCCAAAGGTAGAATTGAACCTGGGTCCCTGGTGTTATGAGGCAGCAGAGCTAACCACTGAGCCACCCTTTCCTTAGTAAATTCAGATACAAATTACCCATTTAATACCTCAGCCACGGACTCTGCCTTTATGTGTGGCTCACTATGTTTTTTTTTTCTTAATGGCCCATATTACTCTTTAAATGCCTATTGTATGCATTTGTATTCCCTTTATATTACCTGCCAGTCTCTTCCCATACTCTTTCTTTGCCTCTCTTATTTCCTTTCTCACTTGTCCTCTAAAATTTCTATATTCAATCAAGCATACCCTGTTTCTGTTTCACCTTACTGTCTAGCTTTCATCATCCAGGAGTTCTGGGTTACTTGCCCTCCCTGTAATTCCCCTTTCCCCTCATGCAATGTGTTTAAACCATATCCAACGCATTTCCTCTGCCCAGTATAACATTATTGTCCCAGTTTATATGAGGATAATCAGACCAAAAGCAGAAGTAGGCTGTTCAGTCCAGAGTCCACTCTGCGATTCGCCAAGCTCATGGTTGATCTGATAATCTTCAGCTCCACGTATCCCCATAACCCTTCATCTTCTTCCCAATTAAAACTCTCTCTATCTCAGCCTTGAATGTAACTTATTGACTCAGACTCTACAGCCCTCTGTGACAAGGAAATAAGAATAATTGGGTAAAGTCTTCCTTCGTAAGTGAAATAAATAGTGACATCTTGAAAAATGTTCATATTACAGAGCAGGAGATGTTGGACATTTAAAAATACGTAAAGGTGGATAAGTCTCCGGGACCTGATCAGGTGTACCCTAGAACTCTTGTGGGAAGCTAAGGAAGTGATTGCTGGGCCCTTTGCTGAGATACTTGTATCATCGATAGCCGCAGGTGAGGTGCCAGAAGACTGGAGGTTGGCTAATGTGGTCCTACCTTTGAGGAAAGGTAGTAAGGAAAAGCCAGGGAACTATAGACTGGTGAGCCTGACATCGGTGATGAGAAAGTTGTTGGAAGGAATCCTGAGCGACGGGATTTACATGTATTTGGAAAGACAAGGACTGATTAGAGATAGCCAATAAGGCTTTGTGTGTGGGATATTGTGTCTCAATAACTTTATTGAGTTTTTTGAAGAAGTAACAAAGAGGATTGATGAGGGCAGAGCGGTAGATGTGATTTATATGTTATTCAGTAAGGCGTTTGACAAGGTTCCTCATGGTAGATCGGCTAGCAAGGTTAGATCACATGGAATACAGGGAGAACTAGCCATTTGAAACTGGCTCAAAGGTAGAAGACTGAGGGTGGTTAAGGGTTGCTTTTCAGAATGGAAGTCTGTGACCAGCAGTGTGTCACAAGGGTCTGTGCTGGGTCCATTTTATATAAATGATTTATATAAATGATTTAGATGTGAACGTAGGAGGTATGGTTAGTAAGTTTGCACATGACACCAAAATTGGAGGTGTAGTGGACAGTGAAGAAGGTTACCTCAGAGTACAACGGGACCTTGATCCATCGGGCCAATAGGCCAAGGAGTGGCGGATGGAGTTTAATTTAGATAAATGTGAGGTGCTGCATTTTGGAAAGGCAAATCAGGGCAAGACTTATACAATTAATGGTAAAGTCCTGGAGAGTGTTGCTGAACAAAGAGACCTTGGAGTGGAGGATCATAATTCCTGGAAAGTGGATTCGCAGGTAGATAGAATAGTGAAGAAGGCATTTGACGTGCTTGCCTTTATTGGTTGGTGCATTGAGTATAGGAGTCGGAGGTTATGTTGCAGCTGTACAAGACATTGGTTAGGCGACTTTTGGAATACTGCATGAAATTCTGGTCTCCCTGCTGTATTCCCTGGAGCATCAGAGGCTGAGGGGTGCCCTTATAGAGGTTTATAAAATCATGAGGGGCATGGGTAGGGTAAATAGCCATAGTCTTTTCCTCAGGGTGGGGGAGTCCAAAACTAGAGGGTACAGGTTTAAGGTCAGAGGGGAAATATTTAAAAGGAACCTAAAGGGCAACTTTTTCACGCAGAGGGTGATGCATGTATGGAATGAGCTGCCAGAGGAAGTGGTGGAGGCTGGTACAATTACAACATTTAAAAGGCATCAGGATGGGTTTATGAAAGGAAGTGTTTAGAAGGATATGGGCTAAATGCTGGCAAATGGGACTAGATTAATTTAGGATATCTGGTTGGCATGGACAAGTTGGACCGAAGGGTCTGTTTCTGTGGTGTACATCTCTATGACTCTATGACTTCTGAATAGTTTTGCACCTCTCTGTAATTTTCCTGCACATTTTCCTGATTATATATTTCCCAATAATTAGTGACCTATAGAATACCTTCTGTGGTGAAGTGGTACCCCTTCTGTTTCCTAACCCTTTACTTCCTGGCATCCTTTCCCACCTGCAACACAATATTTTCCTTAGTCAATACTGCCACGCGTCCTCCCTTCTTTCCTGAAAACGTTGTGTTCAGGATCACTATATCATTTGTCCCATGCTTTAGGATGGTTAACCACATCGAATGGTAAGGTTAAAAGTTCAGGTGATGACAAACATGGAAGGTGAATGTCCAACAATCTGTATCTAGATAAATTTCCATGCCATGATAAAAAGAAACACTTATTAAATGCAACAACTTATATTCAGATAAGTAACAAGGTTTCACACTGGCAACTGCTTCGAGAACTTTGGGGGCACTTAGCTTCTTTACAGTTGACTGCTAATACTACTCATTCCTGGGAAAAAGGGTTTAATGTATGGAAAAAGTTTGAAATATTTTTTAAGAAAGGATAGGATTGGGCCATTCAGCCTTTCAAGTCTGTTCTGCCATTCATGGCTGATCATCCAACTCAGTAGCCTCTTCCTGCTTTACCCCCATATTCTATGATCCTTTGAGCCTCCAAATACTACATCTAACTCCTCCTTGACACCATTCTGTTTTCTTTATTCATTCATGGGATGAGGGCATCACTGGCTAGGCAGCATTTATTGCCCATCCCTAATTGCCCAGAGGGCAGTTAAGAGTCAACCACATTGCTGTGAGTCTGGAGTCACATGTAGGCCAGACCAGGTAAGGATGGCAGTTTCCTTCCCTAAAGGACATTAGTGAACCAGACAGGTTTTTCCGATAATCGACAATGGATCCACGGTCATCATTAGACTCTTAATTCCAGATATTTATTGAATTCAAATTCCACCATCTGCCGTGGCAGAATTTGAACCCCAGTCCCCAGAACATTATCTGGGTCTCTGGATTAACAGCCCAGCGAAAATGCCACTAGGCCATCACCTCCCAAGATACAATGTCTTGAGTTCAATTGCTTTCTGTGGCAGTGAATTCCACAGGCTCACCACTCTCTGGCTGAAAACATTTCTCCTCATTTCGGTCCTAAATAGTTTACCCAATATCTCTTCCAAAAATGCACCACTTCATCAACTCTGCTTCTGCTTTCAAAAGGCTTTCCCAAAATTCTTGCACTTGACAGGGTTTAAACTTTCCTTGCCCAATTAATTTTCCATTTTCCTCCTATATGACATTTTAAGACACTTTCTGTCTTTTTTTTGCAATATTAGAACACAAGCCTGTTTTCTTCTTCTTAACAAAAGTTGACCAAGCTGCAGCATATTTTCTTCATTTCAGGTTTCCTGCATTTTTATTTTCCTTTTTAATTGTTATATGATGCTATAACTGAGTCAATTAGCAAGTTACTAGTAGGTTCTTTAACTGATATATTTGAACTAAAAAAGTTAAAGATAATGCAAATGCTCATTATGTAACATCTAGAGCTGTTTAATATACTGTTTATTGTATCAAACTCTAGCTTTCTTTTTGAGGGACTATTCCTTTCTGAGGAATATCTAAAAGGTTTGTGACATTGCGGTAATGCAACCTTAAGGCAGCCGAACAAAAATACATTGCATTTGCTGCAGATACTTCCTCTTAACTCAAGCTTAGTTTATCTCACATCTAACCTGCACAAACAAGACCTCAGAGGAGTCATAAAGTCATGTATTAATACAGTTTGAATGGGTTGGGCCTATAAGCTTCAAAGACTGAGAGGTGACCTTATAAGAATATGACAGACTTTGAGGACACTGGATAGAGAGCATACTGGGAGGATATTTCCTCATTTGCAGAGGAGGGGCATTGTATAAGAATAAAAGGTCTCCCTTTTAATTCCGCAATGATAAGATGAGCACCAGAGAGAAGGTAGAATGTGGCATTGTCTTCCCCAGAGGTACTGGAAGTTGGGATTTTAAATTTGTTCAAGACTGGGTTAGATGGATCTTTGATTTGGAAGGGTGATTTGTGTTATGGGAAAGGAAGCAGGCAGACAGAAAAGTGGAGATGAGACCACTACCACAGCAATCATAATGCTGCTGAATGGTAAGGCGTGCTCAAACGAGCTAATAGCCTGCCTGAGCTCCTGAACCCTATGTCCTCATCGCACCCTGTTCTCTGCTGCCTGAATCATTGAATCACCACAGAGTGTAAACAAGCCATTCAGCCCATCAAGTCTACACCAAACCTCCCAGCAGCATCCCACCTCCCGACCCAATCCCTGTAACCCTACATTTCCCGTGGCTAATCCATCTAGCCAGCACATCCATGGACTGTGGGAAGAAACCCACACAGACACAGGGAGAATGTGCAAACTCCACACAGACAGTCACACCTGAGGGTGGAATGGAACTTGGGTCCCTGGCACAGTGAGGTAGCAGTGCTAATCACTAAGCCACCACGTGAAGCAGTACAGCTGAGTTTGTTTGACTCCTAATAATATGGAAAGGAAATTTTTGAAGGATTCAACAATATAGACTAACAAGAAGCACAGCATAGTCAGGGTAGTCAGCAGAAAGATAAGGTTAAAATACCTTGCCAGGTGAATTTTATCCCTTTGTTGTCGGAGACACCCCAACCCCACACCACAATTCGTCTCTTGCGAAAGTGCCAGTTGACTTAGCTGGTGCTGTTTAAGCATAGTAATTGCAGATGAGTGCACTGTGATTACTGTCCCTCCAGATTCCTGCCTTGGAGGCAAGATTCTCTCTATAGACGGTTCAGAGGTCACCTGTTTTGCAGCTAAATCATGCATGCCACAATATCCCCTGCGAATTCCACAGTTGACAAACTGCCTGCAATGGTTAGTACAACGGACATTAAAACTCTGGTGCTTAAACTGATATTACATGAGTGATGGATTGCATTGCTCATGTGCAGATTATTACCAGTAAAGGACACTAGTGCCCGAGACTGGGGCTAAATGTGGCTATAGACCACCAGCCCCTCACCCCCCCAACACCCTCTCAATTGTCAGATCAGTGCGCTGGAGAGGTGATTAATTATTTTACCATTTACCGAGCAATTTTTTTTTACACAAAATTAGGTTTTCATTCGAGGCCTGAAAAATGACTCACGCTGATAAAAAAAAGTAACTAAAAGCAGTAGGGCCTTTCACAGCGGCTGAGAAAAGGCTTTTCTTATTGGATCTGATAAGCTTCACTGGGGCCTTGAGGCTCTTGTTACATCCTTTTGAAAGACTCACACAATCTCTGTATTATGAATGTTTAACTAGTGCATTTGACTGCGGAAAAATGTATCCCCGTTACACCAATATTGCCACTCAAGTCAACATCACCTACAAATTGGACGAACACTTCCTGACACGTTTTCAATATTATTACATTAGGACAAGTGGGTTTTGATTGATAACCTAATATTCAAGCCATGCAAATCATCAATCACGGTGAGTGTATTAATTATTCAATAAAGCAGCCTAATGCAAAAATCAATGTAGGGAGTGAAGAAAAGCAACTCAGTGTTCCCAGTAGGACCCAACGGTAGATAATAGAAAAGAAATAAATTTTTAAAAAAATCTCTAAGTCTGTCTCCCGGAGTTCAATAAAAACATTTATTCACCTGTCACAGTGCTCCAGGTTTTCTTACCTTTGAAACATTGATAAAATCAGCTATACAAGAGTTTCATGCTTATTTCAAAAGAACCTGAATACTAATTGGAACCTGTGTGGAAGTTGGAATACGAGGAGGCTTGAGGAATTGTTTATAAAAACATTATGAACTGCAAGACAGATTTGAAAACAAAAACGCACAAAAGAAATGGTGCAGCTCCCCGTGTTTGGAAAAGAGGTGTAACTGAAAAGCCTGGGCTGCTTTCTTTCCTTGCTACAGTTCAGGTCTGGGAATACAACTACAAGTACCAAGCCCATTTAGCCATGGAGGACAGGGGCATTTTGTTTTGAGGCGGATCGTGGTGGATTTAGACGGGGAGACAAAGGACTGTGCCTTACGCACTTGATGCTTCGGCTACAGGTCAACATAGAACAGCCCCCAGTCTCCAACCTGACACCCGGGTTTAAGATTCAAACAGCACAAAAAGAAGGCTTGCTTTGCAAATAAATAAATAAATAACAGCAATTACTGGACCTCTTGTACTCAAGGATATACATTAAAGATGCAAAAAAAGGGAAATGGCAAGTACACAGTTTTTTTTTTGGTTGAAGTGCTAGCAAGAGGGAATGGCCATTCATCATTCACCACTCCAAATTGGTTTCCTGTTCCAGCCTGCACATGTGGATTCTCAGAATAAACCGCCCTCGCTTAGTACAACTGTCACAGGCGCAATAAATCACACGTGCATTTCAACTAGGAGAAATAAAAATTAAATTAAAGGCAGAGGATGCAGAAGCAGGTGGCCATTAAATACTCTTAGTCCGAGGAGCTGTCAAGGTGCTTTTTTTATTAATATGCGGTATCTTGGTATAATCAACGTTTGTACACCTGTGACCATCTGAGGTGGTAGCTCAGGGTGTACTGGGCCTGAGGAGTACACTCTCTGCTCACAAACAGTGCCACTGTTTCAAGGATACAGTGTAAATAAACCAGAACTCTTTCCTAATTATCCCCTCCCTCATTTGTCATTGAATATACACCTCAGTTCTAAAGTCCTGATCAAAATTAAAATTTCTCCTGGACCACGTGTTTTCTTTCATTTCTTTTAAAAATAAAAAACTATTAATAAAAAGGCAGTTTTTCTGTAAATTCAGTGTCACATCATTTTTTTTTGTAATTTGGAGTAGGAATAGTCATTTGGCTCCTCAACAAGGTTCCAGAGGGTTGACGTGTTGTATATAGATTTCCAAAATATATTTGATGCAAACAGTTTGCTGTGCTGGCTTTCCTTAATTAGTGTTCTACCATTTGACTCCCTTGTTAGTCATGAATCTGTCCCTTCCTTTAAAAGGGTTACATGGAGAGCACTCCTTATATAGCAACAGCATAGGTCAGTTGGCCAGTTCGGGCTGTTTTATTGCTGTAAGTCTATGGAGAAACGTAGAAAATAAGAGGAGCAGTCCATTTGCCCATCAAACCCACGCCACCATTCAACTTGAATGTAGCTCTTCCTCTATCTCAACACCATACTCCTGCTCTCTCCCCATATTGCTTTAGTGTCTTTAGAAACGCAGAAAATAGGAGCAAATGTAGGCCATTTGGCCCACCAAGCCCATGCCACCATTCAACATGAATGTAGCTGTTCCTCTATCTCAACGCCATACTCCCACATTCTCCCCATATTACTTCAGTGTCTATAGAAACATAGAAAATAGGAGCAGGGGTTAAAAAAACACAACAGATGTTGATTTTTTTAAAAGTTAAAACAAAAAGCAAGTGTTACTTCCAGTAAGAACTAGAAATAAAGAACTTTTAAAAGTAAGGACTCACGGTTATATCACTTTTCTCAATGTTAATGTGCCCCAAAGCACTTTCTAGGCAACTGAATATTTTTAACACATAGTCACACTCCTCACGGAGAGAAGACAGCAGCCAGTTTGCGAACAGCAAGGTGTCACAAATAATAGGGTGATCATGACCAGATAATCTATGGCATTTGTAAGGGCTAAATATTGGCCAGAACTGAGGATCAATTCCCTGCACTTCTTAGAAATATCGTCGCGGGATCCACCCACAGACTTCAGTGAAGGAACGCAACTCATCTGAGATCGGGAAAGGAGTATCAAGAGGAACAAGACTCCTGGGATTGACTGAGGCTTGTGAATTTAGGTGAAGGGGTGGCAGGTTCAAAACTGAGAAGAGGTGGTATCACTCCTCTCAAAGGGTCATGCATCTGTGGAATTCACTCGCCCAGAATGCAGTGGATGCCAGGACACAAAATAAATTTAAGGAGGTTATGATATATATTTAATTAGTAATGAGTTGAGAGTTATTGGGAGTGTCGGATAATGGCAGGAAAGTAGAGTTAGGGCATAGATGAGATCAGCCGTGATTATATTAAATGGTCGAACAGGATCGAGGGGCTGAATGGCCTACTCCTGTTCCTAGTTCTTGTGTTTTTACATTCTAAGTGAAAATGTTTACCTACAGCTATTCAGGTTATCCAGTATTTTACGTTTTTATGACATTATACCTAACACGCCCCACTCCAATAACGATGAAGGATATCATGAGAAAGTTTTATTTTTATGCTATTTGTAGTGATCTCAAGAAATAAAGTATGTGTTCAACGTAAGAACTCTTTAAAATAAGTTTTAGTGTTAATCATTAATTGCTCATTTTCCGAGTCACTCCTCAGATATTTCCACACTTCCGATTAGAAAATCACAAGCTTGGGTAACAAAAGGTGTGTGTGCATATCCAGAATTTTGATGCACCTCCAGATCTGGCCTCCTGCACAACATCAATATTCATCACTGTCCCATTTGATGCCTCTACCTTCAACTGTCTTAACCCCTAAGCTGGACAATTCTCTCCTTGCACCTTTTTTTCTTTCCATTTTTCCATCTTCTTATCTTCTTTTATTATGCTCCTTCAAACTAACCTCTTGATGAAGCTTTTGACATTGGCCTGCCTCAGAATCCTGCATCATGGAATAATTTACACCATTGATCCGTCCATTACTGGTGCTATATGAACAAGTTGATGTTGTTGTCTTCATTCAACGTCATAAACCACTTAGCGCCTCCAACATGTTACTGTGCTTGGAATCACTGTGGAAGTTTATTTGAGCAGAACAGTTGAAACTGAATGAAGGACTCCCAATAATTTGAAAACAATGATAGCGGATCTTGTTTCTCAATCAGTATCTTGGCAGTTCCCACACCCATGTTGGACTTTTCAGTTACCTCATTTGTATTGGTCAATACTTTTGCGATACTTTTCTGGGTCTGCTCCATCCATGGCATACAGAAGATGGCATCTCTCAAATGTTGAACATAGGTGTATCCTGGCAGTTCTTTGGCTGAAGTCGCAGAGGCGCACCAGTGCCTGACTGGAAGGAACTGGTACCATAGGTGCCCTGTGAACTGTGAGGAACAGAGTGGTAGACCTCAAGAATTGAACTGAATTAGGTTTATTGTCACATGCACTCAAATGCGTACAGTGAAAAGTTTACAAGTCACTACATTATGGCGCCATCTTGGGTTCAATGTACCTAGGTACAGATTCTTCAGTACAAGCTCTTAGGAAAAACAAAATTAGAAAAATAAAGAAATAAAGAGTCCAGCGTTACAGATCATAGGAATAAATTAGAAAAATAAAGAAATAAAAGTTCAGAATAACAGTCTTTCCAACCCAGTCCACACTGGCACTCAGCCTCCAGTATAGAAAGAGAGACCCCCAATACCAAGCCACCACCAGCACTGGGCCTACCAACATAGGAGTCACCCCACTTTGGGTGCCATTTCTTCACCACTAGGCCCACCTCGCTGATACCTCTGAACCCAGACTCAGCCTAGAACCAGGAGTCCCCAGCTATGCTGCTGCCACCAACTTAACAATAACCAAAAGCCTGAGGACAGAGAGATGGCAAGAGTGATGTGTTAGCATGTGACAGATGGATATAACGCAGTAAAGTGTGAATTGGTATATTTTGATGAGGAGAATAAGACGTGATAATTCCAAAAGAAGGTGCAAAGGCTGAGATATGTGTGCGTTAATGGGGTAGGGCAAGCTAACAATAATAAATCAGATGACATGATGAGCTTCATAAATAGGAGCACTAGCATAACAACGAGATTGTTACATCAATCCATTATAACACATAGGTTCAGCCTCAACTAGAGTATTGTGTTTAATTCTAGGTGGGACACTTTTAAAAAGTCACAAAGGCTTCAGAGTGGGTGCCAACAAGATATAAGGGAATAGTTCCAGGGTTCTGTTATGTAGATAGATTGGTGAAGCTGAGGCAGTTCTTTGAGAAGAAAATGTTGTGAGGAGATTTGATGGCAGTGGTTCAAATTCCTTAGGGACAAACAGTAGATAGGGAGAGACTGTTCCAGTTGGCAGAAGGGTCACGAACGAGATATGAACGATTCAAGGTAATGGCGCAAGAACCAGAGCAAGATAAGGAAAATGCAGGGAGTGTTTATAGTCTAAAATTCATTACCCAAGAGTGTGGTGGAGGTAGATTCAACTAAGTCCTTCCTTCAAAAGGGAATTAGATAATTATATAAATGGAAAAAGGATGTAGAACTACAGAGAAAAGGCAGAGAAGTGGACCAAGTTGAATATGTTTGCCGAGGACTGGGATCTTCGGTGCTGTAATTATTCTATAATTCCACTTTTGCATTATTCGAGGATCCTAGGAATTGAAGATCCTCATGGACAAGGTCACACAAGTAGTGGACTGCAGATTTGGTCCTTTGCAAAAGCCATTCATTTTCTGCTGCAGTACAGACTGTGCAGGTCACTGTCCTAACAGCACCCTGAACCAGACAATAAACTGTCTGGGATAAACTGCCAAGCATGAGATATTGTTTACAATTACAATTGTTTAGAACAATTCCCAGACTGCTGGTGTGGCTCCGCAACTTCAAACACCCTACTCTTAACCTCTAGACTGAGAGTCATGAATGAGCCACAAAACACATCCCAACCAGGCCATGTACATCTCTACATTTAGGTCTAACAGCTGTGACATGAATGATGGTGAGAATCCATCCAACAGAAATGCCATTGATGGCAAAATCAGGCTTAGAGGTGAGAATGGACTTGTAATAATGAATCCAGTGAAGAATGTGCCACAAATCCACTCACAGTGTAACTCACTGACTCTACTGTTTCCAGGAACTTTTCTACATTAGCAATGATGCACAACCTGACAGTACATTTTGACAACAGAGGAGACGGTGGCATAGTGGTACTGTTACTAGCTTAGTAATATAGAGACCTAGACTAATACTGTGCTCAAATCCCACCACAGCAGCTGGTATATTTTAAATTCAATTGATAACTCTGAAATATTGGAAAGGCAAATCAGGGCAGGACATATACACTTAATGGTAAGGTCCTGGAGAGTGTTGCTGAACAAAAAGACCTTGGTGTGCAGGTTCCTAGTTCCTTAAATTTGAAGGCACAGGTGGACAGATAGTGAAGAAGGCATTTGGTGTGCTTTCCTTCATGGGTCAGTGCATTGGGTATAGGAGTTGGGAGGTCAAGTTGCGGCTGTACAAGACATTGATTGGGCCACTTTTGGAATACTGCGTACAATTCTGGTCTCACTGCTATAGGAAGGGTGTTGTGAAACTTGAAAGGGTTCAGAAAAGATTTACAAGGATGTTGCCAGGGTTGGAGGGTTTGAGCTACAGGGAGAGGCTGACTAGGCTGGGGCTTTATTCCCTGGAGAATCGGAGGCTGAGGGGTGGCCTTATAAAGGTTTATAAATTCATGAAGGGCATGGTTAGGGTAAATAGCCATAGCCTTTTCCTCAGGATGGGGGAGTCCAAACTAGAGGGTACAGGTTTAAGGTCAGAGGGGAAAGATTTAAAAGGAACCTAAAGGGCATTTTTTTTACGCAGAGGGTGATGCATGTATGGAATGAGCTGCCAGAGGAAGTGGTGGAGGCTGGTCCAACTACAACATTTAAAAGGCATCTGGATGGGCATATCAATAGGAAAGGTTTAGAGGGATATGGGCTAAATGCTGGCAAATTGGTCTAGATTTATTAGGATACCCGGTCGGTGTAGATGAGTTGGACCAAGGGGTCTGTTTCCATGCTGTATATCTCTATCACTCTAATATAAATCTAATCTCAGTGATCATGAATTGTTTGTTGTAAAAATGTTTTGCTCACTAATGTCCTTTATTGAAAGAAATCAGCCTTCCTTATCTGGCCTGGCCTACACAGCACCCTCAGTAATGTGATTAACTCTTAGCTTTCATCTCAAATATGGCCTAGCAAACCAAGAGCAATTTGAAATGAGTATTAATGCTGTGAAAGAATAAGAAGCTGTAGCCAAACTTTGCAGCCAACTCAGGCCTTTGAAGAGTTTCTACAATGCTGGGCTCCCATGCATCCAGTGCAGAGGGAGACTGAGCATTCCTCATCAGCTGACCAGCTGGCAAGGGTATTCTCTGACATCTTCAACCTCTCCTTACTTTGATCTGAAGTTCCCAACTGCTTCAAGAAGACCACCATCATTCCGGTGCCTATGAAAAATACTGCCGTGTGCCACCAAGTGGCTCTGACCTCCATAATTATGAAGAGCTTCAAGAGGTTAGTCATGGCTCACATCAGCTCCAACCTACCAAACTGCCTTAATCCTTTGCAATTCACCTACTGGCGCAACAGGTCCACAGCCATCTCTGTGGCCCGACATTAATCCCTGGAGCATCCGGATAGCGAGGATACCTGTGTCAGGCTCCTAGTTATTGACTACAGCTCTGCTTCCAACACCTTAATTCCAAACAAACCCATCTCTTAACTCCGAGACCTAGGACTCTGCTCCCCACTCTGTAACTTGATCCTCAACTTCCTTACCCATAGGCCGTAATCAGTAAGAATAGGCAACAACACTTCTTCCAGCATAATCATCAACACTGGTGCCCCGCAAAGCTGCGTACTCAGCTCCCTACTGTACTCCTCTTATACTCATGACTGTGTGGCCAAATTCCGCCCCAACTCCATTTACAAGTTTGCTGAAAACACCACCGTTGTAGGTCAGATCTCGAACAAAGATGAGACAGAATAAAGGAAAGAGTGCTTGGTGGCCTGGTGTAAAGGTAACAGTCTCTTCATCAACGTCAGCAAAATGAAGGAGCTGGTCATTGACTCCAGGAAGATGAGTGGAAGTCACGCCCTTGTCTGCTTCAATGGTACTGAGGTGGAGTTGGTCGAGTGTCAAGTTCCTTAGAATAATGATCACCAACAAGCTGGCCTCGTCCACCCATGTCAAGAAAGCACAACAGCATCTCTACATCCTCAGAAGGCTAAGGAAATTAGGCATGTCCACAAAGCCTCTTACCAATTTTTATAGATGCACCATAGAAAGCATCCTATGTGGATGCATCACTGTGTGATTTGGTAACTGATCTTCCCAAGACTGCAAGAAACTACAGAGAGTTGTGAACACAGTCCAATCCATCACACAAACCAACCTTCCAACCATTGACTCCATCTATACTTTCTGCTGCCTCGGGAAAGCAACCAACATAATCAAAGACCCCTCCCACCCAGGTTATATTCTCTTCCACCCTCTTACGTCGGGCAGAAGATATAAAAGTTTGTATATACATACAAACAGATTCACGAACAGCTTCTCCCCCATTGTTATGAGACTTCTGAATGGAACTCTGAAATTTTAAATTTAATGTCGATTTCGCTTTCTGCAATGGTAACATTGTATTCCTCGCTCTGTTCTATTAGCCTAATGGACTTTGCATGGTATAATCTGCCTGTACTGCACGCAAAACAAAACTTTCCACCGTACCTAGATATATGTGGCAAGAGTAAATGAAATCAAATTAAAGTGATTATTGTTCATTAGTTCTGTCAAGAAATGAAAGCAAAATAAAGAGACAGCACTTAAACTCACCAAAAAATATTGGCAACACGTGGCTGGTCTGTGAGCATTAGAAAACAGAAAGAACGGCTAAAGCTTTTAGTTCTGATTAAAAATCTACACCAAAAATGTTAACCTGTCGTTGCTTTTTACGGAACATGAGAGACCTTTTGTATAAGGCTTTAAGAATTAGCTTTTATTTCAGTTTCTGTGGAAGGCAATGGCCTTAATTTTCTGATATAAGGAGCAGCAAATAGAACATTACAGCGCAGTACAGGCCCTTCGGCCCTCGATTCAATTGAATTCACTAATCTGTCTCTGCACCAGGAGGAAGTGCCAATATAAGCACATAAGCAGCTCTTAGGCAGGACGTTTAAATTTCCAAATGTTTGGTTTTACCCTGCTCAGATTGCTGCACGATTCTCTGCCATAGTGTGATCAGAGGGCCAGAACTATGGAGCAAAAACAAAGTTGCTGGAAAAGCTCAGCAGGTCTGGCAGCATCTGTGAAGGAAAAAACAGAGCTAACGTTTCGAGTCTGGTGACCCTTCCCCAGAACTATGGAGGGTTGGGCTGTTTGCCTTATAATCATCCTGGCTTTTTCATAGATTTACACTCTACTTGCCCCAAGCATGTGTAAAATCTGCTGAGCAACTCAACTTGATGTAAATCAGCCAGCAACCATAGCAACCGGCATTCGATAGGTAGCTCCTCCCCATTCTGACATTGTTTTATTCCCTCATGGGACATGGGCATCGCTGACTGGGCCAGTATTTATTGCCCGTCCACAATTGCCCTTAAGGTTGTGGTGAGCTGCCTTCTTGAACCGCTTCAGTCCACGTGCTGTGGGTTGACCCACAATGCCAAGACGGAGGGAATTCCAGGACTTTGACCCAGCTACAGTGAAGGTGATCTCTTTCCAAGTCAGGATGGTGAGTGGCTTGAAGGGAAACTTGCAGGTGGTGGTGTTCCCATTTATCTGCTGCCTTTATCCTTCCAGTTGGAACTGGTTATGGGTTTGGCAGGTCTAAGGATTCTTGGTGCATCTTGTTGAATGTATATACTGCAGTTTCTGTACAGAAGATCTGGGCCATATTGTTTCACAGCTGCTCATTCAAAGTTCAATGGTAATTGAAGAACATGAAGAAAATATTCAGCAGGTCCAGCAGCATCTGTAGAGTGAGGGGAACTGGGTTAAAGCTTCAAGTCAATGAAACATTGAAGAATAGAAAACAGGAGCAGGAGTAGGCCATTCGGCCCTTTGAGTCTGCTCCACCATTAAACATGATCATGGCTAATCATCCAAATCACTGTCATGTTCTTGCTTTCTATCTCTTGTTCCCTTTAGCCCTAAGAATTATATCTAACTCATTCTTGAAAACATTAACTTTGTTTTTGTCTTGTTGCATGTGTCACTTGACCCATTCATTGTTTTCAATGCTTTTTGCTGTTTGCATTTTCAATTGGTCTACAATAATATTCAGAATAATTTTCTCGAAAGGGCTTACATTTCCATAGTACCTTTCTCAACTTTTGAATATCCCAAAGGACTTTGTAGCCAATGAATTACTTTCTTGAAGTGTAGTCACCGCAATAATGGAGAAGAAAAATGCAGAACAAGCTGTTAAAATTGGCCAAGATTTCTTCATCCATCATTTGAAGATGCATTTCATGATAATTTGAAACACCATGTAATATCATGGAGGGCTACAAAAAGAAGATGGATTTTAAATACGTGGAAGAAAGCTGAACAGCATATGTCAAATTTGCTGTTTAACCAACCCCTGCATAGAAAGGAACAGGAGCTCTTGGATTTACCAAATCTCAACAGGGAGATTTTGGCAGTCATCCAATTGTACAAAATAAAAAAGAAAGAGAAAATAATGTGCATTTCCTTAGGCTGGATGTCCCAAAGCATGTTACAGCTAATGAAGTACTTTTAAAATGTGCTCACTGTTGAAATGTTGGAAACACAGCAGCCAATTTGCACAGATTCCATTGCAAATGTCCCTTTTGACACTGACCCTCGATGGTCTATTTGTTTGGCTGTTGGTGACAAGTCTATCCGGTTTCCTTACTGTTAACGCAAGAAAGTGAGGCTGATGAAAAAATCAGCAGCGGCCAGTGCATTCTGTGAGCTTCCTTGTTCACACTTGTTTATCTCGTGCTTCATCTTTATTCCCTCATTTCCTTAAACTGCAAACTCATGCGTGAAGCCATCCCCAGTTCTGCAGCAACGGATTGTCCTAACTCAAAAGGAAACATGGGTGAATAGTGTGTGACCCATGCCTATGAATCAGAAATCCCTGAGTCTCATTTCTGGGACATGAGCACAATATCCTGGCAATCCAGTGCAGTATTGAAAAAGCATTGCACCATATTTGGGATGAGATATTAAATCCAGGCCGTGCCTTCTTTTCTCAAGTCCCATGTTCCTGAAATGCAGGTGCGGGAGGATAGAACTGGAGTCAATCTTCATACAGTTATATCAGCAGTTATTTACAGAGATACACAATTCAAATATGTACCTCTTCACTCCATAGTTTCAGGCAATGCTCATACAGTTAAAGTAATGTCCAGTGTCTGCGTGTAACTAAATGCAATGATATATAATTAACAGATTCCCTTTTCCCCTTAAATAGTAATTGAAATTTACATGTACAAATCAGCATTCCCTCCCCCCCAGGATTCAACAATTTCTTTGGACATAATTTATTTTAGTAAATCAATTCAAAAATTGAGTCCTAGAATCTACCCATTTAAATTTAGAGATTTGTTTTCTCTTATGCATTTGTTTCAAGCCAGCAAAGTCAATCTGTAATGTTTTCTCCCTCACCTTTTCATTGAGTGTACATTATCCACAATAAAATAGGATAATTATCTACAAGACATTCAACAGGTATTGTTGCTTCAATATGCCCATTGTACAGAATCTCAATTAAAATATTTGACAAGTAGAAATGTGCATCCAAGGCTACCACAAGAACCAGTGTTTCAGCACCCAAACTACTTTAAACAGGGTTCTATTTCCATAGCATCCAAAACTCAAGGGCAATATTTCCAATTCTGGAAAATTACGAAGTCATGGTTACTGGTGTACCTATCAGGAAGATTAACATTGTATTCTTTGGGTCAGCTAAGTTTAGGAATTTAAGTACACACTATCCAAATGCAACTTCTTGAAGGTTTTATTATCCTTGAAACACTCTTGAATTCAAGGCTTTTCTCTCAATACTTAACTCCAACTCATCAGAACTGTTCTGAGGAAGGGTCAGTGGGCCCAAAACATTAACTTGGATTTCTCTCCACAGATGCTGCCAGACCTGCTGAGGTTTTCCAGCAATTTCTGTTTTTGTTTGCAAAAACAAAACTAGAATCTGATCTAGTCTGAGTGTACAACTAGCTCAACTGATCAATCAAGCTTTGCATTTACTCTGTCCCTTTGTCAGATATGACAGCATCTTTCCATGATGTCCCAGCATGATTAATTGGGATGGAAGTAACATTCATCACATTGAATTGTTCATTTAAAGTTATTCCAAACCTAAAGTCCTCAAAAACACTATAAATGTAACACCTAGTTTTAAATTCCTGTGTATCCCTATTAATAATATATTCTTCAAATTCCACACTGCCACCCCCTAAGGAATCTGCCTGAAATCTTCTCTTTACAACACCGTTAAAACATTGCAAGATCTGGTTTTACTCAAATGTGACCTATTGTCAGCAAAACAGATCTCACTGTAAACATGGAGACATCATTCAGACCACTGTTGCATTTGTTTAGTTTCCACAGTTTTGATTTTGGATCAACTGCCTGTTTTCACAGTTTCAGAAACAATTCTCTCTGAAAACTCTTGCTGTGCAGATAAGTAGCTTTTGTGTCGCTCAGCCTGCACTCCTGTGGTTTTTTTGGAGTGAAAAAGATTTTTAAGATTACTTTTTCAGCTGTGGGAGAATCCATTCTAACATCTTTATCACCCTGTCATTCTTCAAAAATCCTGGCAACAATCCTGACTTATAGCGTTTAAATCCAATTTGTAAGGACCCTTTCACTACAAACTCACTTATGAGTGGAATCTCCCAGCAATGGGAGGAAATTTAACCAAAGGATAGCAATGGATCAGAACCCTGCCATCTTCTCACTTCCACCCAATTGAAATTCTAGCCTCCAGATGAGGCTCTTAGATGTTCAATCAAATGTACTTAAAACCATTTAAGGGCTTATTCCGAACTGGCTTCTAATTACCTGAAGATCATAAGATGTAGAACCAGAAATAAGTCTTTAAGCCCATCGAGTCTGCTCAGCCATTCAATGAAATCATAGAATCCATATTGTGTGGAAACAGGCCATTTGGCTCATCAGGTCCACACCAAACCCCCTCCCCGGCAAAAGAGGATCCCAATCTGACCCACACACATACCCAATCCCTGTGACCCTGAATTTCCCATGGCTAATCCACCTAACCTATACATCCGTGGACACTATGGACTACTTAACATGACCAATCCACCTAACCTGCACATCATTGGACTGTGGGAGGAAACCAGAGCACCCAGCAGAAGTCCACACAGACACGCGGAGAATGTGCAAACTCCACACAGACAGTCTTCTGGGGATGGAATCAAACCCAGGTCCCTGGCGGTGTAAGGCAGCAGTGCTAACCACTGAGCCACCCTGCCATCCCATAAATCCAGATTCAAAACAAGTTTGAGGGATTGAATAGCCTAAATTGATTGTATGACCACAACAGATCAGGAAAAACTCCGAACAAGTAATACTTGCTTTCCTGTCTCGGAGTTAACATAGGATTGTGGTTCATTTACTCGTAAAAGTTAAATGCATGGGGATAAAATTTTGTAAAGCCAGCTGTTTTTATGATTTTACAATTGCAGATGGTGAACTCACAGCTTCCACAATCTGAATGGCCTAGTTTTTCTTTGTCTGTGAATAAGGATGACCTATTTTTGAGACAGGAAGCAGTAAAATCTGTGTAATTCATTTGCAGGCCATAATAAAATCATGAGAAATAGGAGCAGGACTAGGCCATTTGGCCCATCTAGCCTGCTCTGCCATTCAATAGGATCATGGCTGATTCAGAATTCCTCAAGTCCACTTCCCTGCATTTTCCCCTGAATCCTTTTTCCCCTATAGATCAAGAACATATCTATCCCAGTTTTAAAAATACATAAGGACTCTAGCCCTACAGTCCTCTGTGGCAAGAAGTTCCAAAGACTCTGAACCGTTTGAGAGAAGGAATTATCTCAGTTTTAAATTGGTGCCCATTATATTTTGTATCTATGTCGTCTGGTCCTAGACTCTACCATGAAGAGAAACATTGTCTCAGCATTTACCCTGTCAAGCTCCATAAGAATCCTATAAGTTTCGATGTGATCACCTCTTATTCTTTCAAATTCCAACAAGCAGAATCCCAATCATAAGACAGTCACTCCATACCCAGGATCATCCTAGTGAACCTTCACTGAACTGCCTCCAATGAAATAATATCTTCTCCTAAATAAGGGGACCAAAACTGCTCTCAGTACTCCAGATGTGGTCTCAACAGCACCTTGTATGGTTACTATAAGACTTCCCTACTCTCATATGCCAACACCTTTGAAACATGGGCCAACATTGCATTAGGAGGTGTGTGACGCTTAATATTGCCATTTCGGAGACCAGTTTTGAGCCAGAGCCAGGGCTTTTCCAAGCTGGTGGTGTTTACCATCAGAAACATTTGGGGGTGTGAGTGAGGTCATCAAGCCCACTCTGGCAACCTGGAATTGCTTTATGCTGGCAGCAGCCGATGAAATTGCTGTTGCCAGAAATGCCATCCAATTAAGGAAGGCACCTTGGTCCCTCAAGATCTGTTAGTGCAATCAGAGAGCTCATCAACCACAACAGCACCATCCAGAGTCGTGGTCACTGCTGGAATTGTAGGTACAAGATCATAGCGTATTGATGGATGCACATCATCATTACTGGGTATGTGGAATCTAGGGGAGCCAGTGCCAGTCAGACAAGATACAGGCCGCTAATGACAGCTGGCAGTGAAGTCACTGAGTGCAGTCATTGCTGCCAAGAAGTACCTTCATGCTCAAATGTACCCAGAAAGGGGCATCCACCCCCAGATCTGGTGATCTCCCCATTGATAAAGATCATAGAATCATAGAATCCCTACAGTGTGGAAACAGGCCCTTCGGCCCAACAAGTCCACACCAACCCTCAAAGTATCCCACCCAGACCCATCCCCCTATAACCCACCAAATCTACACATCACTATGGGCAATTTAGCATGGCCAATCCACCTAGCCTGCACATCTTTGGACTGTGGGAAGAAACCAGAGAACCCGGAGGAAACCCACGCAGACACGGGGAGAATGTGCAAACTCCACACAGACAGTCGCCCGAGGGTAGAATTGAACCCAGGTCCCTGGCACTGTGAGTCAGTAGTGTTAACCACTGAGCCACCGTGTCGCCCCTAAAATGCCAGCAAAAGCAGAAAAAGGGTCTTAATCGACCCATAGTTCCAAGGCAGGCAGGCTGTCGGCCACCTTTATGAGTGCTGGCAAAATGCCTTGGTGCTGGGAAGGTATCGAGTACATCATCTGTTGCCCTCCCACTCCATTTCACCAGCCCTCCCCCCTTGTGACACCAAGTTCATAGGGCCTGGAAAATCACAGCCACATTGTTTCCAAACAGGAGTCAGACTGGAACAAGTTGGTGGGTTTCCTTTGCTCAAGAATAGGAGTGAAAGGGGTGGATTGTGTGACAATCTGCTCAGTCTGCAGTTACATTTACCAATAATACCTTTTCATTTCTTCATTAAAAAAGTTCACTTCCCCAGCTGTCATTGTGGAACTTGAACTCATGTCACCATTTGTTTAGTTCAGTACTACTAGATTGTCAATGCATCAAAACACAGAAATTAGGAGCAGGGGTAGACCATTCAGCCCTTCGAGTCTGCTCTATCATTGAATATGATTACGGCCCATCCTCTATCTCAATGCCCTATTTATAATTTCTCTCCATTCACCCTGATGGCTTTAATTTTTAAAAGGTTGCCCATCACTTTGTTGAAGAAAGGCAGTGACCTGGCCTCACAGCCTTCTGTGGTACAGAATTCCACAGGCTGACCACCCTCCAAGTGAAAAAACGCTTCCTTATCTTAGTCCTAAATGGCTTACTCTGTATCCTGAGACTGAGTCACCTTATTCTAGACTCCCAAAATGGGAAACACCCTCCTTGCATCTAGTCTGTCCAGCCCAGTTAGAATTTTATCTATTTCGGACAGATCCCCTCTCAACGTTCTAAACTCTAATCAATACAGGCCCAGTCAAACAAAACTTTCTCATCAGACAGTCATGCAATCCCTGATATCAACCCAGTGAACATCAGCTGCTCTCCCTCGAAAACAAATATATCTTCTCTTGGTTCGAGAGACTGAAACTGAACAAAATACTCCAGGACAACAAGGTGCAGGGCTGGATGAACACAGCAGGCCAAGCAGCATC
>NC_063337.1:13755347-13828561 GCF_021869965.1 Rhincodon typus
GATGCTGCTTGGCCTGCTGTGTTCATCCAGCCCTGCACCTTGTTGTCTCGGATTCTCCAGCATCTGCAGTTCCTACTATCTCTGATTCAAAAATACTCCAGGAGTTGTCTTACCAAGGTCCTGTTTAACTGCAGTAGACAGTCCAACTTCAGATGACAAATCTAGCAATACTTTATTATCAAACCCTTTTCTGGCACATTTCCAAGTATTCCACAACACTTTTGAGGATGGGAAAAGACAACTGAGATAGATTCAACTATCCTTCCTCTCTTCGGAAAATCTCAACACCTTTGCTCAACTCGATCCCTTCTCTTTCAAAATATCTCCAGTTTCTTCCATGTGCCTTACAGCCAGAGTGTTAAAAATTATCTGCCTCCCTTCCTCATTGGCTTCAGTCTTCCGGTATTATTTTAATCTCTTTGCCTTAGAGAATAAATTTGCTTGAATTGATTTTGAGAATTCCCTCCTGAATCATAAGGCCTTCAATTAAATGTTTTCTTAAGTTTCCACTTTTACGTCAAATTAAAAAAGCAATCCTTTAATCTTTCCTCATAAATGTAATACACACAAAGCCCAGAACCATTCTTTTCTGTGCTCTCAGGGGGCAGTTATATCCTTCGTCTGATGAGGTGACCAGAACTGCACACAATGCTCCAGATAGAGTCGGATCCAATAGCAAGGAACAATGGTGCGTTCTTTAAAAAAAAATGCTCTGTATCCCACTATCTCATTAATTTTAATTTGCTTGAAGGAACAATTTGCAGCATTTGTCCTGGTAATTGCCAATAATCTGAATGTGACAGATTAATGTAATATTTTGATAATGGTTCCTAAGCAAAGGCAAAATTATAGGGATATCACCTAGCATTTTAAGGGTGCAGCATTTTTACTAACTGCTAGAAGACATTTTTTTTCTTTCAAGACAGCTGTTTACTGAAATTGGTGGGCCACAGTTTTTCAATCTTCAACGTTATTTATGTAGTCCTTATGTGTAGTATCCAATAATGATGCCAGCTTGTACCATTCCCAGCTAGTTGTCATGATCTGTATATGCATGGGCTGAAAATATGGTAAAAGCAGGCTCAGCAGTAGTTTTCAAAAGTGAATTGGATACGTACTTGAAAAAGAAGGATTTGAAAACATATGAAGGACAACTGGGAGTTGTGGTGGTGATATGGTGAAGGAAAGAACTAGCACTTTTGCAAAGAGCTGACAAATAGACGATGAACTGAATGGTCTCCTTATCCACTATACAATTGCAAGAAGTATTTGAAAATGCAGAGGGTAACAAGGCTTTATCTGCTGTTTGGGGAAATCACAGAATCCCCACAGTGTGGAAGCAGACCATTCAGTCCATCAGGACCACAGTGATCCTCCAAAGAGCATCCAAGCCAGAACTACCCCATCCCTGTAATCTTGTAATTCCCATGGTTAATGCACCCAGCCAGTACATCCCTGGACTCTATGGGCAATTTAACATGGCCAATCCACCTAAGCTGCACATCTTTGCACTGTGGGGGGGAGGAAACCACAGCACCCAGAGGAAACCCACGCAGACACGGGGAGAATGTGCAAACTCCACACAGACAGTTGCCGAAGGGTGGAACCGAACACAGATCCCTGGTGCTGTGAGGCAGCAGTACTAACCATCGAGCCACTGTGACTACCGTAGATTCCAGGACTGGCAATAGACAGCTACAATTTATAAAGCCTCCTTTTGGGATGCAGCAAGTGCAGTGACACAATTCTTTCGAAAAAGTAAATATGTGGAGTAATGAAAAAAAACAAACTAATGCAGATTAACAGGAGCGTAGTCTCAAGGTAGGAGGCCAATAATTTAGGGCTGAAATGAAGAGGATTTGCTTCACTTAAAAAGTTGTGAATCTTTGACTTCTCTATCCAAGAGGGTCGTGGATAGTTTATTATTGAATCAATTTAAGGATAGGAGATGGACAAATCATTCGTCTCCCAGGATGTCAAGAAACACAAGGACTGGGCCAGGAAATGGAGGTGAAGCCTAGATCAGCCATGATATTATAGCTGCTAGTCTCGCTTCGTGCGTGTATGGAACAAGCTGCCAGAGGAAGTGACGGAGATGAGCACAATTACATTATTTAAAAGGCATCTGGATGAGTGTATGAATAGGAAGGGTTTAGAGTAATATGGGCCAAATGCTGGCAAATGGGACTAGGTCAGATTGGGATGTCTGGTCAACGCTGATGAGTTCGTCCAAAGGGTCTGTTTCCGTGCTGTGTGACTCTATGACTCTATAACACAAGCACACAAAAATTGGGGCAGGAGTATCTTAGAATCATGGAATCCCTACAGTGCAAATAGAAGCCAATCAGCCCATTGAGACAGTATCGATCCTCCGAAGAGCATCCCACCCACATCCACAGCCCCACCCTATGCCTGTAAATCCGCATTCCCCATGGCTAATCCTCCTAGGCTGCACATTCCTGGTCTGTAAGAGGAAACTGGAGCACCCGGCAGAAACCTGTAGATGAGCCTGCTCTCACGTTTACTTCTTGTAAATTATTCGTCCGTTGTCAACTGTTCAATTCAATCTAGGACATGCACCCAGCCAGACACATCCCTATCCCATGAACAATTTGAGGAATTCAATATGGCAGAGCAGACTCATTAGATCTACTCCTGATCCTAATTCTTGAGCAATTATGTTCTGTTAAAATTAGAGAAAATGGCATCTTCCCATCAACTATGTTTCAAAGCGAAACAGGACAGAGTCACATATCCTGGTCTAGGCGTGGGAGGTTTAAACATTAAGGGGAGACTGTCCCCTACAGGAGCAGGAAAAGATCAAAATCAGCTTCTTGTTTATGAACAATCCAGGCTAAATCCCATTCAAACGTGAGTCAGTGGGAAAGGAGGCCTCTGTTTCCTTGTGAGGCCTACTGGAGATCTCCAGGCTCCACAGAAAACTACAAAGTTTTGGGCCTCCTCAAGCTCTGAAATCAGTTCACCGGGTTGATTCCAGGGATGAAAGGGCTGTCTTATGAGGAGCAGTTAAATAGCTTGGACTGGCTGGAGTTCAGAAGAATGAGGGGGGATCTGATTGAGGGATATAAAATGCTAAAAGGGGATTGATAAGGTGGAGGTTGAACAGATGCTCCCCCCGCGAGACAGTCTCAAACAAGCGGTCATGGATATAGAGTGAGAGGACGTAGGTTCAAAACTGAGATGAGGAGAAATTATTTCTCTTGGAGGGTTTTGAATCTGTGAAACTCACTGCCCCAGAGTGTAGTGGAGGCAGAATCAAACAACAGATTGAAGAAAGAAATTATGTGTTTCTGATGAAAAACAGGGTAAGGGGCTATGGATAACACAATGTGGAGCTGGAGGAACACAGCAGGCCAGGCAGCATTAGAGGAGCAGGAAAGTTGACATTTCGGATGAGAAAAATTTTTCTGAAGAAGGGTCTGACCTGGCCTGCTGTGTTCCTCCAGCTCCACACTGTGTTATCTCTGACTCCAGCATCTGCAGTTCTTGCCATCTCAAAAGGGCGATGGAAGCAGGCAGGAGAGTGGAGTTGAGACTAGAATAAGATCAGCCATCATCGTGTTAAATGGTGGAGGAGACTTGAAGAGCTGAATTGCCTACATCCACTCCTAATTCCCATGTTCCTAAATGTTTGCCCGCTAGGCTGACTTGTCGGGAATTTCATAGTCACTTTCTGCTCAGACTGCTGAGTTAAAATTGGAGTCAGGTCTTGAGTACGACATGTTAACGAGTACGCCGCCATGTTTGAGCAGGTTAAAATTATGATCATTCGCCTCACATTGTCTGCAGGGTAGGCAAGTTATCTACCCGGCTTTAATTGATCAACTGCCAGGGCAGGTTGGGTTAAAACCATTACCCCTTTATAATGCATTTTAAATTACTATCTGAAAAGGAAGAATGTACAACACCGCAGCAGGAAGACAAGGGAGTGTTTTCTCATTCATGAGATGTGGACATGGTCGGCTAGACGAGTATTTATTACCCATCCACAATTGACTTTGAGAAGATGGTTGTGAGCTGTCTCCTTAATCACTGTAGTCCTTCAGATGTAGAGACACCCACAGTGCGCTTAGGGAGGGAGTTCCAGGATTTTGATCCAGTCACAGTGAAGGAATGGCAATATATTTCCAAGTCAGAATGATGTGCAGCTTGGAGGGGAACTTGCAGGAGGTGGTGTTCCCATGTATCTGCGATCTCTGTCCTTTAAGGTGGGAGAGGGCACAGGTTTGGAAGGTGCTGTCTAAAGAGCCTGAATGAGTTGCCCCAGTGAATCTTGGAGATGGGGTTTGTTGTGAATTTGTGTAAGTAGGGTGGACTGTCACTTTAAGAGTCTGATCATATGATGTAGTGATGGTGTCATTAACCATTGTGGGTGGGAAACAGCTTAGTCTACCCTTGCTGCCTGTTAAATAAACATCTCCTTAAGGAAGCTCCTGTTTCTTTGAATGTAAAAGTTTCCACACTGGTGGGGAAGGGATTAAAAGTTAAAGCTGGTGGATTTTGTGTTAATCAAGTGGGCTCTTTTGTCCTAAATAGTGTCAAGCTCCTTGAGTGTCTTTGGAGATACAGTCATCCGGGCAAGTTTTCCATCACACTCCTGACATGTGCCTTGCAGATGGTGCACTGTCTTTGGGGAGACAGAATTCCTAGCCTTTGACCAGGAATGATTTGCACACAGGGAATTGTTTCCTTGGAATGGCCTCTTTCTGGGCTATAACAATTCCATAACTGTGTGAATTGAATTATTTTCACACTGAGATTGTCACTCAGATTCCTACAAATTCAGCGTCATAGTCATATTAAAGTCTAATACTAAATATTTTCTAAAGTCTGGCATCACCAGCCTTAGCCAGACCATGAGATAGTAAGAACTGCAGATGCTGGAGTCAGAGGCAACACAGTGTGGAGCTGGAGGAACACAGCAGGCCAGGCAGCATCAGAGGAGCAGGAAAGTTGATGTTTCGGGACAGGACCCTTCTTCAGAAAATTTTCAGAAGATTTTTCCGAAGAAGGGTCCCAACCCAAAATGTAAACTTTCCTGCTCCACTGATGCTGCCTGGCCTGCTGTGTTCCTCCAGCTCCACACTGTGTTAACCAGGCTATGCATCCCTTGTGATCCGGAGAATCTTTTAGATTTGACAAGTTGTCACAGGAATCAGTTATGAAGAAGAGTCATACTGAACTCAAAACATAAACTCACTTTCTCTCCCCACGGATGCTGCCAGACCTGCTGAGTTTCTCCAGTATTCTCTACGTTTTACATAGGATCCAGATTAGCAACGGTGAGCTTTCAATTATGATGTCTTTTACAGGCATTCACCAAGTGCTGTTACACAATCAAAGAGTGTATATTTGGAGTAATCCAAGAACACTGCAGATGCTGGAAAACTGAAATGAAACGGAAAATGCTGGAAATGTGTCAGAAGTATAACATTTTAGCTGAATAAGCAACCACTTATTGGCCAGAGGCTGCTCACACATAACGACAGTAGCTGTGAACTGAAGTTACCTGGGCACTAGCTGCTGGCTTTGGCTGGTTCAGCTCTGAGGGATGACTTAAAGGGGAAATCCTGATTTGGTAGAAGAGTAATGAGGTAATAATAAAGGTGTCCTTGGAGTGAGCCTATAGTGGGAAGACACCAGCGCTCGGATGAGCTGAGGACCCAGCAAGAACAAGATGCCACAGTTTGGGAAGATAAGGCAAGAGGTGTAAAATGAAGGATTTCACTATACTATCAGCAAAAACTTCGCCAAGTGTGGAGAAGACCCCCAGACCTAGAAGAAGTGCCTGGCCTGAGTAACCTTCTATCCTCAGGTATTAGCTTTCATTTTGCTGACCGTTCTGGAAATATCAATCCTAGTGGGTGGTGATAAATTGCATGCTTGCTGTTAACCTTTCTCTAACCGAATGGTGTGAATTGTACGTCTACTTTAACTAAACTAATAAAAGTAGTGGTTAGTTGATATAGACTTGATTCTTGTCCTCTGTGCTGAGCTAATGACTGTTGTCCCGGGAGGCAATCTGACAACACACTGAACAGCATTGTAAGTGTCCCTACACCACATGGACTGCAGCTGTTTAAGAAAGTGGCTCACCACCACCTTCTCAAGGGCAATTAGAGAACGGGCAATACATCCTAGCTTAGCCAATGAGCCACATATCCCTAAAAGCAATATTTTTAAATGTTAAAAGTTTCCCATGTAGACCAAATGTCAAATGAAGAGGTGCCTGAAATTGCAAGAACAAAGCTAACTCTTAGAAAGTGACAATAATATGTCAGCATTTTACTCATTTGATCAGAGCTGAAAAGCTGCAGAGATCTCTTGTAGAGGGCAAAGTGGAAGCAAGAGAAAAAGGGGGTTGACGTAGACTCAGTTGGATTAAAGGTGTCAGAGGGCAGTTTCAGATGAGCAACAGTGGCTGTGTGAAAATGGGGCAAGACAGACAAGCCTCTCGTAACTTGGTATACAAGCTGTTCGCAACAAATACAAATCATTTAGGATTCTTAATAATCACTTCGGAACGTTGAGATTTTCTTTGAAAACCAATCACTGCTGAAACAGAGAAACAATGAGTGTTTTACAATATGGCAGAAGTTAAATAGTCTCTGCCTATGATCCCATCTACTGCCCCTGCTTCCTCTGTGCACAGAATGTAGGTGAATTCATAGTTGCAGTGGTTAAAAATGGCTACACCACCACTTGCAAGTTCCCCTCCAAACCACACATGATCCTCGCTTGGAAATATATCGCCGTCCTTTCAGTGTCACCGAGTCAAAGCCCTGGTATTCCCTTCCTAACAGTATTGTGGGTCTGTCGACGCCCAAAATGTTCAAAGCAGCATCTCACCATGAGCTTCTTTAGGGTAATCAGGAATGAGCAATAAATGCTGGCCCAGCTTGCAACTGCCACATAGAACATAGAACATAGAACATTACAGCGCAGTACAGGCCCCTCGGCCCTCGATGTTTTGCCGACCTGTGAAACCAATCTGAAGCCCATCTAACCTAAACTATTCCATTATCATCCATATGTTTATCCAATGACCATTTAAATGCCCTTAAAGTGGGCGAGTCTACTATTTTTGCAGGCAGGGCATTCCACATTCCATGAAAGATTTTTTAAAAGTAAAGAAAGTTAGGCTTGGGCATCATGCACAATGGTTGTTCAACATCAAGCCTCACTCATAACAAAAGGAGCTTTGGTCAATGTACAAAGAGGTTCGATGAGACACCCATATCCCCTTTTGTGTTTATACTTTCAAAAGGAAATTAATTACACTGGGGGGTAAGAAGATGGTCTTGATTATCCTCAGTTATTTTAAGACAATCAGGAATTCCAGCATTGTTCACTGCCCCAGGCCAAGGTCCAATTTACTGCTCAGAGGCAAAGGTCACATTTTAAAACAATGGCTGAGAAGCCCACTGATAAAGGACAAGGCCTACCAACTGACAAGATATAATAAGATTTAATAAGAATTAAATGCCTCTCTGATAGTGAAACAGTGGAGTATTCAGCAGGCCACAATGATCTTGATTACATTGTATTAGATTGACTGTCTATTGGCCAAAGCATCCGAATACGCCTTTTAAAATATCACTTGGTATTCTCCAAGTTATTCTCTGCCTGAGTGACACTTATTATATCTTGTCAGTTGGTAGGCCTTGTCCTTTATCAGTGGGCTTCTCAACCATTGTTTTAAAATTTAGCCTTTGTCTCTGAGCAGTAAATTGGTCCTTGGCCTGGGGCAGTGAACAATGCTGGAATTCCTGATTGTCTTAAAATGAATGAATCTTGACAACTCTCTATGTATCAGGGATTTACATGTATGATGATGTGCCTGGCATCACATAAGAGTTGAACATTAAGGAGATGAAATCTTTCTGTTGTGCACATTGCTCATTGGACTCTGCACATGTAATCAGGTGTGCTTTGTCAATGGATTCATGGACTAGGGGACATCATACCATTCTCTAAAACAGTGTCACCTTTTCTGGCTAACAGGCACCATATATTGGACAGGAAAGCAGATGACTCAAAGTTATAGACACATTGGAAAAAGTACAAAGATTTACAAAGATGAAAGTACAGCAGAGAAGGATTTTCTCATTCAATGCATGTGGGCATCATTGCATAAGCCAATTTTATTGCCTATTCCTAACTGCCCTTGAGAAAACTGCCTTCTCAAAGTTCCACATTCCTTGGGGTGTAGATAGATCCAAAATGCAGTTAAGGAGGGAGTTTCAGGATTTTGACTCTGACACTGACGGCATATCCAATATGTACAAAGGATGGTGAGTGGCTTTGATGGGAACAACAATCAGGAAAGATAGAGTTTCTTTCTTACTCTTTGGGGAAACATCTTTCCTACATCTACCTTATCAAATCCCTTCAAAATTTGAAAGATTTATTTCAGATCATATCTTAGTCTTGTCTTTCCAAAGATAATTTCTCACACAGGCACAGAATAACTTAGAGAATACAAGTGATATTATAAAACGTTTACTCAGATACTTTGGCCAAGAGAGAGTCAATCTAATACAACCTAATCAAGATCATTGTGGTCTGCTAGATGATCCATTGTTTCGCTATTAGAGAGGCATTTAATTCCATCGACTGTCGTGCAATGTGATGCATTTTCAAGTGTAATCTGGGGCAAAGTTAATTTCCACTTGTAAAAACATGGGTTAATCAATGGCAGCCAATAGGTACTTATTAAAAGGTAATTAACATCTGAAAACTTGATTGAGTGCTTGATGAAATATTGGCGACATCTTCAAGGACTTTCTTTCCTTTACTGTTGAAATTTCTCCTCCATTGTCACCAATTTTCTACCAGCAGGAATCCCATTGGTGGACGATGCAGATCATTGTGCATGCTAGCCGAAGGAAACCACCTCATCACATTTTCTACATCCTTCTCCATAAGGCTATAAAACATCGGAGCATTAGTAGGCCATTCAGCCCATCAGATCTGCTCTATTGTTCAATGAGATCGTGGTTGATCTGATCATGCTTAACTTTACTTTCCTGCTTTTTTCCCAATAACGCTTGATTCCCTTACAATTAAAAATCTGTAAATTTCAGCCTTGATCATGTTTAGATTTATTGTTGCACCTGTATAAAAATACAGTGAAAAGTGTTTTTTTTTGCGTGTTTATGCAAAGTGTCACCACACTGTGGCGCCATCTTGAAACTCTGAATATATTGCAAGATTTTATTGCAATAGAGTTCATCTTTCTCTCTCCTTCTTGTTCCTCCTTTGCTGCTCCTCCAGTCACTGCATGACATTGGCTAGGGTCTCTATAACAAGCTCTGGGATCTCATTTATGGGCCTCTACTGCCACCATCATTGCGACTGCCACGCCCGAGCTGGACCCATGGTCCTAGGAGTGCACGGGTTCTGTACTTCCTGTTCCCCGTCCGACGCTTCTCCAGATGCTACCGCCAGTCATGGATCATCTGGGTTCTCCGCCGTCCCATTCGCCGAGACTTCTGCTCCTACAGGCGCCCGGGCCTAGCCACAGACCCGGATCCTTGGCTCGGCCTGCAGGTCTGGGCCAGGAGAGTCAGCCTGGGACCTGTTTCCTCACTAGCCAGGAAAGCCCGGGCTTGGGTGGAGCTGTGTCTGGTCTCGTCCTGGCTTCTGCCGGAGACTTTCTCCTTCACCCGCCACTCTCTAGGCTTTAAAGAAGAAAGAAAAAGACCGAAAGCAAAAAGAAGAAAGAAAGAAAAAGGAAAAGAAAGCAGGCAGGAGCAGACGAGCCCCTGGAGTCAGACCTGCTACTCCTCCCCCATCTTGGAGTGGCTTACTGACTCAGCCTCTACAGTCCTCTAAGAGATGTTATAAAGATTAAAAAAACACAAATCTAAAGGCTTTGTGTCTTAATACATGGAACGTTTATAATAAGGTAGATGAGGTAGCAGCACATATAGATGTACATAGTTATGATATAGTTGTGATTACAGAGACATGGCTGCAAGGTTACCAAAAATGGGCACTGAACTTCCAGGGATAGTTATTAATTAGAAAGGATAAACAAACAGGGAAAGGAGGTGAGGTTGCTTTATTAGTGAGGACGGATATTGGCTTGGAAAATCATGATGTGAAATCTGATGGGTAGAGATAAACACCAAGGGACAAAAGATGTTGTTGGGAATTATCTGTAGGCTCTCAAACAGTACTGGACATATAAGGGAAGCATTAAACTAGAATTCAGAGATGTATGACTGAGGGTACATCTGTAATCATGGGTGTCTCTAATTTACATATATATTGGATAAACCAAACTAGCGACGGTATGGTGGCGAAAGATTTCCCAGGCTGTGTATTGGCTATTGATTTAGATTTAGATTTTATTGTCACGTAAACTCAAGTACAGGAGTACAGTGAAAAGTGTATAATGTGCCACACAAGCTGCCACCTTAGATACCAAGATACCTAGGTACAAAAATCTTCGGTACTAAGTAGTAAGAGAAACAGAGTTAGAAAGTTAAGCATTACTTCATAGACTACATAGAAAACTAAAGAAATAAGGAAATAGTTAACATTAAAGTCTTTATTAATTTAAACTAGGAAAATAAAGGAATAAGTTAAAAGTTCAACAGTCTTTGTTGAGTCCTCCACTTATCCCTCTCTCCAAGAGACCTCAGCTGTCTGTTCTCGATGCTGCCACCACAGATACTGTCGCTGTTGCTGAAGCTGCCACTCGTCCCATCTCCACCGATGTCTTGGACCATGCCCGGGCAGGATCCACTCGCACACCAAGCTGAGACACCGCCATGAGCCACCAAGAGACCAGCTGACATACTGCCCAGAGATCAGGCCGAGACACTGCCCAGAGACCAGGCCGACATACTGCCCAGAGACCAGTCTGACATACTGCTCAGAGACCAGGCCAAGACACCGACATGAGCCACCAAAAGACTGGCTGAAATACCGCCCAGAGACCAGACAAGACACCACCACAAGCTGTCGCAAGGTTGAGCTGACATACATACCACCAAGAGACTCAAGTGTTGGAAAATATCGCAGTTCCATCTTACCCTGGTTGACCGTGTCTTCTTGATATCATTCACCAATCTTTGCATGTACCACCAGTTTCCCCTACTCTATCCGCTCCCACCAACCAGTCACTCCACTCTGGTTATATGGAAACTGAGAGAGTCAATGAGTGAAATTTAGGAGGTGACTGTGGATTGAGATAGCTCACATAAAATAAGGCAGATCGAAAGAAAGAAAACGCGGATATTTTATCATGGATAAAACATTGAGTTTTAAAATAATTTATTCCTTTGATCCCGTCATGTCCATTCAAAAAATACAAATTCCCTTTTGCTAACTGTTTATAACCATTGAAAGTCAAAATCGTTAAAAAAAATCTTTCGTTTTGTATTGTTAATAGGGATCTATTGTCAGCACATTCTACAAAACATTCTGAAAACGTATTATTTCTTATATTGTAACATGACATTTTTAGATCAATGGAATTCTTAATTTTCACGGGGATCTTACACAATTCCATTATAAATTTTATTGATTTGAAAGGAAAAGTGAATTAGGTTGGCAAAGGTACTTGACAATGGAATTAAAGCACACCTTGGCAATTAATTTCAGTTTTACAGCAAGCAATGGCTTAATGAAGACCTTGGAATATGCTTGAATTTAAACTAATTCCAACTGTACATGCAGAGCTCTAATTTTAATATGTTTGTTTTATTGGCATTCATTCAGCCTAGCACTGTGTCTTATAATTTAAGATAGAAATCTTTGACAGCTTCCCTTGACTTGGGCATTAAATTGTTGCCCCAAGGAATTCTTATCCTTGCCAGTCCTTACTCAAGCACTGTCATCACTCTCTCACATTAGCTATCATTCTTGACATGATTGAATCAAAATTAATCATCACATGCAAACATAAATTCTTAGACAGCAAAGAAGAATAATGAGTTATAACAAAAAATGTCCAAATGTCATAAAAATGGTGTTTCACCAATGCACCTTCTCACATAATTCTGATTGCAATGATGAGGGGCAGAAGACATTTATTAAACAACGTAATAAACAGGGCTGAGCACTAAAGTCACCCTAAATTCAAATCAGCCCAATTCAAATCTGTTCGGATTACAGTGTGCCTACTGGTCAGGTTTTCAGAAAAAGAAAAGAAAATGAAAAGAAAGACTTGCTTTTCACAACCACCAGTCACCTCTCGGTGCTTTACAGCCAATGAGGTATTTTGTAAATGGTCTAGTCTCTGTCGTAATGTCAGGGAACAAAACTAAATGATTAAATGTTGTGGGAAACTCACAAAACAACCTGGTCTGCAAATAAAGTTGCAAATCAAAGCAATAATTAATCCACTTTAGCAGAGAGAGAGTAGTAGTCATCAAGAAAAGGTTATGGAACAGTTGCCAACAATTTTGCCCAAAGTCAATATCAACCGCTCTCTGATGGACTGTGGGCTTGGGTTAAGTGCAAAGTCAGGCTTTCAGTCTTCAACCTGAGCTTCTATCTCAGAACAGCAGCCCTCTACTGTTCCAAAGTGGTATTTCCACTACTGACATCAAGCATGTGACTTTGCTGTGTAATAGACATTAGTGTAAACTTATGGGCAATTCTGTATTCTTTACCCTAATTACACTAGGAGCTTTTTGCCACTTCTTGAAATAGAATTCCCTTGTAAACTTTTTTAGCTTTTTACCTTAATGCCTTTAAGGCACTATTTCAAACCCACCTTCTTACAAAACTTTGGTCACACATACTTACATTTAGTGTACCATTTAGTTGGCTTCAATCCAATGTAAGTAGGATGCCACCTTTCTCCAAAACACAAGTAATGGAGTTGCACAAATCAGTGTGATAAACTTGTGAATTATTGTTTTATATCATGGAATGCAATTCCAATTTGAGCTTATCCTGAATGTAAATAATCGATTTATGGGAAGGGTCAATGCTGAGTCAGGCATCATCTTTAAGATGTACTGTTACATCATTTTTAAAGTTAAGAATACTTTCAAAACAGTCTGGCTAAATGTTTGTCAGGTCATGAATAGGTTTGATGTTGCGATCTTGAATCGTTGGTGTTGCAATTGATATCTTGGTTACCTTGTGGACTGTGATGATACATAGATCTGTGCATACTGGGAAACTAATGATAAAGTCCCTAAGGTTTCAGGTGTCCATCCTGATGAGACATATTGATAAAACAGAAGGATGATACCATTCAAGGGCTGTCAGACCCATTGTAAGCAGTTAGCTTATCATATAGGGACAGCACCACATTGTTCCAGTTTCCCTGATAACAGCTCACCCAGGATACATAAAGGATGATATTTGCATTTGCACCAGTATTTAGTGCACATCCTTCATTCTTTCAGGGTATGTCACTTGGATGGATGTAAAGGCTTCAGCTTTTCTGATAGCTATCCATATGGTGTGTCAAATTGACCGTGTGTACTGTCCAACTGGGATCTGAAAGTTATAACATCAGAGTTACTTCTTGGATTTCGTTAACATGCCCGTGCATCATGAAAGGGAAGTTAGAATCTTCTTTGACTTTGTTCTTTGTTAACCTAATGTCTTCTTGTAGAACATAGCTTGTACATGTCACAAAATGCTGGACAATGTTTTAAGACAATTAGACAACCCACATCATGTGCCAGATTTGGACATTTTATTGTTCTTGATGATGATTGCAGAGTAAAGCATCTGCATATGTTGCTGTTCTGTTACAATCGATAATAACCAATGTCTTTCTACCTGCAATGCATCAATGGGATAATCTTTAGGTTTGAGGGGAAGAGCCTTTCAGAAAGATCTGATAGGTGTAGAGGCAATGTAGAAACAGAGAAAAGGCTGGAGAAACTCAACAGGTCAGGCAGCATCCGTGAAGAGAGAAAAAAATTTAGTGTTTCAAGTCTATGATAAGCCTTCAGAGGTCACTGGACTCAAAACATTAACTCTGTTTCCCTCTCTACAGGTGCTGCCTGACCTGCTGAGTTTCTCAAGCATTTTCTACGTTTGTTTCAGATTTCCAGTATCTACTGTGTTTTGCTTTTATTTGACCTATTCTATAAGCCTTTCAGCTAAATTAGTTTTAATGAAATTGCATTCCAGGCTTTTGCATCAACATCTGCTAATGAATTGGGTGATATTTTCACCTGGCTGTTGGCAGTATATCATGAGCTCAAACCTATGTATCCTGAAGTTGATTCTGTCCTTAAGTAGAATTTCTAGGATTTGGAATGTCTTGTCTGGATCTTTTTGGCCATCACTCAAAATGCTGTACAATTTAACTCTAATCAACGTTTAAAACCCCAAGTCATAAGAAGTTTGGCAGCCGACTTCATTTTGCCCACAATCTGTTGATCTATTTATTCTTTGCTTGAATCGTTTGAATTCTGACAGAATACCAATGGAGCACTAGTCCACATAGGACAGTTTGCTTTCCATTGTAAGTGTAACTTCAGAGCTGGACTAAGACAAATGATGAGCGATAGATGACTGTTAGGAAATCCTCTTTTGACCTTCAGTACCAAATTGCTGTGTCATCAATTACTAGTATCAACTTACTGAATTCTAGAAAACACTTTCCATTACCATAATGTGTTTGTGCTTTTCCACATGTTAGCCCACATCACAGATACCACAGAGATATCTCTAAGTTTATTAACAACCAACTAAGTACTCTAATATGACATCTCCGATATATATATATATAATCTGGTTTATATGCTTACTTAGATTGCTACTATATTACTATCACACTTCACTGACTGACTAGCAGACTGGCTCTGTTTCATTGCTAACTGACTACTGACTGCAAAGAGTAGGATAATGATCTCAAATGCAATAGCATCTTATTGTCTAGCCTTCTTAAAGGCGTAGTGGCTTTCTGAGATCTGTGCAATAATGCAAGGTGCATGCATTATTTGCGTCTTGTGAACCCAAAGAGATTGTGGGTTAAGAATGAAACGGGATGTGAGAAGGAGGAGTAGGCATGGCCATAGTTTCATCTTCAATCCATTCAGTCCTATTGAAAGCCATGGCCTGCGAACTAGTCTCAGCAGTAGCCGGTGAACACTGCCTCTTCCGAAGGGATGACGGCTTTTAGCTTTACCTTCCACCACTGGTTAGGTATTCCTACGTCTGTTCATGCAGCACCTTTACTGCAAGTGTGAGAGATAATCAGTGCAGTGATATTGGTGATAAGCCTATCATGGTCGAAGAGCTCCCAGCGAGTGCAAGTTCTGAGATGTGAGTGCCAGGTTTATGGGATTGTTGAGTGTGTGAGTTTGAGGTGGAACTGTGAATGTTGGGTATAAGGCCTGGTTAAGAAAGATTGCTTGTTGGTCAATAATAGGGCTGTGGCATATTGAGGCTATTGGGTACAGTTTGTGGGATTTGAAGATGTGGCCATCGATGTAAGGTCATTAATTTTTGCAATAAGATGGTCAGCGTTAAACTCCATGGACATCTGCTCCTAGTGCCTTCACAAAACTCATTCATAAGGCTTCCCAGGCCCTCTGTGATAGAGAATATCTCACGTCCTCTCCATCTCCTGCATTACAGGCCTCCAGTGCAGCATTACAAAATCTTTGAGACCACCCTCTCCCATGCTGTGCCACTTTTGTGTCTTTCTCAGGTCAGATTCAGTTGTAAAATGACTTCCAGCATCTCCTCCAGGCAAAATGCACCTCCCCTTTAAGAGGTGTGAAGCGGCATTAAGCATTGCAGCCTTGTTTTAACTGGCGTCTGTCTCTTACAATTTTATAGTTCCCTGCTCAGGCCTGCTCAGACATCCCTCCTAATGTTTCCTGCTGCTGCACAGATCTCTGCTGCAGTGGCTTCTAGAACCAGAGGGTCAATGCTTTCGCATTCTGATCAGCATGCACAGACCCTCCAAGCAGTTTTGTGGTAGGGCAACTTCAAGGGAACATTGCATGCAGGTCATCAGTAACACAGTCAGCAATTGCTGCATGCTGCAATCACATTAATTAACAAACAGTACTATCCACTTTTGTAGAATTCGGTAAGATAACGGATGGGATCTGTCAGAAGAGTACATAACTTCAGCACTTGAGCCCTAAGTAACATGTGACATGACATGGAAACTATTGACTGGCACAAACCCAACTTTTTAGAGTGGCAGATGATGAACCCTTCAGCAATGCCCTTGGCCAGGTTATGTTAGCTGCACAAGGTAGTATTCTGATTTGCTTACAAAAGTAAATGTGAGGATGCCTTCATAAGCATAATTTCATTTTGTAGGGAATCAAGGCAGTCTATCGAGTAAAGCCACAGTGCTGTGTGGAAAACCTTATTCGTTAGAATTATTTTAAAATTTATTCTTGGAATAAGGGGCCTCTCATAGGATAGGTTAAACAGATTATTGGCTAGTGTTTAGAAGAATGAGAGGTGAATTTATTGCAACTTATAGGCATCTGGGAGGACAAGATAGAATGGAGGCTGGGAGGATTATTGGCCCCCGTGAGAGAGACTAGAACTAGGGGACATAGTTTCAGAATAAAATGAAGATCAAGCTCAAAACGTTAACTCTCTCCACAGATGTTGCCACACCTGCTGAGTTTCACCAGCACTTTCTGTTTTTATTTAGGATTTCCAGCATCTGCAGTAGTTTGCTTTTCTTTAAGAACAAGAGGTTTCACTTTACAACTGAGATAAAGAAAATAGTAGGAGGAGGCTGCACAAATATCCCCATCCTCAGTCATGGGAGAACACAACCCATCAGACAAAAGATAAGGCAGAAGCATTCACAGCAATGTTCAGCCAGGAGTGCCAAGCAGATGATACGTCTCAGCTTCCTTCAGTGGTCCCCAGTGTCACAGATAACAATCTTCAGCCAATTCGATTCATTCCACATGATATCAAGAATTAGTTGGAGGTACAGGATACTGCAAAGGCTATGGGCCCTGACACTAGACTGTGCTCCAGAACTTGCCACTCCCCTAGCCAAGCTGTTCCAGTACAATTACAACCACTGGCATCTTCCTAGCAATGTGGAAAATTGCTCAAGTATGTCCTGTACATAAAAAACAGGACAAATCCAAACCATTACTGCCCAATTACTCTACTCTCGATTATCAGTAAAGTGATGGAAGGTGTCATCAACAGTGCTATCAAGCAGCATCTGCTCAGCAATAACCTGCTCAGTGACACCCAGTTTGGGATCTGCCAGGGCCACTCAGCTCCTGACCTCATTACAGCCTTGGTTCAAATGTGGAACAAAAGAGTTGAATTCCATTGGTGAATTAAGAGTGAGAGCCTTTGATAGTAAGGGCACATTCAGCCGAGTGTGGCATTAAGGAGCCCTGGCAAAGCTGGAGTCAATGGGAATCTGGTTGTTGTCATACCTGGCACACAGGAACATGGTTGTGGTTGTTGGAGGTCCGTCATCTCAAGTGGGGATGTTTGCCAATGATTGCACAATGTTCAGCACCATTTGCAACTCCTCAGATACTGAAGCAGTCCATGTTCAAATGCAGCAAGATCTGGACAATATCCAGGCTTGGGCTGACAAGTGGCAAGTAACATTCGTTCACAAAAATGCTAGGCAATGACCATCTCCAATAAGAGACAATCTAACCACCTTTCCTTGACATTCAATAGTGTTACCATCACTAAATACCCCACTATCAACATCCTGGGAGTTATCATTGATGGGAAAACTGCACTCGCCCCATAAACACAGTGGCTGCAAGAGCCGGTCAGAGGCTAGGAATACCATGGTGAGTATCTCCCCTCCTGACTTCCCAAAGCCTGACCACCATCCACAAGTCAGGAGTGTGATGGAATACTCCCCACTTGCCTGGATGGATGCAGCCCTAACAACACTCAAGAAGCTTGACGCCATCCAGGACAAAGCAGCTCACTTGATTGGCACTACATCCTCAAGCATCCACTCCCTCTACCACTGACGCACAGTAGCAGCAGTCTGTACTATCTATAAGGTGCACTGCAGAAATTCACCAAATATCCTCAAACAGCACCTTCCAAACTCATAACCACTTCAATCCAGAAGGACAAGGGCAGCAGGTCCATGGGAACACCACTACAAGTTCCCCTCCAAGCCACTCACCACCCTGACTTAGAAATCTTTCACTGTTCCATCACTGTCATTGGGTCAAAATCCTGGAATTTCCCCCCTAAGGTCATTGTGGGTCAAACTACATCACACGGACTGCAGCGGTTCAAGAAGGCAGCTCACCACCACCTTCTCAAGGGCAACTAGTGTTAGGGGATGTGCCTTTGGAAAGATTTGTTGTGTCAAGTTTATTTTGAAAGCAAGTGTTATAAACGTGGATAATAGCTGTCTGCTCTGAGCCCAGCAATGTAGCTAGTTTTGGGGTTTTTTTCAAAGCAGCCAAAAGAAGCATGAGTGGGTTGGTTCAGGCTCCCACAGAACCAATGTTTTACTTTTAGCTTGCAGTAGCTGTTGGAATTTGGAAGCTGCTACACATCCCTCCCTGCTATAGCAAAACATTTGAATTCTCTCTCTCTCTCTCTCTGAGTTTTCTCTCGATGTTGTTTCCTCTTGGACTAGAGAACTGCCTGTGAGACAATCAATTTTACTGAATTTGCTTTTGCCAAGGTGATGTTTACAAAGTGTTACTATCTTGGAATAACTAACCGGTGGTAATTAACATATATATTATCTTGTTAAGTATTTCGCTAGGGTTACAATTAAGCTATTCTTAAAAATTTCTTAGTTTGCCTGTACTTTAACTATAGTGTAAGAATAAAGTGTGTTTTACTTCAAGCCTGGTAGTTTGATCAATGAAATTGCATTTGGAACACAATACCTTACACTTGCTTTTAAAAGTAAGAAAAAGTTAGCATCTAGGCTATCTTCTTAATATATTTTGAGGGAGTTTGGTCGGGACCATAAAACTAGGGGCAGGCAATATTGCTGGCCACCAAGCAAAGCCCACATCCCATGACTGAATTTTAAAAAACCTACTTTTCTCTCAGGGGTTCATTAGAACATGGATTCTCTTCCACCAGAAAGTAGCAGAGGCTGGGTCATTGAGTTTAGTCAACACAAATAGATAGATTTGGGGCTAACAAGGAAGTCAAGGATCATTAACAATCCCTTTGAAATTTGCACTGGTTTTCTGTCTCTGTAAAAAGTATATAAAAAGTTCTGACCCAAACTTCAGTTCTGAAGAAGAATCATGCTGGATTTAAGACAATAACTCTGTTTCTTTCTCCACAGATGCTATCGGATCTGCTGAGTTTGACCAGCATTCTCTGTATTTCCAGCATCTGCAGTATTTTGCTTTTATAATGGCTGTCACGGGTAATGGAGATCAAACTGGAAAGCCTGACCACAATCAGATCAGCTGTGATTTTGTAGAATGCTAGAGCAACCTCAAAGAGCAGAATGGCCTATTCCTGCCCCTCAGTCCTTTATTCCTAGGTTTGAGCGATGCAGACACTGAGATTGGTAAGTTAAATATTACACGGAAAAATGGATCGAGATTGCCCTTGAGGTTTAGACTCCCTCAAACTCAAGTTATCTCAGACATTCCCGCCATCAATGAAGGCAAATTTATTTCCTTCAGCCCGAAATAGATTGACCCCGAAAGTAGAGAAATAATAAAAAGAGAGCTCCACAATACATTGTTCTTCAAATTTCCTGTTAAGCTCGGAAGTGGAGCCCTGTGAGTAGCAATTTCAGAAATTTTATTTTGTAAAAGAGGAAAAGATTCAGTTCAGTGAAACAAATCCGAACAAACGAAAGGTACACATTAGGAAACATGCAGGAGGAGAGGCAAAATGCTAGCTATCCATGCAATGGAATTATATCTCACACATTGTCTTGTCATACCTCTAATAAAAAGTCCTTTTACAACAAAAAAATTTGTGACAGCAACTCTCATTGTTAACCTCAGGGGGCCACAACAGGTAAAGAATATTCAAGAATAAATTGAGGAAACAAAACCTATAGAAGCAGGATTTTTATTTTCCCAAGGCCCCAATAAACTAATTGAAGTGTGCATTTTATTAACTCTTGAGCAGCTGCTGATTCATAAATTATTAAAAATTCTACTGTAACATTTCCGAAATCTCTTTCATTGCAACAGTCCTTGCTTTTAAATGCGGCAAGTTAGAAATTTTTGCAAACGGATGTGTCTCGTACAGAATATTCGGAAAATACAATTCAATAAAACATCCTTGTGTCGACCCAGTTGCTTGAGTCAAAGTACAAAGCTTTAAAACAGTCTGCAATTGGGTAGTACATTATCACTCACTCTGATTATTGTAGCAGGAAATGAAAATGTTAGACTGGAGGTGATGTGGATGAAAGCACATTATTAGAGTATTGCAGAGAAGGATTTACTCTGCATCTACCACAATACAGTGATAACACTCTCACTTCATGTTCAGAAGGCTATTCTTGGGATGTGAGTATCATTACAGAAGCTACTATTTAATACCAGTCCCTGACTGGCCTGCTGAGAGTAAGGACAAGCCACCTTCTTCATCTGCTGTAGTCCATCTCTTCTACGTACACCCGCAGTACTTTCAAACTTTTGATGGAATGCCAGTGAAGGAATAATAATATAGTTCCAAGTTAGGATGGTGCGTGACTTTGAGAATAACTAGTATTTCTACGTACCTGTTGTCCTTGTCCTTTTAGGCAATAGACAATAGACAGAGGGTGCTGTTGAAAGAGCATGGTGATTTGCTGCAGCAAGTCATGTGTATAGTACACAATCCTTACACAACACTATGAGAGTCAATAAGTGAATGTAGAAGGTTGTGAATGCGTTGCCAATTAAATGAAGCAAAAACAGAAATTGAATCATAGTCATACAGAATGGAAGCAGTCCCTTTGGTCCAACCAGTCCACGCCAACCACATTCCCAAACTAAACTACTCCCACTTCCCTGTGTTTGGCCCATATCCCTCTAAACCTTTCCTATTCATGTACTTATCCAAATTTCATTTAAATGTTGTAACTGAACCTTCATTCACCACTTCTCTGGCAGTTCATTCTACTCACTAACCAACCGGCACAGGGAAAGCAGTGCTGGAGGAATGGCCAGCGAGTGGAAGCTGTCCTGGAGCAAAACCAGAAGTTTCTGGAAAAGCTCAGCAGGTCTGGCAGCATCTGTGAAGAGAAATCAGAGTTAACGTTTCGGGTCCAAAGACCCCTCCACGGAACTGATGGTAGCTAGGAAAATGTCAGTTTATTTGCAGAAGATAGGGTGGGGAGGAGAGGGTAAGGAGTAAACGAAAGGTGGGGATAGAGTCCAAAGAGAGAGAAGAGAAGTTGGATAGATAAAGAAGTGGATAACATTCTGGCTGGAAGAGTGAATAGCTGTTAATCGAGACTGTTAGTGGCTAACAATAGGTAGAGTGTAATAGCAGACTATGTGATAACAAGGCCTTATCTGTGGGATAGGGGCCTGGGACATGAAAGAGTTCAAGCCCTAAAATTATTGAACTCGATAGTGGGACAGGCCACTTAGTTTAACTTAGGTGGTTGGGAAACTTTTAGAATCAATTATTCAGGATACAATTAATGGTCACATGGAAAAAGGTGGATTGATTAGGAAGAATCAATAGAAATTGTGTTTAGCTAGCTGGCGCTGGAGTTTTTTGAAGAGACAACACTGTTAATGTTGTATTCATGGATTTCCAGAAAGTGTTTGATACAGTGCCACAAAACAGACTTGTGAGGAAATTTACAGGCTATGGTATAAAACGTGGATAGAAATTTGGCTAAGTGATAGGAAACAGAGAGTAATGGTCAATGGATATTTTTCTGTCTGGATAAAGGCTTAGTTGAGTTCCCAGGGGTCAGTATTGGGACCCTTGCTTTTCCTGATATATATTAATGATCTGGATCTTGGTGTGCTAGGGCTAGGATTTGGGTTAGGTTTAGGGCTAGGGATAGGGTTAGTTTGCAGATGTCACTAAACTTGGAAGAATGGTAAACTGTGAGCAGGACAGTGTGGAACTCCAAAAGGTCATTGACAAGTTGATAGAGTGGGTGCTATCCAATGCCAATCTCCTGCCTTTTCCCTCATATCCCTGATGAGGTGATGAAATTGGTCAGACAAATGCTAAAAAAGAAAATGATTAAGGGGGTTAAATTCTAAAGGGAGGGTAGGAGCAGAGGGACCTTGGTATATACGTCATTGATCGTTGAATGTGACAGGACAGGTAGAGAGAGCAGGAAATAAAGCACAGTGTTCTCTACTTTATTAATAGGGCAGAGAGTATAAGAGCGATGAGGTAATGTTGAAGCTGTACAAGACACTTGTTGGACTTCAGCTGGAATATTATGTACAGCTTAGGGCACGAGTTTATAGGAAAAATGTGAATGCATTGGAGAGGGTACAGAAGCAATTTACAAGAATGGTTTACAGAATGAGAAACCTCAGTTATGTGTACAGATTGAGAAGGTAGGACTAATCTACAGCTAGTGGTTACAGTAAGGAATGCACTGCCTGGAAACGTGTTGGAGGCAGGTTCAATTGAAACATTTAAGAAAACGTTAGATGATTATTTGGATAGAAATGATCTGAAGGAATATGAGAGAAAAGGCAGGAGATTGGCATTGGATAGCACAGCCAGTACAGACATCATTGGCTGAATGGACTCCCTTACAAAAATCAATTTTGTGATTCAGTGATATAAGATTCTGAAGGGGCTTGATAGGTTTTCCCCTGGTGGGAGAATCTAGAATGAGGGCATATTCTCAGAATAAGGGGTCACCCCATTTAAGGCAGAGATATGAAAGTCTTTTTTGTCTCAAGGGTTAATTAATCTGTGGAATTCTTTACCGCAGAGGACTATAGGCTGAGTCATTAAGCATATTCAAGGTTTTTATTCCTTTTCTGAGGTTTGCTCCTGACCCAAAATCAATTCAAGAAAATTGGTCATTCTCTTTTTAAATACTTATGTTTGTTTGGTGTGGCCTTGACAAAGGCCAATCATAAATGTTTTCTCTGAAACACTGTAGACAGAAGGAGCTGTACACTAACGATGAGTCAGGCTCCCAGTTTGAACCCAGGCTGTGTGTTAGGTCTTTCTGGGAAGTTGGAATCTCATCCCCTGCTTTAAGTATTTTAACTATAGGCCGTCATTCTCATCTGGAATGAATTGCAGTAAATCACACAACTCAAAGGCCATCACCAGCATTGAGACTTACGCTATAGACTACTTTACCCACAGAGGAGTGAATCTATGAGATTCCATGAGGAGTGGTGAGACTCTGAAAGTCACTACCACAGAAACTAGTGGAGGTGAAAATAAATGTATTTAAGAAGAGGCAAGATAAACACCTGCATGAGAAAGGAATAGATGGTAATGTTGATAGAGTCAGATGACGTAAGATGGGAGGACATTCAGCTGGAGCATGGGCTGGTTGAGCAGAATGGCCTCATTCTGTATTGTATATGCTGGATCCACAGTTGTTTGTCATTTATATAAATGCTTTAGATGAGAATATAGGAGGCAAGATTAGTATGTTGGTGGATGACACCAAAATTGGTGGTATAGTCAACAGTGAAGAAGGATATCTAAGATTGCAAAAAGATGTTGATCAATTAGGTCAATGGGCTAAGGAATGGCAGATGGAGTTTAATTTGAATAAATGTGAGGTAGTGCATTTTGGTAAAACAAATAAGGCAGGACTTATACAGTTAATGGTAGGGCTGTGGGTAGTGTTGTCAAACAGAAAGCCCTGGGGGTTCAGGTACATAGTTCTTTGAAAGTTGCATCACAGATAGACAGGGTGGTGAAGAAAGCACGTTTGCCATCATTGCTCAGACCAGTGAGTATAAGGTTTGGGATGTCATGTTGCAGTTGTACAGGAGTTGGTGAGTTACCACTTTTCGAATATTGCGTACAATTTTGGTTGCCCTCCTATAGGAAGGATATTATTAAATTGGAAATTGCAGAAAAGATTTACCAGGATGTTACCAGGACTGAGGTCTTGAGTAATAACGAGAGGCTGGATAGGCGGGGACTTTTTACACTGGAACGTAAGAGGTTGAGGGATGACCATACTGAGGTTTATAAAATCATGAGGGGCATAGATAAGATGATTAGCAAAGGTCTTTTCCCCAGAATGGGGGAGTTCAAAACTAGATGGCATATTTTTAAGGTGAGAGGAGAAAGATTTAAAAGGTACATGAGGGGCAACTTTTTCACAGAGAGGGTGGTTCATGTGTGGAATGAGCTGCCAGAGGAAGCAGAGACAACAAGGTGCAGGGCTGGATGAACACAGCAGGCCAAGCAGCATCATAGGAGCAGAAAGGCTGACGTTTCGGGCCTAGACCCTTCATCAGAAATGGGGGAGGGGAAGGAGGTTCTGAAATAAATAGGGAGAGAGTGGGAGGCGGATAGAAGATGGATAGAGGAGAGGATAGGTGGAGAGGAAACAAACAGCTTGAAGAGGTGGGGATGGAGCCAGTAAAGGTGAGTGTAGGTGGGGAGTTAGGGAGGGGATAGGTCAGTCCAGGGAGGACGGACAGGTCAAGGGAGCGGGATGAGGTTAGTAGGTAGGAGATGGGGGTGCGGCTTGAGGTGGGAGGAGTGGATAGGTGGGAGGAAGAACAGGTTAGGGAGGTGGGGACGAGCTGGACTGGTTTTGGGATGCGGCAGGGGGAGGGGAGATTTTGAAGCTTCTGAAATCCACATTGATACCATTGGGCTGCAGGGTTCCCAAGCGGAATATGAGTTGCTGTTCCTGCAACCTTCGGGTGGCATCGTTGTGGCACTGCAGGAGGCCCAGGATGGACATGTCGTCTGAGGAATGGGAGGGGGAGTTGAAATGGTTCGCGACTGGGAGGTGCAGTTGTTTATTGCGAACCGAGCATAGGTGTTCTGCAAAGCGGTCCCCGAGCCGATGTAGAGGAAGCCACACCGGGTACAGCGGATGCAGTATACCACATTGGCAGATGTGCAGGTGAACATCTGCTTGATGTGGAAAGTCTTCTTGGGGCTTGGGATGGGGGTGAGAGAGGAGGTATGGGGGCAGGTGTAGCACTTCCTGCGGTTGCAGGGAAAAGTGCCGGGAGTGGTGGGGCTGGAGGGGAGTGTGGAGCGGACAAGGGAATCACGGAGAGAGTGGTCCCTCCGGAAAGCAGATAAGGGTGGGGAGGGAAAGATGTCTTTGGTGGTGGGGTCGGATTGCAAATGGCGGAAGTGTCGAAGGATGATGCGTTGGATCCGGAGGTTGGTGGGGTGGTACGTGAGGACGAGGGGGATTCTCTTTTGGTTCTTATTGCGTGGACGGGGTGTGAGGGATGAGTTGCGGGAGATGTGGGAGACACTGTTGAGGGCGTTCTCGACCACTGAGGGGGGGGAAGTTACGGTCCTTGAAAAACGAGGACAACTGAGATGTACGGGAGTGGAATGCCTCATCCTGGAGCAGATGCGGCGGAGGCGAAGGAATTGGGAATAGGGGATGGCATTTTTGCAGGAAGGTGGGTGGGAGGAGGAGTATTCTAGGTAGCTGTGGGAGTCGGTGGGCTTGAAATGAATATCGGTTTCTAGGTGGTTGCCCGAGATGGAGACAGAGAGGTCCAGGAAGGGGAGCGAGGTATTAGAGATGGTCCAGGTAAACTTAAGGTTGGGGTGGAAGGTGTTGGTGAAGTGGATGAACTGTTCGAGCTCCTCGTGGGAACACGAGGCGGCGCCGATACAGTCATCAATGTAACGGAGGAAGAGGTGGGGTTGAGGGCCAGTGTAGGTACGGAAGAGGGATTGTTCCACGTAACCTACAAAGAGGCAGGCATAGCTTGGGCTCATGTGGGTACCCACGGCCACCCCCTTTGTCTGTCGGAAGTGGGAGGAATTGAAAGAGAAGTTATTGAGGGTGAAGACGAGTTCAGCTAAGCGGATGAGGGTGTCAGTGGAGGGGGACTGGTCGGGCCTGCGGAACAGGAAGGAGCGGAGGGCCTTTAGGACATCTGTATGGGGAATGCAGGTGTAGAGGGATTGGACGTCCATGGTAAAGATGAGGTGTTGGGGACCGGGGAATTGGAAGTTCTGGAGGAGGTGGAGGGCGTGGGTGGTGTCACGGACGTAGGTAGGGAGTTCCTGGACCAAGGGGGAGAAAATGGAGTCCAGATAGTTGGAGATCAGTTCGGTGGGGCAAGAGCAGACGGAGACAATGGGTCGACCAGGGCATTCAGGTTTGTGGATTTTGGGAAGGAGATAGAAGCGGGCAGTGCCCGGTTGGGGAACGATGAGGTTGGAGGCCGTGGGTGGGAGGTCACCTGAGGTGATGAGGTTGTGGATGGTTTGGGAGATGATGATTTGGTGCTCAGGGGTGGGGTCATGATCAAGGGGGCGGTAGGAGGAGGTGTCGGAGAGTTGGCGTCTGGCCTCAGCGATGTAGAGGTCAGTGTGCCATACTACAACTGCGCCTCCCTTGTCCACGGGTTTTATGGTGAGGTTGGGATTGGAGCGGAGGGAGTGGAGGGCTGCACGTTCTGCGGGGGAGAGGTTGGAGTGGGTGAGAGGAGTGGAGAGGTTGAGGCGATTGATGTCTCGACGGCAGTTGGAGATGAAGAGGTCGAGGGAGGGTAGGAGGCCTTGGGGTGGTGTCCAGGAGCAGTTGATGCATGTCCAGCTATAACATTTAAAAGACATTTCAATAAGTGCATGAAAAGGAAAAGTTTAGGGGGTTATGGGCCAAACACAGGCAAGAGAGATTAGTTTAGTTTGGAAAACCTGTTCAGCATGGACAAATTGGACCAAAGGGTCTGTTCCTGTGCTGTATAACTCTATGACTCACTATGCTTTGCAATTCTATGTAAACTTACTTTGTTAAGTTTGGACAATATTCTACACGAGTAAAGGGCAATAGACAATGACCTTAAATCACAGAAATCATGTCAATTGATTGAGTTCATAATTACCGTAGATTGGGGACAATCGTGAAGTCAATAGAGTAAGTTTAAAAAATACAGAAACACCTCGCAAAGAGAACAAATAGAGTTGAATTAGTGCGTGCAAGTTTTGCCATGTGGAGGAAACATTGGGTGTCATGCTGACTTAATAAATAGTGTTGAACTAGCCGAAAGGTATCTGGAAATGGTAGTAGACTCAAATATCACCATGGTCTATCTGCGCAGAACAGTAGTTAATGATCAAAACAATGTTGAAATGTAGTGAATGATTAGCAGAGTTCAAACCTGAGGCCAAGGTGCCGACACTGTACAATAATTCTGGTCAGGTCAAACCACAAATTTTGCATTCACCTCTGATTACCAAGACAGAAAGGAAATATTCAAATACAGGCCGTCCCCAGTTTATAAATGTCTGACATAGGAACACTCGTGCTTGTGAATGTGATTCCATACAGGGGTATTGTTTTAAAGATCCAACATATGAACAGTTCACATACTTACATATCTTGTATTGTCCTGCATTGTGTTCCAACTGCATACAAATTGATTTGCAAACTGACTTAAGAATGGAACAAGCTTGCAACCTGGGGACTACCTGTGCTGGAATTATGTGGGGGGGAAGCGTGTGTTATAGCAAAAAAGCATTCAGAGTACTTTGCATGGAGAATAATTTAGTTAATCCCACAGGTTTAAAGCTGCCTGCTGTATAATTAACAGTATTCCCAGATCCGTTCCCAGCGATCCCTTTAACTTGTGCTGAGCCTGGCCAGGTGCCACCATGAAAACTCTGTGAGCATCACCTCTAGGGAGGTACCTCACTCATGACAATGAGAGTCCAATAAATATGGTAGACTTCACATCAAGTGCTGGACTTCTTATCTCTTTTCCATGGGAGTGAACATTACCTACACAGAGCCCCACTGGCCAATAATAATGGACAGACTTCAATTACATTCCCACTAATTTCATTTTCTTCTGCATGGACCTCCCAGACCCATGGCCAACATTTATCTCTAGGAACCAAAAGTCAATGCTGATAAGAGCATAGACACACCAATCAGCATGCATGGACCCTCAATGTGACTGCATGGCTTCTTACGGGGAATATTGAGCAACAGTAAGGTTATTTAGTCTAATTACGTCTCACTTCCAGCCTATTCATGCTCAAAGTACAGGTTGGCAGTGAGACAAAAATGGCCCCCCATTACATTTGAACAGGACCTCACCGTTCACACCTCCTCTACACACATTTTCTTGTTCTTTTCTTGAATCAATACCACTCCCTTTAAACTTGTACTGTGAATCCTGTTGTGATTAAATTTCATCTATCTCGCACTTCACCACAGACATCCCTTTAGTTCTTCTTCCAATCCACTCTCTTACCACCCGCCTTTTTCACGACCTTAAAAACTACTTTTCCAGTTTTGATGCAAGGAAGCAAACCTTAAACATCAGCCTTGATGTTCACTGAGTCGGGAAGACTCAGGAGCACTTTAGAAATTCCCAACTCCATTGCTGTTGATTCTAATTTTCACAGGGGCTTTTTACGAGCATGGGCTGGTTCAGGTCGTGAGTACACACCTGGGTCTCCCAGCCTGTCTGTTGCAGAGAAAGGAATGGTTTACTCCGCCACATGGACTCATGGAATCGGGCCATGTTTTTAAAGAGTCATATTCCATGGCACATCAGAGCCGTTGTGAACCATAGTCTGTATAAGAGTAACCTTTGGAAAGATAAGTTCAAAAGGTTCTCCTCATGTCTTTCATGCCAAGCTATGTCCCTCTTACCACACACATGTCTCTTCATTCCCCAAAATAAAAGGTATACACTGTTTAGAAGCAATGAGTCCTATAGTGAAAGTTGCATATGTGAAAAAATGGTTTTAAAAATGTCTTTTATTGATAATTTTCCACTGTGTTAAACGAGAATCCTTCTTACTTCAGACCAAAATAAAGTGTTAATCACCCTTTAAGGTTTCAATAGTTGAAACTCCAGAACAGTTGAAACCATTTAATCCAATGTAAGGAAGCATTGTGAAATTGGTAGCAGAGATTTCAAGTAAACAGAGGCTCAGGTGCTTCAAGAGACAAATGGATGTCCAGACTCTCAGCCAAACTTCATTATATATGAGCAGCACAGACATCCATTTGCCTCCTGAAATACTTCAACCCCTGCTTTTGAACAACAAGCCATAGCCCATGGTAGGTCCTGTGGATGCCTCCAGATTCTTGCCAGGGTTGGTTGCCCCAGTTGCTTTTGCCATCTCCCCCCGCTAACAATAAAGATTCCATACTTGTGGACACTTGCCCCCAAGGAAAGCCACCCAAAGGGGAAATTTTCCCAGTATCCAGACCGAGGATGAATATCTGAGCCATTAATTCTGTTTCCCTCCCTGTAATCAAAACTGGACCTTCTGAGTACTTCCAGCATCTTCATTTTAAATCTAACTGTTCCTCATATGTCTCAGCATCCAATTTAGTTTGATACTTGGATCTATGCAATGTCCTGGGGCATTTTACAACATTAAATTCACTGTATAATTGCAAGTTTGTGCTGTTGTTGTAATGTGTCCACATCTTGCTGTTCTCTGCTGCTTAAACATTTCTTCATCACGAACTGCACAAGGACAGATGACAGTTACTGATAATAGGTTACCAGCTTTTCAGTCACCTATTTCTCAACAATGTCAGCAGCTGAACTCACAAACGTTTCATCACTGGATCAGTGGCTTGTTAACTTCTTAAGAAGTATTATTGCAGGTGCGACATAATTGGTGGCTTTCTTCCCACACATGCAATCGCCCCATTTTACAATTGATCATAGTGACTATTTAGCCAGTTGGTCATGAATAACCAAAGAAAGAATGATTAACTCTTAAAGGACTGTAGAACCTGCAAACATACATATCCAGTATAAAAAAGTGCCATAACCTGTTCATTAAGTAGAGATAAGAAAATATGATCCAAAATTTTCTGGCTTATTTTAATTAAATTATATATCTAAGGCTACAAGAGCACAAATTGAAGGCTATTTAACCTTCACCACATCCTGATTATTTAGCCCAGGCCAACCATCTTTAATAGATGTCTCTGTCCCTGAGTGAAAGGTTTCTTTCAGTTGTAAATTCATCAGTATCCACAATTCTCTGTGGTTGCTCAATTAATTAGTTCTTTTTGAAAAACACTAGGGTTAATAGAAATTTATTTGGAATTGACAGTTGTTCAGAGGTTAACTACCATATTAAGAATCGTATCAGAATTATGCACAATGCAAAATTAAAAGACCAATATTTCTATTACTCAATGTATTGCACTGTGGTGCACAGCTGTATTGTAGTGTTGGCAGAGCCCCCTGAGTCTGAGCGTAAGCATCTTGTTTGGATAATCTTGGATGATTTGGACTCCTTCAGTTTGTATTAGTATGGAGACTTTACCAGAAGCGTAAATTCTAATGTACTATATATATATATAAAAAAAAATTCACAGGCTGTTGTCCTTCAACATTTTTCTTTTGCCCATATCACCGCAGTCATGAACAAATATGATTTCTGATTAAACATCACTCTGTTTGCAGGTTCTGTGGTCTCTTCTCATCTTGTTACACACTTTTCAGGCTTTGTGGTTAAATTATGTATTAAGGTCAATGTCAAAACATGGAAGATGTGTAATCTACAGGGAGCTCCCTTTTATTCGTTAATACAGTGAAGTCTGAGCGCAACTGTCAGCGAACTGAAGATGTGCTCAGCATGCGGGCCTTGCTGCACAGCAGCGCCATGCAAAGTCTATCTCCTTGTTCTCCCAGGGTAGACCCTTGATAGATTTTCCCAGATAGCCCAGCTCACTTAAAAGTTCCGCCGCCTTTGCAGCAATCTGAAAGCTGTCAAACGTACATATACAGTTATGTCATAAATCACAGCTAAAACGCTCACACTGGAGACATCAAACTGTCTTACAGATTTTTGTTGTATTTTGGGATTTTTCTAAAGTAAAATGTTTCTCAAAAACGGAAGCCAAAAGGCACACACTCACTTTGCAAAAGGTATAAATATTTTAATTTGTGATGGTCCTTCTTGGGATATATTCAACAGGAATTTCTTTTATATATATATATATATATATATATATGCCACTGTTTTTTTTCGCTGTGCATGCAGCAAAAGTACATATCATTTTTTCCAGGCTTTCCATCTCGTCGTTCAGGCACCTTCGTCATCATTAATTTTGCTAAACTTTTGCATTTTTAAAAAATTTTCACCACCCAGATTTCTTTGTGGGCAACAATAGTAATATGCATTTTCTTTTTAAATCCCCATTTATAGATTAGTGAAGATGGCATCTGACTACGAAGCCCTAATTACAGACATGACTCTGACCTCTGCATTCCTGCCCTTATCAAAAACGTTACAGTACAGCTGATTCAACATGAACTGCACACCAGGCAAAACCCGATCCTAATGAATAATAATTACAGGAACCGAGGGCACAGAGACCCTGGTGGAGGAAAATATGCTAATACTGCTTTTCAAAAAAAAAATCTTCACAGAGTTTTCAGCTGCAGCTTCTAATTCGAATGGAGAAGGTTGGTAGAAATTACACAAAAAAACACATAAGGTTGACCAAAGGTATTGCAGTGTCCCTCAAAAAAAAGCGAGTCACTAATTGAGTAATTATTTCAAATTCTCCCAAATCTACACCTTCCTAATATATATGAGTCAGTACCAGTAGTCTCATTGATGGAGTCGAACAAGTAAGGTTCATAATAATGCCTTGGAATCGTGCCAACTGCACAGCAAGCAGATTCCTGCTGTCACATTTGCTACACAGACTTGCAAATATTTCTTTCAGAAGTGACATGTTGTGGCCCTGTTAGGTGTACATGTGTTTTTATTATTGCATTTTACAGGATCAGACGCAAAGGTTTGTGAAAATGTTCAAGCATCCTCAATAGTTTGCCAGCATGCTTTTAGCACTGATCAAAATCCTTGTTTCTTAAATGCTACAAGCCACTGCTTTTTCACATTTACAGCCTTGACTCAGTCTCAGGGCTGCAGTTGGAATATGTTTGCCCCCTCCTTTTCCGTTGAACGATGGCTAATGGTATTTTTCTTCATTAAATATATTCACATGCTCACAAGTAAGGGTAGTTCCACAGACACCTTATTTGCACACTTAACAACATTGTTCCCAAATCTGAGTCTGTCAGCTCTGGAGCAAAGGTTAGAGGCCAGAGGCTAAGTACAAAAAGGAAAAGTGCTCTTCCAAGAACTTAGCCTATTTTATGACAGTGCAACTGCCTTCATAATGCAAAGAATTTTGGCTCTGCTCGAGAAAATAACTCTGCAACAGTTGTGGGCTGATGCATTTCTGTATTTTTATGGGTTTTTAAAATTGTGTAGAAACTCAGTGCTATAGTGGAATGGACACTGTCCTTTCACTTTAGGATGTTGCATTTGATCTTCGCTGCAAGAAAAATGAGTGTGAGAGCTCTTGATTCTAACAGGCATGGGATATAGAACATAGAAAAGCTGGCTGTAATTTGACACTGAAAGACACTAAACTCACTGTAGGTTGTAAGGAGGCAGCCTTTCAAATAGCCCAATCTGAGATTGGGAGACCAGTCCTTCTAGGAATGGAATTTGTGTGTGTGTGGGTACAGGACAGACAACTGTAGCACAATATCCAGGCAGCAGAACATCTGCATTGAGGGCAGTTTAGACTCAGATTTAAATAACAAATGGTGTCAGGGGCACTGCAGGAAGAGACAAAAACAGAAATTGCTATAAAAAACACAGCAGGTCTGGCACCGATAGCCTCGTCCTCACATAACACCCCACCAACCTCCGGATCCAACGCATCATCCTCCGACACTTCCGCCATCTGCAATCCGACCCCACCATCAAAGACATTTTTCCCTCCCCACCCTTATCTGCTTTCCGGAGGGACCACTCTCTCCGTGATTCCCTTGTCCGCTCCACACTCCCCTCCAGCCCCACCACACCCGGCACTTTTCCCTGCAACCGGAGGAAGTGTTACACCTGCCCCTACCCCTCCCCCCTCACCCCCAGCCCAAGCCCCAAGAAGACCTTCCACATCAAGCAGATGTTCACCTGCATATCTGCTAATGTGGTTTACTGTACCCGCCGTTCCAGATGTGGTCTCCTCTACATCGGGGAAACCAAGCAGAGGCTTGTGGATCGCTTTGTGGAACACCTACGCTCAGTTCGCAACAAACAACTGCACCTCCCAGTCGCGAACCATTTCAACTCCCCCTCCCATTCCTTAGACGACATGTCCATCCCAGGCCTCCTGCAGTGCTACAACGATGCCACCCAAAGATTGCAGGAACAGCATCTCATATTTCGCTTGGGAACCCTGCAGCCCAATGGTATCAATGTGGACTTCACAAGCTTCAAAATCTCCCCTCCCCCAACCGCATCCCAAAACCAGCCCAGACTGTCCCCGCCTCCCTAACCTGTCCTTCCTCCCACCTATCCACTCCTCCCACCTCAAGCCCCACCCCCATCTCCTACCTACTAGCCTCATCCCGCCCCCTTGACCTGTCTGTCCTCCCTGGACTGACCTATCTCCTCCCTAACTCCCCACCTATACTCACCTTTACTGGCTCCACCCCCACCTCTTTGACCTGTCTGTCTCCTCTCCACCTATCTTCTCCTTTATCCATCTTCTACCCGCCTCCCCCTTCCCTTCCCCCATTTCTAAAGAAGGGTCCAGACCTGAAACATCAGCTTTCCTGCTCCTCTGATGCTGCTTGGCCTGCTGTGTTCATCCAGCTCTACACCTTGTTATCACAGGTCTGGCACCATCTGTTGAGAGAAAGCAGAGCCAACCTTTCCAGTCCAGTGACCCTTCTTCAGGGCTATTAGTAGCTAGGAAAAGGTGGTATTCATACTGATGTCAGGGGATGGAGGGGAAAAGGAGTGAGTTGCCAGATGGAGACAGAAAGAAAGTTGGGCAGACAAAGGGATGGTTGATAGTAAGCCAAGGAAGAAGAAAATCAGAGAGTAAGGCAACTAACTGGTGACTTGTTATTGCCGCCATCCTATCTGAAATGGAGCAATACCAAGGCAAAATGGGCAAAAGTGCATCTTTCCGTTAGTTTTCTGCAATTTTGGAGCTTTGGGGGCTTACAGTAGATAGGCTCCAAAGTAACTCGGATGGATACAGTGCATATGCTTCAACCTCTTCCATTTGCTGGATTGTGGAAAGCTGAAAGGGATCACTAGATTGCTCAGATAGGCTGAAGCACAGGTTTGTACTGAATTTATAGGCAGGGAGCAGGATACTGAGGGGCACCTCCTACCAACTGGGGCAATTGGTGCCCGGGCACAAAGAAAGGAGAGTGCAGGAGACAAATGCACCAGTTATCTGTCTGTCCCCTATCCATTGGATATTGGGATTTGATTTTGGGGCAGGCTGGACACCCATAAACAGATGAAATTTCCAAGAATATTAATAGTAATCAAGGTGGAAATCCTGACCCTGTTATCTATTATTTATCTCTGAGCAAGGAGCGAGGGTCCATTTAATTATGCACAGCAGGGGGACGATCACAAAATAGAATTTTACTGGGCCAGTAATCTACTGAGCTGGGCTAATCTTCCATGTGCCCTGGTCAGATCCTCCAAAGAGGTGACACCTTGGTGCCACTTGAGGGCATCTACCAGGTTGGTGTGTTCCTTCCTTTCTCATGATATCACCAAATTATTACAGCACAGAGCAAGGCCTATCGTGGCTGCAACAGTCCTTCAGATAAACATCTCAATTTGTGTCATTCTGTGTTCTTCCTGAATACATTGTTCCTTTTCAAGTAACAGTCTAATTCCTGACTGAATCCATCAGTTGAACTTGCCTCCACCACACTCACAACCAGTGCATGGAAACACTTTTAATCACATCTCTTTTGCTTCTTTTGCTAAGTTATTTTGCCTTATTATTTTGAATAATTCATTCAGATTTCCCCTCAGTCTTCTCTTCTCCAGGGGAAACAGTCCTAACGTTTTCAGTCTACCCTCAGAAGTGAAGTTCCTTATCCCCTGGAACCATTCTCATGAATCTCTTCTGCACCGTCACCAATACAATGACATTCATCTTAAGGTGTAGCACCAGAAGCGAACATTGTACACAAGCTAAGTCCAAGCTAGTGCCTTGCACAAGTTCAATGTAACTTCCTTGCTTTTGTACTCCACGGATATCAAATTTAACAAAGCCTTGGATACTGTATTCTTTATTAATCACTCACTCAATCTCTGCTTCAATGTTTAATGACATACAGATATAAAAGGTCTCTCTGCTCCTGCACACTCTTTAGAATTTTACCCCTTATTTTGTATTGTCTTTGTAGATTCTTCCTACCAATGAGAATCATTTCACATTTCTGTGCATTGAACATTCAATGTCCCGAATGAGTGAGTAGGAGATGCCAAGACATTGCAGTTAGATGTCTGGGGGAGTTGGGTGGGTGAGAGTGAGGGGGATGATCTTGCGGGCAATAGTGAGAGAGCTAAAGCCTTGGTGAGAGCTGGGTGCAGCAGCAGAGACAGAGTGAGTGTGAAATGGTAGAGAGAAGGTGGTGGCACTTTCACTGGCAGGGTGAAGAATGTCCATGACCTTTCTGTAGCATTTCTATGAATTCTTCTGGATGGTTGACTCTGTACTAACTCAGGTGGCTCCCTGAGTTAGTATAAAGCCCCCAGAGCTTGGACCAGGCTGGCCAGTTCTGGTTTCATAGTCTCCTCTATACCACCCCATCCACCAGGACTTCTAGGTTCCAACTGCAAAATTGGAGTGGGTAGCAATTTTCCCTTATCTACCATCTCTGGACCAAGTGTCAGAAAAGACTGCCAGCTCTTAACTAGGTACACTACAACATTTTTAAAGATGGTGCCAGCATCCAGAACCCTGGGATATCCCAGCATTGGTGAGAACGCCAAGCTTTGAGAAGTGGGAGAATCAAGCTTGTATCAGATGAGAAGACTATCACAGAGACATGGTAGGTAGTTAATGAGGTGAGTTTAGGAATGTTGAGCGAAATAACTCATTAGATCTGACATTAGCCCTTCATGAAACTTGCTGAAACTGAAACAACCAAAATGTAGGAAGATTCCACCCACTGTTTTATGTTTACAGGCAAATGGTCCTGTATCAAGCAGCCATGCTACCTTGACAGATCATTCAGACCCCTACTACATGGTGGGCCTATCCTGGGGGAATTACAATATACTGAATAAAGAGTGCTTTATATAAAATTGAGATCCACAGTGCAGAACACCATCAAGATTGGAAACATTTAAAAGGAAGACAAGCTAAAGCAGGAAATAGAAATTTGAAAAATGCCTGAATTTTCAATTTGAGCTTTTCAAAGATGGTAGAAAGAAGGAGAAATGAATGGGGGAAGTGTACCACAATTCTGAAGCCCTGAAGAGCAGATTTTTAGCAGTAAACCGCAATGAGTTTCGGTTTCAATACAGAGAGAATACAAAGTGCTTTATGACCTTGGAGGATGAACGGTGTGCAAGAACAAGAGAAGCACTGACTATCTGTAATGGAAATTAAGAATTCAATGCCTGGGCTTTTGGCAATCCATACTAGCTCTAAGCCTGAGTCTTATTGAAATTAATAATTACTGAAATCATAGCAATTCTATCAAATAAAATGTTCCCCTATAGGGATAACTCCAATGATCAGATTTATCTATGGTCACTTGTCTGAAATAGTAGGCAAGTTGTAAATTTAATGAATGCAGAAGCTTACCCTTCAGACACCAGGAAGAGAACATCTCATCAAATCTGGGTTTTCAATTGATTCTATAACAAGGAAGGAGACACAAAGCTGACAACTGCTCCCAAAATACTAATTAACTACAGCCTCATTCAAATTAAAGATCCACTGCCTGCCCTCAAGTTATAGACATAGAATTTTTTTTTCAAAACGCATTGATTAGTGGGTCACCGAATAGCTTGGACTGCAGACTGTATATAAATTCCTTATTCTAATGGCACATTGGAAATATTTCCAAACAATAATTAATTTGTTTTCAAAAGACAGCATGATTTGGAGCTGTTACTCTCAAATTATGTAAGTCAATGCTCATATATGTCTTTGACAGATAGGGATTCAAACAAAGCCTCATTATGGACAAACTCTTCTTCTTCCCAGTCCCAATGGATGTGCCCTTTTCATCAGTTGAGGATCTCAAGCCCAATGAGATGAAAGCTTGATAATTAAGTAGTTTCTTCCTTTTTATATAGTGTTAAAACATGATTGCATCACTTTCTTTTGCATCTGCAGAAGAAACACTACATAATTCTCTTTATTAACTCTTCTGCGCACCATTTTTCTCCCTTCATTCCCTGATGGTATTCTTCAGGAGATCATAAAATACAGGAGCAGGAGCAAGTCATTGAGACAATGGAACCTTCTCCACTATACGATAAGATCATGGCTGGTCTTTTTGTAGCTTACACTCTCCTGCATCCTTGTCATCATCCATAACTTCCTTGTCTAATGGGGACTGTAGTGTCTTTGTGCCAGTGCTCTCCCATACCTGACCTAAATGGTAATTCTCCATGTGGACACCAAGACAATGAATATCAGCAGGCTGTTTGACCACAAAGGACATCATGGCCCAACAGGTTCCTCACCTCATAACCACATGCATGAATTTTCTAATAAGGTTAGTTCACTGACAAGTGGGATTTGATAAACCAGATTCCATTTTCTCACTTTAGAAGAGGCATACAGCTGTTCTGTTCAATGTTCTGTTGTTTTGTGGCTTGTTTTGTTTCAGTGCCAAGGCTCTGAAGTCATAAGATTTTAAGTTCAAGGTCTATTCCAGGATTTAAGCACAAAAGTCAAAGCCTGAGACTCCAGTGCAGAACTGAGAGAGTGCTACACTGCCTCTTGGATGTATTATGGGCCAGATCATAATAAAAGAATTGTCTTAACTGTAATTCTATTAAAATGCTTATCAAAATAATATATATTAACTACTACTAATTACCTGTACCAATATGTTAATATCCCCTGAACACACCCTTGGCAGAGGCAAATTCAATAAAAGAGATTGCCTCATGTGCAATTCTAGCAGCAGGAAGAGCTTTTAGCCTAGCTTTTAGCTGTTACAAAGAGAGGAATAAGAATTTCCACACCCAGATTCAAGGCCTCAGCAACTGCAGAAAGCTAAAACTAAAAATTCAGATTCTGTGGGAGCTTGACCACACCCATTCAGGCTGCTTCTATTGTCATAACTTTTAAAAAAATGAAGGCCACACAAGCTGCTTACTTTATTGGCTTTGAGCAGACAACTTGTCATCTTTTTCTCAACCATTCTTGATTAAAAAGAAGGACAGAATACACCTCTTAAAGACATAGTATCATCACTGATACAGAGATAGTGGGAACTGCCGATGCTGGAGAATCTGAGATAACAAGGTGTAGAGCTTGTTGATCCAGCTCTACACCTTATTATCATAGTATCATCACGAATGTGTTGTTCAACTGAGGCCCTTCCTGCCTGGAGTAAAAACATCTAATTGTACGATTTTAAAAAAAAACAAGGGAGTTCTCTCTGGTAACGTAGCCAAGATTTATCTCTGAATTGACTTTGCAAAAAAACATACTACTTGACATTTGTTGGTTGAATATTTGGTTGCTCCATTTCTTATGTTGCAATGGTGACTACACTTCAAAATGTACCTTGTCATGGACTATTACCAATGGGAAACCAATGCTGGTTTTGCCAACAATGCTCACATTCCATGACTGTGATGACAAATACTATACAAATACACGTTTTACTTTCTTATTGTAGACTGTAATTCGAAACAGACCAAGAATCTTAAATGGAGCCTTCCTGGATAGTAACACTGTGTACAACAATAGCAGACCTATGGAAACTATTGTGCGCAGAAAATCACACAGTCAAAAGAAAGTTTTGTTATTAAGTAAACATAAACCATGATAAAGTTCAGTTTCTCAGTGTGCATTGTAAGGTAAGTTGCCCAACAAATCACAGAAAGAGACTTGAGGCCACTCAGTCCATTACTGAGATAGGTATTTTTCATACTTTCAAGGAACATCACTGGGAAAGTCAATATTTGCTACCCATCTATAATTGTCCTTGAAGTGAATGGCTTACCAAGCCATTTCAGAGGATAGTTAAAAGTCAACCACATTACAGTGATCTTAAGTTGCTTTTCCAAGAAACAACATAAAACTTGCACTAACATAATATTTTTCATTATCTCTAAATGTTGCAAAGCATTTTATGGCTGATGAAGTAGCTCTAAAGTACAGTCAGGATTATAATGTAGGAAATAGGGCAGCCAATTTGCACATAGAAAACTCTGACAAACAGAAGATGTGACAATAACTAGATCATCTAACTTTTATATGTTGGTTGAGAGAAAATATTGGCTAGAGCACCGGGGCAGCTCTTCCATTCTCCTTCAAAATGAAATCTTTCTCATCCATCTACTTAAAATCTCATCCAAAGCCAAGAACATTGCAGCATTCCCTCGGTAATTCACTGGATTGTCAATGCAGGTTATGCACTCCAGACTATAGTATAGGATTTGAACATTTGCTTTCCATCTCTGAAGCAAGTGAGCTGCCACCAAATGGTAACTGTAACCCAACACTCATGATAAAACAAATTTGTTTGCAAAAGCCATGTGATAGCAGTCACATAGGAGCTAACAGTTCTAACTCTAGTGCTAAAGTGAAAGATGGACAATATCTGGAGTTGGAAGTCCAGAGGATGCTGGTCATGGTACACAGATGAAGGAAAATTCTAAGGTAAGGAGTCACAAATATCATTGAGGAATTTATAAACCAGAGTGAGAATTGTATCATCAGAGTCACTTTTCCTTGTGTTAAAGCTTGAACATAAATTCAAGTTGCTGATACATTGGGGGAAGGGAAACTAGTGGACAAGAGAGGGATAAAGAACAAAATCCTTTATTGGACAGACACTATAACCATTGCTAAGTCTGAGTGTAAGGTTACACCGTCAGGTTATTGCCTCTTCAGAGTCTAACAGATCAATGGAACAGTATAGGTGCACAGCAACCCACAAAAGCTAAGAGAGAGGGTGTGTGGAATATTTTGTGACTAAAAATACCGACCATTTAGAATTTTATTTAATGTTGATTATAAGACCCCTATCAAATAGAGTGCCTAGAATTCCATCATTTCTGTGATGAAAACCAATAGAGAAGGTACAATAACGCAGGTAATGGAAATCTCACCTTCTGTTCATCCTACAGTATCTAAAGGGGAATACACACAGTTATAGAGTCATACAGCATGGAAACAGACTCTTTGATCCAACCTGTCCATATCAACCAGCAATCCCAAATTAATCTAGTCCCATCTGACAACATTTGGCCCATATCCCTCTAAATCCTTCTTATTCGTGTACCCATCCAGATGCCTTTTAAATGTTGTAAAGGTACCTGCCTCCACCTTTTTATTTGGCTGCTCATTCCACACATGTCTCACCACCTGTGTGACAAAGTTACCCCCTCACAACAGATCACTCTGTTTCTAAAAGCTAAGAATGAAAAAAAGCACTTGTTCACTACCATCAAGGGAATGGCAGGCAAATGTAAAATGAGATGTAGGTAGCAGTTAAAATGGGGCAGGGGCCATTCTGGTCAAGTAGGCCACTGAAGTCTGAATTGGGAATACATCAGAGTGAGTCAAGGGCTGCTTTGGGTGAATACAGATCTGTGAAAATGATTCCCTCACCAGCTTTCCACCATTGATAGACAGAGAATGGCTCTCAATGGACAGAACACATTGCAAAATCACATGAAGGTTCAGTTCCAGAAAGATAGATCATAACTGAAACACCTCGAATAATGTAATTGAAGAATCTATAATAATTCTCTCGGAGCAAATGGTTTTCCAGAGCATCTGGATTGAGACAGATCCTCAAGGGCATCAGTGCTTAATATCAGATGAGCAGGATGCGTCAATGTGTTTTTTTTAAAAGACGAAATCTCGAGGGAATAACTGCTAGACAAAGCAAATGTTCTCAGAAAATCCATAAAGACCACTGCATCCGATCAAAAGCATCCAATGCTGTATTTGATGTTAATACCGAATGTAGCATGTTATCTATGCCAGACTATGGATCAGCCTCAGATAGCTCAAGGCACTTAGTGTGTATGCGTGAAGGTGTTTTTAATTAGGTGTTGTTTCAAATGTTGGTGCTGTTTCTTTGAGGATTTTGCTGATCTTCCTGTGTTTATAACAAATTGTTCTGGCAGTTAAATTGTTTGGCAGCAAGCAATGTGGAAACTTAGGTTTTGTGGGTTGCTGTGCACCTATGCTATCCTAATGATCTGTTAGACTCTGAACAGGAAACAACCTCAAATTGTAAGCTTACACTCAAACCTAGCAATGGTTGTTGTGTCTGTCCAATAAAGGATTTGTTCTTTCAGAAGTATAATAAATAAACACAAATCGAAACTTTAGATTTACTGCTTTGTTTATTTACACTTTGAGCATTTAACTGGAGACACTTCCTAAAGATTAACATTCTCAGCTTAAGGAATACACAAATAAAATGTTATTGAGACTATTTTAATGGAACTTGCTGTGACTCAAGACATTTTGGAGACTTCAAGTTTATCAAGGCTATAATGTGGGAGAGCAACCAGATATGTATTGGAAGAATCAAGCCTAGGGGGAACAAAGGCAGTATTAATAGTATCAAAGGATCTAAGGGTATTTCTATATTTACTAAATGATTATATCTGACAGATACCTCAGTTAATAGTGAAGATCAAGCTGTCAGTGTTTTTCAATTAGACATGTTTCTATTTAAAGCATTTTAAGATTTATTGGCAATTTTTGAGACTGAACTTTCAAAGCTTATTTCTGTTTTGTCCTTGAGCTACCTTGTAATGAATGCATATGGTATGTTAGCTTTCATTAGTAGAGGGATTGAGTTCAAGAGCTGTAAAGTTATGCTCCAGCCATACAAAACCCTGGTTCGGCAACATCTGGAGTATTGTTCTGAGTTCTGAGGAAGGGTCACCAGGCCCGAACCGTTAACTCTGTTTTCTCCTTCACAGATGCTACCAGACCTGCTGAGCTTTTCCAGCAACTTTGCTTTTGTTCCTGATTTACAGCATCTGCAGATCTTTCGGTTTTTATTCTGGAATATTCTGTCCAGTTCTGGTCGCCTCATTACAGGATAGATGTGGAAGTGTTGGAAAAGGTGCAGAGGAGATTTACCAGGATGTTGCCTGGAATGGAGGGAAGGTCTTACGAGGAAAGGTTGAGAGAGCTAGGGCTTTTCTCTTTAGAATGACAAAGGAAGAGAGGTGACTTGATAGAAGTGCACAAAATGATCAGAGGTATAGATAGAGTGCACAGCCAGAGACTTTTTCCTAGGGTGGAGGTAGCTATTACAAGGGGGCATAATTTTAAAGTGAGTGGAGGTAGATATAGGGGAAACGTCAGAAGTAGGTTCTTTACTCAGAGAGTGGTAGGGGCGTGGAATGCATTGCCGGAGAGGGTAGTGGAGTCGACTTCATTAGGGGTATTTAAGTGGCTATTAGATAGGCAAATGGATGATAGTATAAGGTAGGGGTGGAGGTTAGATAGACCTTAGGTTTAGAGTAAAAATTCGGCACAACATCATGGGCCGAAGGGCCTGTACTGTTCTGTACTGTTCTATATTCTATGTTCTATGAATGTATATGTTGGCAAATGTAGTAATTTCCTGAGATTCTTGCTGTGAATATATTGCTCTTTCAGATCAGCCACTGTGAAATGGGACTTGGGATCTGGCATGCATTCAGTTGACCGAATGCTACTATCGAAAAAAGCTGCTACAATGGGTTATGCAGAAAAGACAGGAAAGTTAAGAATGATCAGATCAGCAGAGTGGACTTCATAGACCAGATGCTGACTTCTCCTTCTTATAGTGTTATGATCATTGCCATGGTCACTAGTACTTATTTTAGCTTTATAATTATTATTTATTTATCAATTGAATTTGAATTCCACCAATTAGCCATGGTGAAATTTGAACCCATACTGCCAGGGCATTAGCATGGGCCTTTGGATTATTAACGTGGTGACAGTACAACAATGCCATTCTCATCATAATTCAGGAGTATGATGGAATTCTTCCCTGGATAGGTGCAGCTCCAAAAGCACTGAAGAAGATTGACACCATCCAGGACAAAGCAGCCCACTTGCTTAACAACACATTCACAAGCATCATTCCCTCCACCACCACTGCTCAGTAACAGCAGTGTGTACCATCTACAAGATGAACTGCAAAAATTCACCAAAGCTGTCCCTTGTTGTACTTCATTGAGCAGACCCAGAAATGCATGTGACAGATCTGCTTGTTTCCTGCCACAACATCTCCTTTCCTGCCCACAAATAATTAATGTGCTTAATTAACCCTTGATTATTATAACCCTTGATTCCCTTACTAATTAAAAATCTGTCTATTCCTACTAACACACCTCTGCAGCTCAGTGCAGTAAAGAATCCCACAGTTTCACTACCTTCTGAGAGACGAAATTCCTCTTCCTCTGTGTCTTAAATGGATGACATCCTTCCCTGAGATTATGCTCTCTGGTCCTACTGGTTAAGCCCACTCAAACTCTCTTCATCAGACAGTCCCTCCATACCTGGCATCAGCCTAGTAAACTTTCTCTGGATGCCTCCACTGCCAGTATATGCCAGTCGGGTAAGGGGATCAAAATTGTTCACAATATTCTGGCTATATCTGACTAATGCCTTTAGCAAAACCTCCCTATTTTTATACACCATTCCTTTTGAATATTCCATTTTCTTTCTCTATTGCCCACTGAACTCAATGCTAATGTTTTGTGATTCATGCTTGAGGATCTTAATCAAACTGTGCTGCAGCTTTTACAGTTTTTCCTCATTTAAATAATATCCAGCTCCTATATTCTTGTTCCAAAGCATGTAACCTCACATTTTCCTACATTACATTCCATCTGACAAGTTTTTTGCTGTTATCTTAATGTGCCCAGATCCATCTGTAGATTCCTAGTGTAATCCTTACTACTTGCCTTCCCACCTGTTTTGTGTGTTATCCTTTAACTTGACGTTAGTACATTCACAACACTCATTCAACTCATTAATATTTGTTATATATAACTGTGACCCTAGCATTGATCCCTGGGACTCTCAACTAGGTACAGGTTGCCATCATGAAATGTCTCCCTTTAGTCAAACTCTGTCTCCCATAAGTTAGTCAATCCACTAACCATGCTAATATACTACCCTAGCACCATGGGCTTTTAAATTATTAAGTAGTCTTGTGTGCCTTACTCTATTGAACACCTTTTGGAAATCTGTTGTATTTACTTGTTCCCCTATATCTATCCTGCATGTCACCTGCTCAAAGAACTGCAATAAATTTGTCAAGTATGACTTCCCCCTTCATGAAGCCATGCTGACTCTGTTTGATTATACTATGGGTATCTAAATGCTCTGCTGTTTCATCTTTATAATAGACTCTAACATTTTCTAAATGACAGCTAACTAGCCTATAGTTTTCTGGCTCTCTTCCTTTTTGAATAAAGAAGTTACATTGGCAGTTTTCCAATCCTCTCGGACTTCTCCAGAATCTATCCTAATTTCCTCGGTTAACTGTGGATGGTTTATTCCCTTTCTGGAATCCTTCCTCATCTCTGGGATATATCTTTGTTATGAGTCATGGGCTATTTTTAAACATCCATTGTTGTATATCATCATGTTGCAAGTACTTTATCTGGTTCACTGATGCCTTTAGGCAAAGAAATATGCAACCCTCATCAATGTGTGATTGTAAATCCACAGGGATGTGATTGGCTTAATGCTGCCCTCTAGGAAGCCATTCAATTCAAGGGCAATTACGATATGGAACGCCAATATCCGATGAAAGCATAAAGAAAAAAAAGTGTTTTTGGAACTTTCCAATAGTATTTTAAAATCCAAAAGGCTCCATACTTGTAGAAGTTAATTTTGAGTGTCAGAGAGCCTGTTTGGCAATAACTAATTTCTATCATTCATGAATGCTTACACTAGAATAGACAAGCTTTTCATGTGTATCTGTCAAATTAATATGGCAACTTCATGTTATACTAAGTGTCTCTTAGCAAGGCTGTTCTGGAAAGCTGGACAACATGGAAAATTGCCTCATGATTTTTGTGTTTAAATTAACATGTGCATTGCTGGAAGTTGCTGTGTTACAGTGTAATAATGGCAAGTACCAATAGCCTCACTGTTATTTCTAGCACAAATTTGGGTCCAGTATATCTAATAGAGATGTCTGCCTAATCAAAATAGTTGTAATGGCTTTACTATAGATTTAAAATATTGACATGATCAATGAGAATAAAACAAACTTTGTTTATAGCAAGGAAACGTGCCTGTAGTATCACAGTTATGTCTTTGATACTTGATTGTTATTTTTTGCTGTGAGGCATTTTATGCTCATTAAAGTCACAAATATTAGTGATGAGGCACAAAATACTGTTTCTACATTTTGTAAACAATGTCTTTACACTTTTTATTTGTGTTTTCTATTTCTCCCTTGACCTTTTCCTGCCCCTTTCCCACTTGCTTTCTTGTCTTTGTTTTATTTTCTATGCATGAGCTGTCATTGAAATAAATATTCTTATTTTCCTGATTCAGATTTTAAATCTACTTTAATAATTCTTCAAAAACAAGACCGGCACATAGGAAATTGAGGGGTACCATTATTGAGGTTTATAAAATCATGAGGGGCATGGATAGGGTAAATAGCAAGGGTCTTTTCCCTAGGGGGGAGGAGTTCAAAACTAGGGCCATATTTTTAAGGTGAGAGGAGAAAGATTTAAAAAGGTCACAAGGGGCAACATTTTTTCACACAGAGAGTGGTTAGTGCGTGGAATGAACTGCCAGAGGAAGTGGTGGATGCAGGTACAGTTACAGCGTTTAAAAGGCATTTGGATAGGTATGTGAATAAGAGAGATGTGGGCCAAACACAGACAAGTGGGACTAGTTTGGTTTGGGAACATGGTTGGAATGGAATAGTTGGACCAAAGGGTCTGTTTCCATGCTGTATGACTCGTTGACTGTTCTCGGAGCTCTAACCACCCTTGTAAAGGGGGCTGAACAGAAATGCCAAGTTTCTGTGCAAAGCTCCACAGAATATCTTGAGACTAGTTTAATGAACTGCTGGTGCTCTTTGTTCACCACCAATTACAAAATCAGGACCAATATGTTGATCAGGATTAATTACACTTAATCAATACTTAACATTGCATTTAGGTTTATCAATCTTAATTCATAATATATTCAACAGTTAACAATTGTATGTACAATAGTCACTAGGCCTGAGTAAGTCTGCACTGTTTAATGATTCTATAAGGAGAGGTAGAGTAGAATAGGCCGATACAATCTGGAATTTAGAATGGGAGGTGATTTCTTTGAAAGGCTTGACGTTCAGGCCAGGCAGCATCCGAGGAGCAGGAAAGTTGACGTTTCAGGTCGGGACCCTCGTTCAGAAATGGGGAGGGGGAAGGGAGGTCAGAAATAAATAGAGAGAGGAGGGGTGGGGCTGGAGAAGGTAGGTGGGATTGTGAGTGGAGGTAGTGAGTGGTGGGGATTGACTTAGATTGCATCAGACAAGGGTTCACATGCACATCCGTCAATGTGGTCTACTGCATCTACTACTCCCAATGTGGCCTCCTCTACATCAGTGAAACGAAGCAGAGGTTCGGAGACTGTTTTGTAGAGCCTCTGCGCTCTGTTTGCGACAAACGATGACACCTTCTGGTCACGAACCACTTCAACTCTCCCTCCCACTCCCTGGGCGACATGTCCATCCTGGGCCTCCTCCAGTGTCACAATGACGCCACCCGGAAACTGGAGGAGCAGCACCTCATATTCTGCCTCAGGAGCCTACAGCCCAATGGCCTAAATGTGGATTTTACCAGTTTCAAAATCTCCCCACCCCCAGCATCATCCCATGACCAACCCTCACTCTCATCCCCTCCTCCTAGACCTGACACAACCTGTCCATCTTCCCTCCTACCTATCCGCACCTCCCACCTCATTGACCAATCCCCACCACTCAGACCAGCACTCACCTATCACTATCCCACCTACCTTCCCCAGCCCCACCCCTCCTGTCTCTATTAACTTCTGAGCTCCCTTCCCCCTCCACCATTTCTGAAGAAGGGTCCCGACATGAAGCATCAACTTTCCTGCTCCTCCGACACATCAGATAGGTTGCTTCCCCTACCCAGCCTGAAGTCATCCTTAGTTGCACAACATTTTTCCTGAAAATCCCAACATTCCAATTCCTGTGACTGGTTCCACTATGAATGTAAAGCAATCCTTCTCTCTCAGTTACTAAACCTGTGCATTTCCATCTTTTCTCAAGTTAAATGTCTGACACCCATCATTTCCACCTTTTCCTTTCTGCTATTCTTAAATGTTGATGACACTGGCATTCAAAGGACCTTTGCTGCTTAAGTGTTAACTGAGTTAGGGAACATCTCTAACAATGCTCGATCATTGCAGTTTTATCCTATGACCATTCTTCTCATGAAAATATAATATTATTCATGCATGGAGATTTTTTATGCAAATGCTAAGTAATTGCTTTCATGAGGTAAAGACAACCAACCTGATGCCATAACAGCGGGTGGGGGGACAGTTATCTCAAAAGCCTGAATTACATTTAGAATGGACCAATTATTCTGCGGAAATTCCTTTTATGTTGTCCTCATTTAAGTTTTCTCTGAAATTCTTCCTCTGTGCTACTTTAAATTGTGTAGTTGTCAGTAATGCAGATCAAAGAAAGGATGCTGCAATTGGCAAATCATGGATAACAGTATTTTAAATAATGAATTGTCACACTAAAGATAATCTGAGAGACTGCAATCAAGATTTATCAACCAACCTCAGTAACATTCTAAAGTTATATGTCAATGAGGAGAGGAAGTTCAGATCTTATGATGCATATTTTAAGGAGTTTACTGGAGCTTTAAAAGCATGCCAAATAAATATGCAAATTATAAATATTGCACGAGGTAGCATGCACAATTTACCATCTCCATCCAATATACAGCTCCTCTTAAATTTTCAGTTGAGAACATTATGCCCAGTGCTGCTTAGTGGCTTGGGGTTGTGTAGTCTGTTTTAAGCAAGTTATTTTCAATAGGGTTTAGACTTCTGTCAAGACAATAGAGCACAAAACTTCATAGGAAGACACAAGGCGCATTGGTTCCTAACTGAAAACAAAAAATGCTGGAAATCACAACGGGTTAGGCAGCATCCATGGGGAGAGAGTAACCTAACATTTCGAGTCTAGATGAAGACTCAAAACATTAGCTTGCTCTCTCTCCATGAATGCTGCCTGACCCATTGTGATTTCCAGCATTTTTTGTTTTCAGTACAGATCCCAGCATCTGCAATAATTTTCTCATGCACTGCATCTCAATACTGGGTAATGCAGTCTCAACTGCATCTCAATACTGGGTAATGCAGTCTCAACCCTGAGAGTCTTTGAGAGACAGGACTAAGTCAAAATGCAGCTTATGACATATGCGCTGTAATTGTTGTTTAACTTCCAACATTGCCCATTAGCCAAGTGACCACATGAACTGTTTTAGTCCATATGGCTGCAACAGAAATAACATAACAACATCTGCTGACACAGCATCTCCAGGGTAATACATCTTGGAAACTTAGCAAAGACCTTTACCTGATGTTTAGACAATGGTATAAGCAGTTTGAACAATTTTGGACCCCTTATCTTAGGAAAGATATGCAAAGTTTGAAGGCATTTCAAAGAAGATTCATTAGGGCTGATACCAGATTTGGAGGTCAGTCGTATGTGGAGAGGTTCAGTAGATTCGACCTGTACTGATTTGAATATAGAAAAATAGGAGGAGACCTTATTGAAACGAATAAGATTGCTACAATCTTATTGTAGATATGGAGAGGTCATTTCCCCATGTGCGAGAGCCTAGGACCAGGGAGCATAATGTCAGAGAAAGGTGTTGCACATTTAAGGTAGAGATGAGGAGGAATTTCCTCTCTCTGGAAGTTATGAGCCTATTCTTTACCAAAGAGGGCCATCAATTTTGGATCTCTAAGTAAATGCAAAGTTCATTTTTTTTAATCAATAAGGGAATAAGAGTTATGGGGAAGGGGCAGGAAAATGAAGTTGAGGATTATCAGATCAACCATGAGGTTAATGAATGGCAGAGCAGACTTGATGGGCTGAATGGCCTACTTCTGCTGCTATGTCTTATGTGCAATGGCCTTAAAGGCATGAGGGAGAATATACTTGGAGACAAACACCTCAGGCTGACTTGCGAAGCACTTCTACTGACAATGCTTTCATGGAATCCGTACAATGTGGAAGTAGGCATTTCGGCCTATTGAGTCCACACTGACCCTCTAAAGAGCATCCTGCCCAAACCCGACCCGCAACCCTGCATTTCCCATGGCTAACCCACCTAGTGTGCACATCTCTGGACACTATGAAACAATTTAGCGTGGCCAGTCCACCTAACCTGCACATCTTTGAACTGTGGGAGGAAACCGGAGCACCTGGAGGAAACCTACACAGACACGGGGAGAACATGCAAACTCTACGCAGACTGGAATTCAAGGCTGGAATTCAATCCAAGGCTGGAATTCAATCTGGGTTTCTGGTGCTGTAAGGTAACAGTGCTAAAAACGGAGCAGACCACCTTTCTCTGTGGGTGGCTGAGTCCAATGTCAGTGGCCTGCTTGGAGAAGCAAGAATCCATGGTGCTTGGATAATTCGGCACATAACTGCAAATGTTGACTGACATGCCATTTTCTCAGTGTTACAGGGCTGGAATTGAATATCCTTTCCAAGTGCATGCTGGCAATGGGAAACAGTGTGGGGGAGATCATAAAATTAGGCAGGTTGGTGAAAAGGCATCAGGGCTAGTACTGGCACTCATGAGTATTTTGCCAATGGCATTGTGGATGCCTGGCACCTTGGCGATCCTTGTGCCAATTGAAGTGGTGAAGTGGCTGGTATTTTGCACTGTCCAACAGGCTGTGGGTAGAAGTACTGGTCCAGGTACCCTGTAACCAACAAAAAGAAGAAGAGGCTTTCCCCTCCCCAGTAGCAGAAGGAGCTACCCCTGATTGAACCTTCCCACCATTGCCTATCTTTACCTTGCTGGAGCTCTTTCTCACCAAAAGTGAAAATCCTGCTCAAGGGCTGATGTTAGTTGAGCAAATGAAGGACCCAAAGATGGAGCAGTGTCAGTTTGGAATGGGTTCTTATTCTATTGCATTTGAAGAACTCACTGTTTGGTGAATATCTAGTTAGTGGCTAAGGTCTATTCTGTTCTATTGAAGATTATACAGGAACCAATATTAAGGTTAACAAAATATTTAATAAATGGAAATGTGTCACAGCTGCAGCTTGTGGGGGGTCCTAGATGACAACATGATCCAGGTCAAAAATGCAGAGTCATAGAGACAGCACAGAAACAAACCCTTCGGTCAAACTCATCCACGCTGACCAGATATCCTAAATTAATCTTGTCCCATTTTCCAGCATTTAGTGCATATCCCTCTAAGCCTTCCCTATTGATATACCTATCCAGATGCCCTTTTAATGTTGTAGCTGAATCAGCCTCCACCACTTCCTCTGGCAGCTCATTCCATACATGCACCACCCTCTGTGTGAAAAAGCTGCCCCTCGGGTACCTTTTAAATCTTTAGCCCTCATCTTAAATCTACGCCCTCTAGTTTTGGACTCCCCTACCATGGGAAAGCCTTGTCTGCTCACCCTATCCATGCCCCTCATGATTTTATGAACTTCTATAAGGTTACACCTCAGCTTCTGACAGTCCAGGGAAAATAGCAGCAGTCTATTCAACCTCTCCCTATAGCTCAAACCCTCCAACCCTGGCAATGGCCTTACAACCTGAACAGCTTCAGTTCAGACTTTATGAGGTACATGATGAGGTCTTTTGATTTGGTCAGGGAAAAGAGGATGTAACTGTGAGTGGGGCTGTGTGTGAGCCTTAGTCTTTGCAGCTATTCAACAGATTTGAAGTTCTTTCTGGTTGTTTGGAGAAGACTGAAGGCCACAGAGTGGATGAGCTAACTGACCATGGTACAGGAAACTATTGAGATGGGGGACCAAAAAGGAACACAGTGATAGTAAGAGATAATATTATCAAGGGGATAGACACTGTTCTGTGCAGCCAGGAGCATGAGTCCAGACAGTTATTTTGCTTACTTTGTGCCAAGTTTTGGGAAATCTACTCAGGGTGTTCATTGGAAGGGAGCGGACCCAGTGGTCACAGTGAATATAGGTGCAATGACATAATTAAAACATAGAAACAGATCCTGCTTACACAGGATGAGGAGTTCGGCAACAGATTAAAAAGAAGAACCTGAGGGTAATTTTTGGATTTTTACCTGAGCCACGTGCCAACCGGCAGAAAGCATATAATGTTAGAGATATGAAGACATGGCTAAAAGACTTGTGTAGGGCAATTAGGTTCCAGGTATTGGGCCTTGGCACCAGCAATAGGGAAAACTGGGGCTGTACCATTGGGATGGTCTGCGCCTGCAAAATGCAGAGGCAACTGTTCCAGCAAAGTGTATAATTATGAAAACGGAAATGGTTTTAAACTACACAATGGGGGTGAAGGATCATGTTTAGGTAGCAAATCAAGGGGGAGAGTTAAGGCAGGAGGGCAAAATAGTAATACCGGAAATGAAGGTCAGGGAACAGCAGGAATAGGCAGAACAAAATAACCTAAGAATATACCGACAGTCAAGATAAGCTGTAATGAAGATAGCAAAAAAAAAACTAAAAGTTCTGGATCTGAATGTTCATGGCATTTATAACAAAGTAAACAAATTGCGAGCACATAATAACGTAAACAAATATGATCTATAACTATTACAGATTTTTGGCTGCAGGATGACAAGGATTAGGTCCTGAATATTTTGTAGTTTATAATATTCAAGAAAAATGGGAATGTGACTAAAAAGGGAGGGGATAACATTGTCAATCCATGGTGACATTGGCGCAACACTTAGAGGTTTGCCTGGTTCAGGAGATCAGAATGTTGAATCAGTTTGGGTAGAGATGAGGAATATTGGGAGAAAGAAGTCAGTAGCAGGAGTGACCTACAGGAACGCCTTAGTAGTAACTACAATGTAAAACGTTGTTATGAAGGATTTTAATGCAGTATTATTATTTGGGAAGTTTGGCTCTCAAGTAGATGTGAATTTCTTTCATTCTGCGAAGGTCCTTTTTTTCTAAGAAAGAGTCAGAAAGCCATTTGGAGCAATTGTCTAAAGTCAATCATTCCAAAAAAGTCATGTGGCATTAACTAAATAAGGAAGGCAGTGGCATAATATTAATCCCACTGGACTAGTAATTCAGAGTCCAGGCCAATGTTCTATGACCCGGTTTCAAATCCCATTATAGTGAAATTTGATTTCAATAAAAAAAAGCTTTGGAGTTAAAACCTAATGTAAGGATGATTGTAATGACTATAATTTAAAAATCCCATGTTGGATGCTAATGCCCTTTGGGGATGAAATCTTTACCTTGTCTGACTTACATGTGACTCTGGACCACAGCAATGTGATTGATGTTTAACTACCCCCTAAAATAATCTAAGAAGCCAATCAGTTCATGGGCACTAGGGACAGGCAGCATTGCTGACCTTGCCAGCAATGCCTGTATCCCATACATGATTTTTTCAGAAGTGAAATAATTGCTGCTTATTGTTGCCTTGAGTTTTTATAGCCTACAGAAAGACAGATGACCAGAGACCACAAGCAGGCTCTGTTCAGTAGAACTATTAAGTCTAAGCAGACATACAGTTTAGTTTCTGGAATTCTAAGCCATCATGGCTGGAAAAAAGCTGTTTTAGCAGTCTCAGAACAGGAAAAGTCAGAGAAATATCTATAAGTTAATCAGCCTTTGTGTCTTGGAAAGAGATGAGAGAATCACATCTGATAGATGTGCAGAAAGTTGCTGAAAACAAATTCTTGTCACCTAGCTATTTGAATAAGCAATTTTAAAGTGAAGATAGGAGTGATAGTTCACTGTGCTTGAGTATCTGTAAAGGATGTTGTGGATAAAAAGGGATGAATCTTTCTTTTGGCCATTCATGAAAAGATCTTTCCAAATTAACTCATTTATGTTTACAGCTTTGGTTCTTTTTTTTCCCCTTTTTCTGTAATAAACTTATATTCTTTTGTTAACCATGCTAGACTCATGGGAATATATTGCGCTATGGCAATTAAATTGTGGCACAAAAACCTATGGAGATGAATCTTGCCCTTTTTTTGGCTATGTACAAGCTGCATCGAGTTTTTTGTAATGTTTTTCACCACGAGGCCGAACATGTTTTCTTTAACTAGCAATAATCTTTCATTCGTCAATTTATTGGCAGCTCGCTGTTTACTGAGAAACTTGTTGCGCCAGTTGTCAAAAACAGAAAGCTGGAATAAAGTGGTCCTGACTTTGCCAGCCTTCTCATTCAATTCTGCCATACATCTCACTATAACCCACATCTCAAATACCCCTAAAACCTTCCGCCAAGGTATATCAAGTCAAGTTTCTCTGTTGAAACTGAATTGTCTAATATTACCATCCACTGGGATCAGAATAGCAACATTTACATTAAGAAATACTGGGTAAAGGCTCAGCAATAATCGAAGGTGATTTTAATCTGCTGAATCCTGAATAAACTTCATCAGATTGTCAATAATAGCCTGGGTAAGGTGTTCACAGCAGAGAGCCAACCAGAGAACAGGTTCTATAAAACTTGGTACTGTGTAATGAGGCAGGATTAATTTCATTACCTCAGATTAATGAACTCTTGCATAATAGTGACCACAATATGATTGAATTTTAAGACAGAGGTGGATAGGTTCTTGTTAGAGAAAGGAATCGAAGGTTAACAGAAGGGAGTTGGGAAAGTAGAACTTAAAATGCAAACAGGTTGGCCCTGATCTTATTGAAATGTGGGGGAGGCACTGTGGGGGAGGTGATGGCCTAATGGTATTACGGCTGGACTGTTAATCTAGAGACCCAGATAACATTCTGGAGACCTGGGTTCAAATCCTGCCACAGCCAATGGTGGAATTTGAATTCAATGAATATGTTGTATTAAGAATCTAATGATGGCCATGTACCAGTTATCAGGAAAAACCCATCTGGTTCACTAACATCCTTTAGGGAAGGAAACTGCCATCCTTACCTGGTCTGTTGTACGTGTGACTCCAGACCCACAGCAATGTGGTTAACTCTTAACTGGCCTCTGAGCAATAAATACTGCTTAGCCAGCGGTGCCCCTCATCCTATGAATGATCTTTTAAAAATATTGAAAGGTAAAGAAGGCTCAAGGGGCCGAGAGGCATACTTCTGTTCCTAATTAGTATATTTGTAGTTCCACTGGTGGCTGCACACATGTTCCCCCCCACCCAACAAAGGTGTCAGTGCTGAGACTGGAGAGTTACTGGGCTTCTCTTTGACCAGCAGCTTCTAGAGGTGAGATAATCTACCCCGGTAGGGAGGAAACTGCGATCTCAGGAAATTAACTTTTTTTTTCTTTTATTCACAGCATGAGGGGCATCACTGGCTCGACAGCATTTATTGTCCATCCCTAATTGCCCAGAGGGCAGTTCAGAGTCAACCACATTGCTGTGGATCTGTAGGCCAGACCAGGTAGGATGGCAGTTTCCTCCCCTAAAGGACATTAGTGAACCAGATGGTTGCTTTCCCAACAATCAACAATGGATTCACGGTCATCATTAGGTTCCTAACTCCAGATATTTATTAAATTCAAATTCCACCATCTGCCTTGGCTAGATTTGAACCCACGTCCTCGGGATGTTATCTGGGTCTCTGGGTTAACAGTCAAGTGATAATACCACCAGGCCATCGCCAATTGTCTGAGCCAAGCAATATTATAATAACATGCTGCAGTGGTAGCCATTCCAATTGGACTGATTGTGTCCTCTGCCTCATGGCCACTTCGCTATCAGCAGCAATCTCATGACAGACACTGTAAAGGCAGCCTGCATTCCCTGCAAGGTGAGCTAACCAGACCCCTCATCTCCTCCAGCCACCCCTGCAAGCTGAGCGAACCCGACCTCTCACCTCCTCCAGCCACCCCTGCAAGCTGAGCGAGCCCGACCTCTCACCTCCTCCAGCCACCCCTGCAACGTGAGCTAACCAGACCTCTCACCTCCTCCAGCCACCCCTGCAAGCTGAGCTAAGCAAACCTCCCACCACCTCTAGCCATGATAATGCTAAAGATAGTTTCTTAATTGGCCACCTTTCAGAAGATTGAACCAAACATTCCATTATGTGCAGCAAACAGGGTCAGGACCAAATGTGCTACTGTGGGCCCAAAATGTTCCATTCAGAACATTCTGCTTCAAAATTCTCTGCTGTAATGAGAGCATTGAAAGCTTAAATAATAAAAGGAGAGACTAATGGACATAAACACTTCTGTTAAATGTTTCTGTGATGAACTGCACATGCTTCTTGAAAATTATGTACTTGGAAGCTAAGAAATATTGTATTTAAACTAATTAAAGAAATCCATAGCATATTCTGTTCTTCCATTTCTCCAACTTCATTAGAGGATAGTTAGATAGAGAGTCAATACAGTGTGGAGCTGGAGGAACACAGCAGGTCAGGCAACATCTGAGGAGCAGGAAAGTCGATGTTTCAGGTTTACATCCTTCATCAGGACTGGGGAGGGGTAAGGGAGCGCAGAAATAAATGGAAGGGTGGAGTTGGGGGAGGGTACATGGGATGGTGATAGGTGAATGCAGGTAGGGGGTAGTGGAGGTTGGTCAGTGGGAAGGGTGGGGCAGATAAGTGGGACCGAAGTGGACAGCTTGCGTCAGGCCAAGGAGGCGGGGATGAGGGGGAGGATTGGACATGGGAAGAGGCCGGGTTTGGGAGATTTTGAAACTGGTGAATTCTACATTCAGACTCCCAAGGTGGAATATGAGGTGTTGTTTCTCCAGCTTGCATTTGGCATCATTGTGACACTGGAGGAGACCCAGGATGGACATGTCACCCAGGGAGTGGGAGGGGAAGTTAAAATGGCTGGTGATCGGAAGATGTTGTTGATTATAGCATACAGAGTGCAGATGCTCCATGAATCAGTCACCGAGTCTATGTTAGGTCTCACCGATGTAGAGGAGACTATCTTAGGAGAACTAGATACAGTAGACCAGGTTGGAGGAGGTACAGGTGAATCCCTGTCAGTTTTGGAAATTTTCTCTTGGGCCTTGGATGGAGGTGAGGGGGTAGGGGCAGGTGTAGCAGCTCCTGCGGTTGCAGGGAAAGGTGTCGGGAGTGGTGGGTTTGGTGGGGAGTGGTGGGTTTGGTGGGGAGTGTAGAGCAGACGAGGGAATCGCGGAGCGAGCGGTCCCTACGAAAGGCAGATTGGAGTGGGGAGGGAAATATCTCTTTGATGGTGGGGTCGAATTGTGGTTGGTGGAAGTGATGGAGGATGATGCGCTGCATGTGGAGGTTGGTGAGGTGATATGTGAGGACCAGGGGTCTCTGCCCATATTTTTGTTGGGGAGGGAGGGGTTTTGAGGGCAGAAGTGCAGGAAATGCAAGAGATGCAGTTGAGGTATTATGAATCAACAGAGGGGGATGTTGCGGTCCTTGAAGTAGGAGGACATCTGGGATGTCCGGGAGTGGAATGCTTCATCTTGGAAGCAGATGTGGCAGAGGTAGAGGAATTGGGAGTAGGGGATCACATTCTTGGGTGACAGGAGGTGTAGTCATGGTAGCTATGGCAGCCGGTGGGTTTTTAAATAGCTGTCAGTGCTGAGACAGCTATCAGATATGGAGACAGAGAGTTCCAGGAAGGGGAGGGAGGTATCAGAGATGGTCTAGGTGAATTTGAGGTTGGGGTGAAAGGTCTTAGTAAAGTTGATGAACTATTCAAGCTCCTCATGGGAGCACGAGGCAGCGTCGGTACAGTCATTGATGTAGCGGAGGAAGAGGTGAGGGCTGGTGCCAGTGTAACGGCAAAAGAGGGATGGTTCCACGTATCCTACAAAGAGGCAGGCATAGCTCGGAGTTAGTTAGAGATATTGTTAGAATCTTGCTCTGGCTCCCCTTGGTTCTGAATTAAAAGCAGAACATGCTGGGTGTAAACTTGAAGATTCTTGTTTACTGTTGGATTTGAAAATAAGGTGATGCAAATTGCACATAACAACATTCACTGAACATCACAACAGTTCAGACATGAAAAGCTGTCACAGATATAAGGATCATTAAGGGTTCTCCTGATCATCCTTCAATGGAAAAGTCAAGAAAACAGTAAAAACCAAAAGAACTGCGGATGTTGTAAATCAAGAACAAAAACAAAGTTGCTGAAAAAGCTCAGCAGGTTTGGCAGCATCTGTGAAGGAGAAAACAGAGTTAACATTTCAGGTCTGGTGACCCTTCTTCAGAACACAGTAATAAAGAAAACAGTAATATTGGAAGTTGAACCACTTTTCAGCAGTTTCCACGGTTCTTCTCCTGAAGCTACAGAAGACGAATGGGAAAACCCTGACAGAATTTCACCCTGACAATATCGAACTCGAGTTAAGCTGGTGAAAAGCAATGCCAGGGGAAAACATTCCTCATGTAAAGGGTTGTGATGATTTCAAATGTGCAGGGCATTCAAGAAAATAGCAAAAAAAAAAATGAGATTTGAAAGACAGAACTTACATGAAGGCTCAATGGGCCGATTTTCACCTGGTACTCATGTCACATAACCATAGAATATACGCACAGGAGACCACTTTGTCCATTGAATGTGTGCCAGCTGTTTTGAAGAGCAGTTTAGTTAGTCCCAATCCCTCTGCTTTTTTTTTGTATAGCCCCGCGAGAGGGTAGTGGAGTTGGCCTCATTAGGGTCATTTAAGCGGCAATTAGATAGACATATGGATGATAGTATAAGGTAGGGGTGGAGCTTAGATAGACTTTGGGTTTAGGGTAAAAGTTCGGCACAACATAGTGGGCCGAAGGGCCTGTACTGTGCTGTACTATTCTATGTTCTTCTTCGAGTATATATCCAAAAGCTTTTTGAGGGAGATTATTGAATCTGTATCTGCCACCTGACTAGGCATTGCTTCCCCTCACTGCATAAACAAATAATAAACATTATATAACTGCTTTTAAGTCAAAAGGAAATTTTCCCTATATTTCAAAGTGATGAAGGAAACAATAGAAAATCTGCATGGATAAGTAGTGAAAGACTTTCTCTTCCACACCGCTTCCCCCAATCCGACTCACTGCCAAAACTGTTCACTGTTAAAGCACCAGGTACCAGTAAAACATATTTAAAACAAAAATGCACTTTCACTAAAATTCAAAGTTTAAACCTAAGGCTAAGTAACAGTGGTAGATTTGCGGGTGTGGATTGGATTACAGATTTTTTTCTTAAAAAAAGCAAAGTCCAGCCAAGGACCCTGAATGATGCCTCTACTCATAACTGCAGAATATATTGTAAACAGTTAAAGTGAGGAGTGAAGTGATACCCAGGTGGATGCTTGTATTTTCCTGCATTAGCCATAATCTTTATTGCACAGACCTTTGAGTATAGGAGTTGGGAAGTCATATTGATGTAAAACAGGACCTTGGTGAGTATTGTGTCCAGTTCTGGTCACCCTGTTATAGAAAGGATATTATTAAGTTGGACCGCATTCAGAAGAGATTTACCAGGATGTTGCCAGTATTGGAGGGTTTGAGTTTCAAGGAGAGGCTGGATGGGCTGGGACTTTTTTCACTGGGGCGTAGGAGTTTGAGGGGTGGCCTTAAAGAGGTTTATAAAATTATGAGGGCTATAGATAAGGTGAAGGCAGGTGTCTTTTCCCTAAGGTGGGAGTTTTCAAGTCTAGGGGGCATATTTCTAAGGTAAGAGGAGAAAGATTTAGAAAAGACATAAAGAGCATTTTTTTTACACAAAGAGTGGTTTGTGTGTGGAATGAACTTCCAGAGAAAGTGGTGGTTGTGGGTACAGTTACAACATTTAAAAGACATTTAGATAAGTACATGAATAAGAAATGTTTGGAGGAATATGGGCCAAGTGCAGACAGTTGGGGCTAGTTTAGTTTAGGACTATGGTCGGCATAGACTGGTTGGAGCAAAAAGTCTGTTTCTGTATTGTACAACTCCATGAGTATGACTCCACAACTCATTGAATGGCAAGGATAGCTTACATCAAAGCCATCTAACACTTAATGCAGCACGTTTCGGACAAAAATCTGGAAGGGTCTTGATGGAATACATGTGGAGATTATATTTTCTCTCACAGAAGAATCTAGAACTACAGGCCACTGTTTGAAAATCAAGGATTATGTATTTACAAAGAGATGAAGCAATGTTTTTTTTTCTCTCTCTCAGAAGTTGTGGTTGTTTGGCACTCTCACCCTGAAGAGGTAGTGGAAGCAAAGGTCCTAAACTACTTTAAGGCAAAGGTAGATGGTTTCTTGATGAAAGGAAACAATGAACTGCGGATGTCAGAAATCATAAACAAAAACAGAAATTGCTGGGCAAACTTAGCAGATCTGGCAGCATCTGTGGGGAGAAAGCTGAGTTAACAAGAACACATGTTCTGAGGAAAGGTCGCTGGACCCAAAACATTGACTCTGCGTTCTCTCCGCAGATGCTGCCAGACCTGTTGAGTTTTCCTAGCAATTTCTGTAGATAGATTCTTGTTGAGAAACAGGGTGAAATTTTATCAGTGTAGGCGGGAATCTAGATTTGAGGCTACAATCCAATGAGCCACGATTCTATGGGATGGCAGAACAGGTTCAAGAGGCTGAATGGCCTACTCCTGGGGTCATACTGGGTCACAAAGCCCCACACCCAAATGCATTCATTATAAATCAGCAGAAAACTTAACACATTGGATTAACAGAAAGTGGAAAGAACAAGAATTACATAGTAACATCATCAGTGCAACAGAATTCTCTGTTTGTGTAAGTACATTGGGAATGAAGAGCCTTTTTCAACACCAAACAATATCATAAATGCTTTGCATTTATGATCTAATAGTAACTAAAGGAGCTCGTATCCCAGTGATGGAAATCATCAGTAGCGTTATAATGTGGCACTTGCAAGGGAGTAATCTGCTCACATACACATTGTTTGGGTTCACCAGAGACACTCAACTAATCACCTCATTCCAACTTTAGTCCGAACATGGACAAAAGAGCTGATATCCAGAGGTGAGATGAAAGCAAATACCCTTGACATCTGACTTGGATCATAGCATGTATCCAAGCGGTTCTTATCAGATTCAGGTAAATATAACTAAGAGAAGGCTCGTCTAACAGCAATTTGCTTAAATATGAAAGTTTATTAAGTAATAATAAATGAATACAGTGATAACAATAAATAAATAATAAATGGGAGAGCAAAGGAAAAAAAATCAATAAGTCTCATACCCTTCTAGAAAAAGGAACAAGTCTCATGCCCTCCTGCCTGTTGGGACCCCCTTGACCAATGGCTGGTCTGGAGGCTTAAGTTCGTTCCTGGTACTATCCGCGATTCCGAGCCAAGAAGAAATCCAACGAATTGGAACGAAACGCTCCCTCTCTTATACAGTGCAACAAACAGCAAGGCACAGAAAATAAACAACTACAGAAGACAAAATGTCTGGCCAGTTCAGGAAACAGCTACAGGAAAGCAAGCAACAGGTGTCAACTTCGGCCCATAAAGGAATATTCAAAGGACTCATTCACGGTCAAGCAGCTTGTCAAGTATCATCATTTACTTTCCTAGCCTATTTTCCCAAGCTGTACAATCTATTTTCCCAAGCTGTACAATCTATTTTCCCAAGCTGTACAATCTATTTTCCCTAGCTGTCGAATATCATCATTAACTTTTAGCCCTTCGGCCCATCCTATACAACATCAAAGCAGCAGTAGTAGCAGACTGAGCATGCTTCAAACAGCCCTAGCAAAACTGGAGTCAATGGGAATCCAGAGGAAAAATTTCTGCTGTTAGAGTCATAGCGAACATAATGGAAGATGCTTGTGCTTGTTGAAGGTTGGACATCTTAGCTTCAGGACGTTTCTGCAACAGTTCCTCGAGGGTGTGTCCTAGGCCCAACTATCTCCACTTACTTTATCAAAGTCCTCCCCTCCATCATAAAGTCAGAAGTGAGAATGATTGCTGTTGACTGTTGTTCAGCACCATTCATGACTCTTCAGATACAAGGCAGTCTGTGTTCATTGATGTGGATAACATCCAGCCTTGGGCTGACAACTGGTGAGGAACATTCACACCACACAAGTAGCAGGCAATGACCACATCTACCAAAAGAGAATCAAAGCATCGCCCCTTAATGTTCACTAGCATTACAATTGTTGTATTCCCCACAATCAACATTCTATGGCTTACCATTGACTAGAAATTGAACTAGACCAATCAAATAAGTACGACGACAAGAGCAATTCAGAGACTAGGAAATCAGCTTTGCTAGGGCTTCATTTTTATATTTTTGATTGTGGAGTAAAATGAGAAAAGGACTGTTTCAAAATCAAGAAGAAATTGCTGCAATGTTGATAACAAGTTGCTGGAACTCATTTTGAATTGCAGGGAAGTGAGAGCTGCTAATGTGACACCAGGATGTATGTGCAGCGTGAGATTTGGCCAGCTGATTGGTTTGTGCAATTGTGACCACTTGTAGAGGCCGTAGGTCATCGGCCTGATGACAACTCTCTGACTGATTCCTGGACAGCTGAACGTCTGGTACATACAATACAATGGGAAAATGTTTCCAGATTGGAAGAAGCAGGGTATGTCTCTAGGTCTCTGCAATCAAGAAAGTCAAGCATGGAGACAGTCAGTTATTCACTGCCAGCATTTGCTGCAAGCTGCTGCCTCCAACTGGTGATTATGAAAATCATCAATTAATGCACGATTCCCTGTGACTTCAGCAAAAACTGAGAATCTAGAAGAAAGGACTTCAGACAACGTAAGGACTTGAGAACAAACAGAAACACCTGATCAAAGCCTGTGAACTGGTTCTACTGAACTGTATTTCCCCGATATTATATTCTTTCAAAAAGAACAGCAACATTTTAATTTATTTGGCAATGTCTGTATGTGTATTTTTGGATTTTAGAAGGGAGTTAGAGTTTCAAATAGTAGGGTTATATATTCTGAAGAATATATATTCTGAAGTTATATATTTTGAAGAAGGGTCCCAACATGAAACGTCAACTTTCCTGCTCCTTTGATGCTGCCTGGCCTGCTGTGTTTCTCCAGCTCCACAATGTATTGTCTCTGACTCCAGCATCAACAGCTCTTGCTATCTCTGAATTATATATTGATAGTTTATATTGTTTACGTGTGAATAGAATTTACTTGTTTGTAATAAAAGCTGCTTTTGTTTAATGCAGAAACCTAGTCAGTGTTTCTGTTAACCTGGGCCTATCAGACATACACACTTGGGACTTTACGTACTTAGATTAAAACCTTAACTGTTGTGGTTCTTCCTGCCTGGATGAGCACAGCTCCAACAATATTCAATAATAAAGTCATAGAGTCATACACCGTGGAAAGGGACCCTTTGGTCCAACTAGTCCACATTGATCATGTTCCCAAACTAATATAGACCCACCTACCTGTGTTTGGCCCATATACCTCCAAACCTTTCCTATTCATGAACTTATCCAAATGCCTGTTAAACGTTGAAACTATACCTACAGCCAATACTTTCTCTGGTAGTTCACCCCACACTTGAACCACTCTCTGTGTAAAAAAGTTGCCCCTCATGTCCTTTTTAAATCTTTCTCCTCTCACCTTAAAAATACGCCCAACAGTTTTTAACTCATCCCCCCACCCCAGTGAAAAGTCTCTTGTAATTCACCTTATCTATGCCCCCCATGATATTATAAACCTCAATAAAGTCATCCCTCAACCTTCCATGTTCCAGTGAAAAAAAGTCACAATCTCAGAGCCTCCATTCCCGGCAACATCCTGGTAAATCAAACTCGACACCTTCCAGTAAGCAACAGCCCACTTGATGGTCATCCCATTCACCACCTTCAACATTCAATCTCTTCACTACTGATAAAAGAACGAATGCAGCAAATACGAAGGGAGTTACATAAAATCATCCTGATTTGGAGCAATATTGCCGTTCCTTTAGTGTTTGCTGAGTCAACATCCTGGAGCTGCTCTCCTAACAGCCCTGTGGGTGTACCTACACCACATGAGCAACAGTGGTTCAAGAAGGTAGATCCCCACAACAGCACTTCAACGAAGGCTAGATAGCACTGAAGATGTCAAGTAGAAGGGAGACGAAACATTTGCATGCAAACCAATCAGCTCAGCAGGGCAGCAAATCCTGGTCAAGCCAGTGAAAGGCTGATCATTGGTTAGGCCACTTTTGGAATTTTGTTCAATTCTGGTCTCCCTGCTGTAGGAAAGATGTTGTTAAACTTAAAAGGGCTCAGAAGAGATTTACAAGGATGTTGCTGGGACTGGAGGGTTTGAACTATAGTGAGAGGCTGAATAGGCTGGGGCATCCTTTCCCTGCAGCGTTGGAAGCTGACAGGTGATGTTATAAAGGTTTATAGAATCAAGAGGGCATGGATAAAAGGAATAGCCAAAGTCTTTTTTCCCAGGGTAAGGAAGTCCAACACTAGAGGGCATAGGTTTAAAGTGAGAGGGGAAAGATTTAAAAAGGACCTGAGGGGCAACTTTTTCACACAGAGGGTGGTGTGTTTATGGAACAAGCTGCCAGAGAAGGTGATAAAAGTGGGTACAATTACAACATTTAAAAGGCATCTGAATGGGTACATGATAGGAAGGGTTTAGAGTAATATGGGTCAAATGCTGGCAAATGGGACTAGATTAATTTAAGATATCTGGTTGGCATGGATGAATTGAACCAAAGGGTCTGTTACCATGCTGTATAACTCTATGACTCTATGACACTCACATCCCATGAACGAATGTTAAAAAGTGCAGTAAGAATGACAAATATCTTGGCTGGTACTTCAAGAGTTAAGCTGTGCCAGCTCTGCTCACACTGCCTGAAGTGCATTGTCCTTTCCCAGTGCCGCATGTGGTCTAATGACATAAATAAGTCTACAGGGAGTATCCTGAGCTACTAATGAAGCCCTGGTTGCAGAATTATGTTTAAAAGTGATATCATAAATGAGGGAAGAAAAAATATTTTCAGCGTGTCCATCTGCTTGGACACTATTTTACTTTCAGACTATGTTTTTTCCAGCACTGGTCACTATTAATAAAATTGTGTGTGGGGAAAAGGAAAACAAATTAATATTTTTTTATGGTGCACTTAGCAAGTGACTGGGATTTGCCAGTGAAGTGTTTTAGAGTGCTGTCCCTTTCCCTCTGGGAGCTGAGTTCAAAATAAGTCTCCTTTTGCTCTGACAGCTGTTAGGGGCCCTAAGTAAAATGAATTGAGACAATCGTAAATCAATTCCCTGTGGACCTGAGTTCATGGTACAAAACTGCCCTCAAATTTGTTGCAATTGGCTTCTCTTCAGCATTCTCAGGACATGAGAATAAACAGCGATGGTGTGAAAACATGAGCGATGCTACAGGTGATGTAGAGGGCTGTTCTTCTGAGGCGAGAGTGGCTTCATTCAGTTCAAGAGTACCTGATTGCAGCAGCTGAGATCTATTGAGAGCTCAGTTTGAAATAATTGTCCCAACTTACAAGGTGATGTATCCCACTGCGACGCATGCAAAGGAGATGAAAATCAGCTGTTAATGAGGCATTGGGATGCCACGATAGCACGCTGAAGGTGAACAGAGGATTGTTTGAGACACATCAATTGTTTACCAAGAATATGGGCCCTGATAGCAGAATGGACCAGTGGGGTGGATGGCATGGATTGGTGGTGTGTCAACGGGGGAGTTGAGATTCCTGCGCCACTTGCTTTCCCAGGCAGAAGAGTGATACACCCACATTCAGTAATGCATACTGGTTAATGACAGGCCAGGATTCGGAAATCTACCTGCAAGTCAGGCCCAAAGGGGTCTTTAAAAGAATCAAAGAAGTCTCAGAGAGCGTGGTGCTCTAGGAATTATGTTTATTTCCTGGCCTACTTCACCAGTTAGGTTTCCATGAAATATTTCTGGTGATGTAGGCACCTGCCACTGAAATACCAAAGTCATGAGCTAAATGGAAGAAATTCCCAGTCCACACATCCCAGTATTCACGCAAGTGTGCCAGATGTGAGGCCAGATGTGAGCGTTTGCGAAACCTTGAGTACATTCATTTTTCATAGAGTGATAGAATCATGTAGTAATTAAAACACAGATTGTAGCTATTTGGCCCATCAGGTCCATGCCAGCTCTTTGTAGTACAATCCAGTCAGATCCATTTCCAAGCTTTTTCCCCATAACTCTGCAAGTTTAGTTCATTCAAGGGCCGATGCAATTTCCTTTTCTGAGTAATCCATTAAACAATGGACAGAAAGAAATGTATTCAATCCTTAACACTTCTATTTTGTAATGCATTGAAATCATGTAAATAATATTCAGAGCAGTCATGTACCTTTATTCCTTGTATTCCATTAAGGCTTAAATTGGGTTAAGTTTTGTGTTAATTGATTTACTATCTTTGCTATATTAATAAATACCATATCCATTACTAATCACCAACCATACAATATGAGTCCACGCGGTTTGAAAGCCTCCATCACTCTTTTAATTGCAAGGGCTTTAAATTATTTTTTAATGGAATATGTGCATCGCAGGCTAGGCCAGAATTTATTGGCCATCCTTAGTTGCCCTCGATAAGGTTGTGGTGAGATACTTTCTTGAACTGCTGCAGTCCATGTGCTGTAGGTAGATCCACAATACAATAGGGAGGGAGTTCCAGAATTTTGACCTGGTGACGCTAAAGAAACGTCAATATGTTTCCCATTCAGGATAGCAAATGGCTTTGCAAGTGGCGGTGTTCCTGTGTATCTGCTGCGCTTGTCCTTCTAGATGAAAGTGATTGTGAGTTTGGAAGGTGCTGTCTAAAGAGCCTTGGTGAATTTTTGTAGGTGGTGCACACTGCTGCTACTGAGCCTCAGTGGTGGAGGACATGGATGTTTGCAGATGTGGTGCCAATCAAGTGGGCTGCTTTGTCCTGGATGGTGCCGAGCTTCTTGAGTATTCCTCACGAAATTTGTACCTGATCGCTACCGTGCAATAAAGTATCTCGTTTAAAATAAGAGCTTCTTCTGTTTAAAACTTTTCATGGTTACTCCTCCACCAGTGTAAACCAAACAGGTTCTTATATCCAATCAAGGAAAAGAAGCTTGGTGGCAGCATTCCAACCGTAAGTCTCACAGATTCCACTGCCAGCTGAGGAGATTAGTCGCTCTGCAGTTATTGATGATCAAACAAGATTAGCCATGAGTTGATTACACTTGAATGATGGGCAAGCAAAGTCCTTATGCTGTTTGTAGTTTCATACAAATGTGTTTGTCACATCAGCTGACACAGGGAACTCAATCGAAGGGACTCAGATCACTCCTTGTCCTGAACCTGGTGGTGACATTTCTTTCACAGATCCAGAAGTGACAGGCAGAGAATATTTGCAACATCTGCGTAATGCAGATCCTAAGAGGTTAGTTCAGTAATGATTACGAAAAAGTGGAGGATTGTAAGCAAAAAATTCAAATGTCTCATTGAAATCCTGACTTGAATAAGTTTAGAATCAATGTTGCAAAGAACAGTTTTAAACCATAATTCATACACATGAGAGAATATCACAGCCAATCTTAACATGACATATCAGGTCTTTAGTGCTGTGCTAGCTAGCGTAACAAAGGAATGGTGTTAATATGCAGATAGCATCTCCATCTAGTGGTCATTGGTGTCTAACCAATATTAGATTGCTAACAGATGCATTTATACTTCACATTGCTGTTTTGCTCTGTTGTAAGCTACATTCAATGGAAAAACATGTTGTAAGTGGAGGTGTCATTATCTTTCGAAACTGTTTGTAGTTTTGAGTGCTTAGTCAAGTTACAGCAAGTGGGTTTGGGCTCAGTATAGAAGACAATAATCCTGGTCATCATTTAGGCTGCTAAATGTTTACAGAAAAGGCTGAAGCACTGAAGTGGCTTTCCCTTTTCTATCATGTTACAGCCCCAGTTGCTCTGCAAACATAAAGTTATTATTTGGAGCTGTATAGAACTTTAGCTAGGCCATATTTGGCATATTGTATACAGGTCTGGTTGCCACACTACCAGAAGGATATGGAAGCTTTGGACACAGTACAGAAATGGTTTACCAGAATATTGCCTGTTTTGGATGCCATGATGTGAAGTTGCTGGTGTTGGACTGGGGTGGACAAAGTCAGAAGTCACATGACACCAGGTTACAGTCCAACAGGTTTATTTGAAATCAATTTGATTTATTTGATTTCAGATAAACTTGTTGGACTATAGCCTGGTGTCGTGTAACTTCTGACCTTGGTTTGAATTGTATTAGCCATGTGGAGAGATTGAACAAACTTGTTTTGTTTTCTCTTGAACTTCAAAGGATGAGGGGAGACCTGATAGAAGTTTACAAAATTATGCGAGGCATGGACAGAATGGATAGTTGAAGTCTTTTTCCCAGGGCAGAAATGTCAATTACTGGGAGACAGAGTTTTAAGGTAAGAGGGAGAAAGTTTAAAGGAGATGTGAGAAGTGAGTTTTTTTTCACAGAGGGTGGTAAATGTCTGGAAGGCACTGTTAGTGGAGGTGGTAGCAGGAGATAAAATAGCAACATTTAAGAGGCATCTTTTACAGATATATGAATAGGCAGGGATTAGAAGGATATGGACCATGTCGAGGCAAAAGATTTTTAGTTTAGAAAGGCATTATGTTTTGGCATGGTCTCGGTGGGCCGAAGGGCCTGTTCCTGTGTTGTACTGTTCTTTGTTCTTTGTAATAGCCCTGAAATTCTTTGAGCTTCCTGACCACATTTGTGGTTTTATATATGCAGCCCATGTAACAAATGTCACAGATAGTCAGGTCCTGTTGAGTCAGATATCTTGAGGTTTATTTATAACACTAACTATTTCCAAGGCTACCATATCACTGACTGACACTGGGTTCTGTATTTACTAATGTTACTGTATATTACATGCATAGCCAACTGATTACACTGACCCTACTGTAAAAAGTTCGAACTTGTATCCTTTGTGCAGCAGAATGTCGATGGTGTTTTCTTTGAATTTTTCCAAAAGTACCTTTCAGGAAGATTTGATAGTTGCAAAGTATTTTTATTCATTCTTCAGATATTAGCATCACTGGCTGGCCAGCATTTATTGCCCATCCCTAGTTGCCCTTGAGAAGGTGATGGTGAGATAAAACTGAGTGGCTTGCTAGGGCATTTCAGAGGGCAGTTGAGAGTCAACCACGTTGCTGTGGATCTAGAGCAATGTAGGCCAGATCTCCTTCCCTGAAGGACATTAGTGAGCCAGATAAGTTTTTCCGACAATGGACAATGGTTTCATTGTCATCAGTCAGTTCTTAATTCCAGATTTTTTCTTATGGAATTCAAATTCCTCCATCTGCTGTGGTGGAATTCAAACCTGGATCCCCAGAACATTAGCTAAGTTTCTGCATTAATAGAGTAGTGATAATACCACTAGGCCATCACATTCCCACTAATGCAATAGCCAGTTGAATAAGCCATTCACCTCAGTTAGCTTCAGTAAAATCACATTCTGTACCTTTGTGTCAGTACTGCATGCAAATTAATCAATTATTTCATCTAATTGTATGATGTGCACTGAAATCTGTTACACTCTATGTTGATTTTCTAAATCCAAGAAAAAGCATTGTCAAAATCTTTGCGATCATTGTCAGAAATGCTGGAACACTTTATTCTTAAACCTTCACTATTCAAAGTGAGAAGTTTGACTGCCTACCGTCCTTTGTCAATTATCTAATGACCCATAAAGATTGATACTGTCTTTAAATAATTGATATTCTGAAAGAATGTCAGTGAAATGCCGACCCAAACATTATGTTTTTGCTTTCCATCATTTTGTGGTTTAAAATTTTCAGTGAGAGAGACAACATTGAAGTGTAGTGGTTTTCTGTGTTTTCTTGGCTTCTCTACTTCTTTTTGTTTTGTTTGTTTCTGTCCCTTTAAGATTGCAGACTTGCTGTAGCAGACTTTTATCTGTAGGTAGCATTTATATCAGAAAAAGGATATGATGACCACCTTTTTTTAAATATTTGCACTGATTTGGAAAAAAATTAAAATGGAAGAATCACTTGACATCTGTATACAGGTAATACTTTTTTAATGTAGAAAACTGTTTTTTCATGTTTTTAACTTTAGTTTGTTCTCATGGCATTTTGAAGTTATCCTTTCCAGACCATTTAAAACTCCTCAGTTTTTGCTTAAGTTGTACCAGCAGCAGCATTTCATGTTTTCTTTCTTCTTAAGGAGAGAGAGAGGTAGATGACTCGATGCTTCTGTAGTGATTGGAACCAGCTGGACTTCATTGACTACAAGGTATTGATTGGGGTTGTTAATCTGGGCCTATCATGAAAGCCTTGGCTGACTAATGTAACCAGGAGATTAGAATCTCCTCAGTTGAGGACAGACTCTGAGCTGAATGGCCACAGCCAATGCACTGTGCACTAGTAAATAACGGGTGATTTGGTGACAGGACCCAGATTCTATGCAGTCATTTCAGTGGCGGCAGGAGAAAATAGGACATGTCTGAAGAACATTCGCTTGCAACTGTCATTGTGGAGTTGGAGTAAACATTTCTGGCATCATGCTTCTATTTGGGGAGCTTGACCTGTTTGACCTGCTGTCAAAGACTGGACGCAATGTGTGGAAAGAATACAATATCTTTTCCTGGCAAATGACATTGGGGCAGATGAAAAGCAATGAGCAATCCTTCTGACTGCATGTGGACCTACAGCATTTTCGGTTATTAGGGGCTTAACTTTCCAAGAGGCACCAGACACTAAAACCTTCCAAGAGTTGACAGAGTTGGTTAAGGAATGTTACGACCCCAAATCTCCTCTAATTCCCAGATGCTTTCGGTTTTATTCAGCTGTTAGAGAACTGGGGGAATCTGTATGGAGATTTTTGACAAGGTTACAATGACTGGCAGAGGCTTGTGATTTTGGGTTAACACTGAATGAGATGCTGAGAGACTGTTTGGTATGTGGGATTAAGACATAACCATACAGAAGGGCCTACTAGCTGAAGCCAGACTGGACTTCAAACAGGCACTACAACTGACCTTGTCATTAGAAAATGCGGCAAGTAGAGCATGGGAACTACGGGGCATCCCAATGGAAGTGCACACCCTCACCTGTCCAAATGAGCTTGGGGGACACCACTTGAGTGTAGGCAATCGCACAGCCTCACTCAGGGCACATTGTGAGCGGAGGGACCCTAAGACCACCCGACATGCAACATCAGGGATTGCTCCAGCAGAGATGCTGATGGGGAGAAGACTCCACACCAGGTTAAACCTGACATTTTCAGACCTAGGGGGTGAGGGTGAAACAGCAGCAGGAATGCCAATGCCAGTCAAATACCTCCTCGAAACGAGAGAGACAATTTAATTCAGGAGATGATTTTTGGTGCTGGAACCATGGAAATGGCCCTGTGCAGATATGAGGTGAGGTTGACAAGGTCAGGTCCCGTGACTTACAAAATTTGGGTAGGTGATACAGCCCTGAACAAACACATGGATCACCTGAAAGCTGTTACTTCGCAAACGGGGCAGGAGGTAAACATACCTGGCCCCTCAGAACAGCCGGAAGGCCTGGCTGAAACCAAAGGTGATTCTCCCTCTATCTAGGAAACCTCAGAGTCCAAAATAGATGCAGCCTCAATACGGTTGCCGCTGGAAGAAGAGGAGAAAACTCTTCTGAGACATTTCAGATGCAAAATAGGGGCCACGGTCTGGTACACGCCACTTGTGTCCGAGTCTGAGTCAGAGGAACCGAACCTGAGGTGAAAGTATTGCAAGAGAAGCTACGAGTGAAAGACCAGGCCTACATCCCCAGACTTGGGGGAGGGATGTAGTGATTGGGACCAGGTGGACCTCATTGACTTCAAGGTACTTGATTGGAGTTGTTAACCTGGGCCAATCAGGAAAGCCTTGGCTGACCAATATAACCAGGAGATTAGAATCTCCTCAGCTGAAGACTGACTCTGAGTTGGCTGGCTACAGCCAGTGTACTGTGCACTAGTGAATTATGGGTGAGTTGGTGATGGGACCTGGCCGTTGTGCAGTAATTTTAGCCTCCATGCAGGGTTGAAGCTTTTAATTTTTATTGTAGTTGTAAGTTCAGCTCAGAACTGAGACAGATGAACAATTAGGGAGAAAACTTTTCAAAGCTGCCTCACCACTGGATTATTTTGGCCAGCAACATTGCCCTTACAACACTGTCTCCCCAAACATTCATATCATATAGACTGCTATAGTGTAAGCTGAGGGTCAAGTGACCGTTCCATTGTAATGGCAGATTGATGCGTCCATAGGTGTGGTGTGAGTGCCTCAGTAAAGGAAAATCAAAATGTTCATCCCAGAAAACAAACCACAGGCATGTTGCAGATTGAAAGAGTCTCTATTATTCATAGAATCCCTACAGTGTGGAAACAGACCCTTTGGCCCAAGTCCACACCAACACTCAGAGCATCCCACCCAGACCCATCCCCCTGATAACCCACCTAATCTACACATCCCTGAACACTATGGGCAATTTAACACAGCCAATCCACCTAACCTGAACATCTTTGGGTTGTGGGAGGAAACTTGTGCAGACACGGGGAGAACGTGCAAACCCCACGCAGACAGTCGTCTGAGGGTGGAATTGAACCTGGGTCCCTGGCACTGTGAGGCAGCAGTGCTAACCACTGAGCCACCGTACTGCCCTATGAATCTTTGACCTCTTGCTACAGAACTGTGTTAAGAATAATGAATAACTTTAAACTATTACGTTCCGTGTGTTAAGAAGGAGGAAACATTGTTTAGTTTCATCTTTGAGTGCTTTTTGTGTTGGTGCCGAGAGGTTTTGCTTTAATTTGTTAATGGAGCGGGGGTGTCAGTAGCTAGACCAGTGTTCATTGCCCATCCCTAATTGCCCAATGTCTACCATATTGTGAATCTGGAGTCACATGTTGACCAGACCAGGTAAGGATGGAAGATTCCTTTCCCTTTATTAGTGAACCAGATGTGTTTTGCAACATTTGTCAGTGGTTACATGGCTGCTTTTAGGCTAGCATTTCATTCAAAACCTTTCATTGAATTCAAATTTCAGCATCTGCCAAGGTGAGATTCGAGCCCATGTTCCCAGAACATTAGTCTGGCGATCTAGATTACTAATCCAGTGAATTTTTTTTTGTTTACATGTATTTTAATGAAGTTTCAAACCCTTGAGGTGAACAGTTTGCCTTTCAAATAGGTAGAGAAAAACAAACTATGCTGTTATTTAGCATTGGGAATCCAACAACATACTGAGAAAAGCAGAACAATTCAGTAAGTCGATGCGCTCTATGCAAAAAAGTGAAGGACACATAAACCCTTGGTTTCTGTGAAGTTCTCTGAAATTAAATTGACAGTGTTGTTTTTGCAATTTGTTTTAGGAATCCAAGGGAGAGATCCTCATTGAAAAAAACCTGTAAGGAAATTTACAGCCTAAACCAGAACAAGAATCCTCAGCAGCTCTGCACTAAGACAAAAGCAGTACTGGAGAAGCTCAGTGGATTCAGTAGCATCTGTAGGGAAACAAATTGAACTAATGTTTTGTGTCTAGTGGCTCTTTGTTAGAAGTGCTGCTCGCTGAGTTTCTCCAGCACTTCCTGTTTTTGTTTCAGATTTCCAGCATCCTCAGTTTTGTTTTTATTTTAGCTCTTCCCTGAAGTTTTGGTGTTCGTAAGGAAGAATTTTATATAGGATGAAAGGAATGGTGTGATTTCGAAACTTTTTCTGACATCAGTAAAGGAAAGTTTCCAACCTTTTGTCTAGGGTAAGATAGTTCATGTTTTTTTGTTTCATTGCTTAATAAACTTTTTAATTTTTTGTTATAAGTATGATGTCAACTTGTGAATGCGCTCAGTGACTGACTTTCACAGTTAACCGAAAAATAACAAAATGATGGGCTAATAAGCCAGGCCTCACTTTGGGATCTTGACTTGATCAGTATTAACATCAGAGATAGTAAGAACTGCAGATGCTGGAGAATCTGGGATAACAAGATGTAGAGCTGGATGAACACA
>NC_063337.1:13828961-13860303 GCF_021869965.1 Rhincodon typus
CCCCATTTCTGAAGAAGGGTCCAGGCCCGAAACATCAGCTTTCCTGCTCCTCTGATGCTGCTTGGCCTGCTGTGTTCATCCAGCTCTACATCTTGTTATCTCAGTATTAACATCAACTGAGTTAACAACATTTACAAAATCCTGCAGGAAGAAAAGTGAAGGATTCACTTAAATTGGGATAGAAGCATTCAGTTACATTCTAAAGTGGCAGCATAATTGAGAAAGGAGAAACCTGAACAAAAAGCAAAATCAAAAAATGCCAAAATAAAACTTCTATCTTTTACAAATCTGGTGTACTGTCAGAGTGGGTGGGGTAAATTGTGGATTATAAACTGGTTCCATCAGGTCTTCACTGAGCAATATCCCTCAAGTAAGCTGATATGAAACTCATGAACTCCTATGCAGTCTGGAAGGGACCAACAGTCATAGTGTTTTAGCTGGTTCAGAAACATGGTCCTAATGAGCCAATTAAGGGATCATCAACAGAAGATGGAATTAAACACTTCCAGAACTTGTGCTTACTCATGATATTCCCTCAGGCCAGTGAAGCTCGTCACACTGGGTATGATGCAGATGTTTTTATGCTCAGGAGTGTGCACAATATTTCATCTTATTTCAATATTTGATGCCAGGCATAACCCAGAGATTAACAGTATGATATGAAGAGTGATCCTTCATATCTGCCTTCAATCATTTGAGAAAGATTACCTGCGAATAAGCTTTTGGACTGAGCTTGCAAACCTGAAGTCCTGAGTTCAAATCCTACCATGACAGATTGGGACGTGAGGACCTTTTTGGGGAGTTGAACCATGTGGATAATGAGGGTAAAAAAGACATCTGGCTTCCTCAGAGACACCAGTGCATTTTAAGTCAGTGTAAGGGGTAAATAATGATAGTACTTCACGTTCGCTGTCGGAAGGGTGAATTGCAGTGTAACTTCCATTGAAAAATGTATATAATAGACAAAGTAAATACATTAAAACATGCAAACATGTATCATGTAGTAACAAAATAGACAAACAAATTCAGCAGGTGACAGGTAAGTGGTGGTCAGAATATTAAGGGAAGAATAATGTTGAATTGAAATTGCATTAAAGCTACACAAACCATTCTTCCATATAAATTTAATCATTGACGTGCTTCACTAAGGATCTGATCCATTTAAGGAACAGGAATACTTCAGTACATTTCCCTCCTACAATTTATGGTGTTGAACTTAGTCCAACTTCTGAATTGCTTTGATTGTTCTAAGTGTGATTGGATAAACTGTTCTGAAATGGGGTGGATAGCATAACAGATATTCTGAACTTAGCAGCAATATTAACTCTTCTTATCTTAAGTAGCAGGCTGGTGTGTACTTTGTGTTAATGGAAGACAACAGCCATAGAGGGAGTACAGAGGTGGTTCTCTAGACAGATACTGGGAAGAGTAATACTGTTGTATGAGGAAAGATTGGTTCAATGGGGCCTGTAGTCATTTGGATTTAGAAGAATGAGGGGGGATCTGATTGAAAAAGATAATATTCTAACAAGGCTAGACAGACCAGATGCAACGATATTTCCCTGGTTTGAAGAGTCAAAAACCAGAGGGTCACAGTTTCAGGATCTGGGGTAGGCCATTTAAGCCTGAGATGAAAGAAATGTTTTTCACTCAGAGAGTAGCCAACCTGTGGAATTTGCTACCACAAACAGCTGTGGAAGGTAGATCATGAGTATATGCCAGAAATAGATTGAGAAATTTTAAAATATTAAAGGCATCAAAACGTATGGAGAGAAAGCGGAATAGTGGGATTTTGAGATAGTGGGTTAGCCATGATCATACTGAGGGACTGAATGGCCTACTCCTGTTCCTATTTATTTGTTTCAACAAACATTTAGAAGTCAACTGTTACTACTTTGTTCCATCTTTTCTAATTTCACAACCAATAGCTTTGTTACATTGTTATTTAATCTTAATATTAGCACATCTTTGTACTTCCTTAATATCTACAATCCCAGTGAGTCACAAAGTTTGAACTTTAATCTAGTCCCATGGCCCATTTTTAAAATCCAAAGGGATTAAAGTATTAACTACTAAAGTGTTGGGTTGGAAATTAATTTTGCAAGCTGGTCCTAAATAATTAACTTGAATTATTTTTCCTACTTTCAATATTCTTCTACAACCTAACAGAGTCATTAGCAAGGCAGAAGCAATAATAACTTGCAACTACTGCATATAGCACTTTTAACATAGCTAACAATCCTAAGCATCTCACAGGAGCATTATTATGACAAAAATTGAAATGGAGCCAAAAAAAGGTGATGTTACATCTATGTAACTATGGGGAGGCAATGGCCTAGAGATATTATCGCTGAACTGTCAATCCAGAGACCCAGATAATGTTCTGGGGACCTGGATTCGAACCCTGCCATGGCAGATGGTGGAATTTGAATTCAATAAATATCTAGGATTAAGAGTCTAATGATGACTGTAAATCCATTGTCGATTGTTGGAAAAACCTATCTGGTTCACTAATGTCCTTTAGGGAAGGAAACTGCCTTCCTTACCTGGTCTGGCCTACATGTGACTCCAGGCCCACAGCAATGTGGTTGACTCTTAACTGTCCTCAGGGCAATTTGTGATGGGCAATAAATGCTGCCTAGCCAGCGACACCCTCATCCCGTGAATGAATAAAAAAAACCAAATGTCAGTGCATTGAGTATAAGCGTTGGGAGGTTATGTTGCAGCAGTACAAGACATTGGTTAGGCCAATTTGTGTGTGCAATTCATGTCTCCCTGTTATAGGAAGGATGTTGTTAAACTTGAAAGAGTTCAGTAAAGAGTTACAAGGATGTTACCGGGGTTGAAGGGTTTGAGCTATAGGGAGAGGCTGAATAGGCTGGAGCCACTTTCCCTGGAGTGTCAGAGGCTGAGGGCTGACCTTACAGAAGATTATAACATCATGAGGGGCATGGATAGGATGAATAGTCAAGATCTTATCCCCAGGGTAGGGGAGTCCAAAACTAGAGGGTATAGGTTGAAGGTGAAGCGGGAAAGATTTAAAAGGGATCTGAGAGTCCAACTTTTTCACGCAGAGGTGGTGCGTCTATGGAATGAGCTACCAGAGAAAGTGGTAGAGACTGGTACAATTACAACATTTAAAAGGCATTTGGATGGGTATATGAATAGGAAGGGTTTTGAGGAACATGGGCCAAATGCTCACAAATTGGACAATATTAATGCAGAAAATCTGGTCGACATGGAAGAATTGCACTGAAGTGTCTGTTTCCACGCTGTACATCTGTGTGACTCTATGACTCTAAATGCTTGTTCCAAGAGTTGGATTTTAAAGAAAGCCATCGAGGAGGGGAGAAAGGTAGAGAGGCAGAGAGATTTGGGCAGGGAATTCTAGACCTTACAGCCTAAACAGGTGAAGGTGAAGATACCAGTGGCTTAAAGGAAGGGATGAATAGTCAGATTTGGAAGAACACAGAGTTCACAGGCTGAGGATCCATTGGAAAAACAAGGAAGAGGGCCTGGTTGGTTGGAACAATGAAGAGATTTTGGGAAAAAGAGTTCAAGAGCATTAGATGAATGGGTCTTGCTGTTAGTTTTGCATGAACGAAAATTTATGGAACATGGAAGATAAGAGGCCGGCAAGCAAGAATGCTCAATTGAGAAAGATTAATCCTGACTATAGTCCTCATTTCACTCATAATTTATAATAAAGTGTTCCTCAATGAAGCAAAATATTTTCTGTTAGATTTGGAAATCTCAAGTTTGTGATATCCCAAATGGATCGAATCCTGCTGGCTCTTCTCCTCTTGTTTTCACCCAGAAACACCGAGTTAATACAGGCCACTTGCCAGTGTGGACTCTGGCTCATCTCCCACTCAGGCTACTGCTATGAGAGTTCAGCTGCCAATGAAAGTGGTCACAGCTGCTGCGTACTGTACTGTAGGCCTGAGCTCCCAGGGGAATCAAATTTCCTGACTGTGGTTTACAGTGGCCAGAATTCTTTCCTTTAGTAGCAAGATTCACAGAGCTGAAGCACTTAGAAGTGGATAAAGGGAATGGCGAAAGTGGTGTGATGAATGCCAGGCAAAACTAAAGGAAAGGCGGAGTGGATGACAAGGAAGAGTGCAATAGACAATGAAGAGGAAAGGAAAGTGGATGCCATTGAAGAGATAAGGGAATGAGAAGAAGAGGAGGTGAAAGGTAATGAATGGAAAGGCAAAAGTTGACATCAATGCAGGGATCAAGGGACAAACATTAAAGGCAATAGAGCCAAACCGCGTTAAACTGTAAGAAAAGCAACAGGAAATTTAACAAGTGGAAATGCGAGAAGTATCAAATTGATCCAGTGGGGGAGGATGAAGAGGATCAATATAATCTACAAATGTAAACTAAAAGAGGCAGTCTCTAGAATATTAGGGTACAATATAGAATCCATGAGTTACTAGCCAGTTATCTTAGCATTAGTGATTGAGACAATAAGGCCCAAGCACTATTCCCTGCATCATCTCACAAGTTACTGCCTGCAACACAAGTAAAGACCCATTTATTCCCACTCTATATTTCTTTTCTATCAACCAATTCTCAACCCATGTCAACATATTATTAATCCTTTGTGCTTTAATTCTGGCCAATAATTTCTCCTGTGGGACCTCATCAAAAGTCTTCTTGAAATCCAAATACACCACATCCACTGGTTCTCCCTTATCTATTCTACTTAGTTATATCCTCAAAAAGCTCCAGCAGGCTAGTTAAACATGATTTCATAAACCTTTTATAAACCCATGCTGATTTTGTCCAATCCTGTTAATGCTTTCCAATTGTTCTGTTAGTATGTATTTTATAACAAATGCTAACATTTTCAGGCAGTCTTTTCAGCAGGCAATGGTTGAGCAATAGTGTTCCCTGCTCAGCGCACAGCCATGGCACTTGACATTTTGTTGACTTTTTTGATGGACTGTAACAGGAACCATGCAAAACCAGTGTCCAGAGTGCAAAAACATTTCAGCCTCACTGATATACTCTTTAAAGTATTGAAATACAAGTTAGAAACAAAGTTTTGATTATTTTTAAGCCATCTAACAATGCTACAAAGAAGTAAAAAAGATCTTAGAAAATGGATTTTCCTTGTAGATGCATGTGCATTCTCAAAGCTGGGAGGTTTGATAGCAGACGTTTCGTCCCCTTACTGAGTGACATCCTCAGTGCTGTGGACCCTCCTGTGAAGCGCTGTTGTCTTGTACCAGTTCGAATTCTATATGGTCTGGTTTTTGCTGCTTCCAGTAGGTACTGTTTCCAGCTGTGCATTGTAATGTTTTTATTTCTGATTTACAGCAGCCACAGTTCTTTCGGTTTTTATTGTGAATCCCTAATGTTTTACAAAGGAGCATGGCTTTAAAAGGTGTATTTTGTCCTTATTTTGAAGAGGGGTTTTAAGACAGAGGTGACCAGCTGTCTATTTGAATCCAATAAAGTAGACAGCTTGTGAGGCCAGAGGTTTTTGTTAAAGTTGGAACAATAGAAACAGCCTGAATGGGTGGGGTCAAGCTCCCCCAGAACCAGGACTTTTAGTTTTAGTTACTTTAGTGGCAAATGCTGGGGCATTGAAACTGGATATGGGAGCTGATTTTCCTCTCTCAGTTACAGCTAAAAGCTGGGGTTCTGTTCTTGCTGCTAGAATTGCATGTGAAACAATCTATTGAACTAAGTTTGCCATCGCCAAGGGTGTGTTTATGGGATGTTATGATATTAGAACAGTCAATGTTTAGTATTTAAATGACCTATTATTCTGTTAAGTCTTCCAATAGAGTTAAGTTATTCCAATTCTCTTTTTTTGTGGTATTTTAACTACAGTATATGAATAAAGAGTATTTTGTTTCAAGACTGGTAGCTTGACCAATCGAAATACATTTGGAATGCAATACCTGGCACGTGTCTATAACGTAAGAAAAAGTTAAGGTCCAGGCTATCTCCTTCATATATTTTGAGGGGGTTTGATCTGGTCTGTAAGACATGTGTATAGGCTTGAAGTTGTGATGTGGTTGAGACCCTTATATCTCAGCATTCACGACTACTGGGAGTGCAAAACCCAGATTGATCACTGATAATGATGAACAAAGCTTTCCAAACATCAAAATTACATGAAACATTGAGATTCCCAAACTTATGGGTTGATTTTAGCTCCTAAAAAGAAAAGTGGGTGTTCTCGGTTTGTGCCACAGGTTAAATTGAAATATTTTGGGGCTCAAATTCATTTTGAACTCACCTCCTTTGGTTTCAACAGGAATGAAAGGAAGGGCAGGAGACCCTGATCTGTTTGCAAGCAGCAACACATCTTCACTTTAATGTCCTTTCTATTTTTAATCACAAGTGGATTTGCCATTCTTCAGAAAATTTGGTAAAAAAGGACAAAAGGTGCAGAATCATTAAGCTAAGTACTTTTGCAGCACTGTTTGTGGGTCAAGAGGAACCAAGTTTCCTTCAGATTCATCAATTGCACAGATCATACCTCCTATATTCCACCCCCTAAATGGAATACCCCTAACCCCACAGCATGACCATCTAAGCTTGCAACCCCCATCGACCAAGCACTTATTCCCTACACACCAAACCCTGCATTCTGAGCCACTCCCAGACCATCTCCCCAGGATCTCCCACCCTTCTGCTCTTGTAGGCTTCAGTGTTGTGATATAGACATCCCATCTGTCAGCCTCAGGAAGGGGATTAATTTAGCCCTCCTTTGGGGAGGCAATGACCTAGTGGTGTTATCACTGGACTGTTAATCCAGGCACCTACGTAATGTTCTTGGGACCTGAGCTCAAATCCCGCCATGACAGTTGTGGAATTTAAATTCAATTTAAAAATATGGAATATGATGATGACCAGGAAACCATTGTTGATTGTCAGGGAAAAAAAAAAACCCATCTGGCTCACTACGGAAGGAAACTACCATCCTTACCTGGTCTGGATGACATGTAACTCCAGACCCACAGCAATGTGGTTGAATCTTAACTGCCCTCTGGGATGGGCAGTGTATGCTGGTCCAGCCAGTGACACCCTCATCCCATGAATGAATTTTTTAAAATCCTGCAACCAAATCCTAAAGGACATTTGGGAAATCTAGTTCTTCCAAGGATCCCTACCTCACAACAGCCCCTCAGTAGACCCCGACATACTCCTGCACCCCCACCATCCCCAGGCTGAAAATTCTTCTTCCCCAAATAGAGAACAACAAAAAAAAATTTTCACTCTTTACTCAAAGTTTGCACAAACAGAAATTCTCATTAAAACTGTCAAACCTCTGAGGGTGTAAAAAGTGCAATCTAACTTCCAGTTTATGTATAAACCATGATGAATGATTGAGTCAAGACCAGTCTGTCCTCTTGGAATAATTGAATAGCTCGTTAAAAGAACCTGCACAGGTACAGTGGGCCAAATGGCCTCCTTCTGTATTTACAACTCAGAAAGAGCAAAGGACTCAAATTATGACATTGGAGCGAAGGGCACCAACTGCACTTTCATTTTTTCCCAGCACATAGAACAGTGAAACCAACAAAACACCGACTGGAGAAATCAATATACAAAAGTAACAGTCAAGCAGAAGAAATGTATTCATTGCAAAATGATCCTTTTGTCATTCATTGGCTGGAGATCCTTCCACTGTCCTGTTGCTGCAGTCAGATGTCCAGTATGTGCAAGTACTCATGTTCTCCCGGTGCATCTACAGAAGAAGGAACTATTAATATTGTATAACACTATGGTTCAAAGAATTACGCATAAAAGGGCCTATTGATAGAGTAAGTAGGGGGAAAATATTTCTGCTGTGTTGGTAACCACAGAAAGCAGATTGACAGCATGTAATTGATGAAATAATCAGGGGCATTTTTCCACACAGTGAGACATCTTGATTTTGAATATACTGTCAGAAAGGCTGGTGGGAGAAAATTCAATATTAACTCTCAATGGGACTGGAATATGCATATGATAAAGGAATGTTTGCAGGGCTTTGGGGAAAGAGCAAGGGTGTGAGATTAATCCGAGAACTCTTTCAAAGAGTTAATGTGGGCAAAATCGGATAAATGGCTTTTTTTGGGGGGGCAAGATTATACAATTTGGGATACCACAACTCACTGAAGGTACTCCCTGTGAAATTAAATACATTACTTGAAATAGTTGGGAGGAAACCTTCCTGCTTTACTCATGATGCTGCAATGATTGATAGAAGGAAAAGTGGTAACTAAGCCAAGATGAGAAATCTTTATAGGAGCAGTGAGATCTGTGTGTCATGCAGTAATCAGTGTGGGAAAATATTTTAGTTTCAAGTTCCCAGTTTTACTTTATTCCCAACCAAAGGCTGGACAATGGACAGTGTGCAAACAGAAATCTCATGGGTACACAGAAGGTACACTCCGCCAGTTAAGCATCCACTTGGTAAAGATGAAAATTATCCCCTATTGTATTTGCCCTGTGTAGTGATTGTACCGAGGTCACCCAGTTGGAACTCACAGAATGTGAGTTCCCTGATTGGGGATTTTAACCTGGTCCAATCAGGGAGCCCTGACTGATAGATAAGAACAGGAGTGTCGGACATCCTGTTCACTCTGAGAGCTGGCTCTGAGGGCGCTGGATCAGTGTCAAGGACTCTCCACATGTAAATAAAGGGTGACTTGATGATGGGATACTGGCCTCTATGGAGTTATGTCACCATGGAAATGTATTCCTGATGTGCAGTAATATGGAGTAACTTTCTGAATGGAAGTTGTTAGAACAGGCACAATGGTAGAGCTAAACACAAATATCCCAGCAGAATTCTATTTGTATGCACATCAATCTGTCTTGTGGAGGCTTAATCTTGCAGAGTGCCATTTCTACTTGCAATTGTCTCCAGCACTACTTTGTTCTGCTACTTTCTAAAGAAATCTTTGCTGGTTAAACATAAGATTTCACAAATACCTCCCAAATCTGTGGTCTCCACTATCTAGCAGATCAAGAGTGAAAGGTGCAATTGGAACACCATCACCATCTAGTCATACACCATCTCGGTTTGATTATCACTGTTCTTTTGCCATAGTGGGGGTCAGATTATCGTAACTTTGGATCTAACAGCACTGTGGGAGTACCTGTGCTTCAAGATGCAACTCACCCCTGCCTTCTCAAGAACATGGTTATATGCATATCATAAGAGCAATTTAAGAAAAACATGTCAGCCAATTTTCTTCATTCTCCTCTGTCTGAATTGCTGCGCATTTTCTGTTTCCCTAACTAAAACTTTTGTCCTCTCCTGGGGAGGGAAAATTCTATTAAGCACAAAGCAAAAAATAAATAGGTGGGGTGTTAGGAGGCAGAATAATCACATAGATCACTACTAGCTCAGTTGCTGGGAATTCACATACTGATGTAATTCATAATAACAAATGAAAATCAATATAGTAGAAAAATATTGACAAATTAAATTGATCTGACTGACACCGACTGTTGCAGAGTGTAGGCATCCTAACAGATATAAATGAAATGTAATCAAATATACTCTCTAGATGAAACATAAAATCTGTAAGTTATCTGACAATTATAAAAACAAGACGAGCAAGAAAGCACAACTGCGAACTGTCTTGATATATGAACTTAAACAGTGGTCTATTGGATTTGTTTTATTTATTTATTAAGACCAGTACTTGAATGCTAGTGTAATAAAGAGAGCAGCATCTGTGCTAAATGAATCAGGTAAGTTGATAAGAGAAATTGGTTTGAGACATGAATTGAAGGATTTTTTTTTCTGGAAAAGCCAAGATCAATCAGAAAACCAGTTCTGCATCTGTTCGGCATGGGAACTAGTGTATTTTGATTTACCTGCAAACTATTTACTTGGATTGCCACACATCAAACTTGTTGCATATCATCAAGAAGAACTCTTCTATGGTACAGACTAGTAAAGTCACCATATCCAGATCGAATGAAGTTGTGGCATAAAATTAACAGGATTTTGCCAGCTTTTACTCTTCCAAATTAGATACCTAATGTTATTTTTCAACCCATTACCTTGCATCAGTTGATATTGCTGTTCTTTCCAGGATAAAGAGCTAATCATTGAACCTCATACCAATAAATGTTGAAGAGCCTTGAAAGAGTAAGGAGCTTTCCCAGTGGCATAGCCCATAATCAATGCCAAACAAAATAGCATAACCAGCCATTCACTTCACTTCTAACTGTGGGACATACTCCAATGAAACAGACTAACAGTCACTACACTCTGAAAAATGATTCTGAGATGTTAAGCCTTCTAATTTAGAAAAGATACAGGATTGTTTTAGTTTCGTGGGACATGGGCATTACTGGCTGACCAGCATTTATTGCTTATTCCTGGTTGCCTTCGAGAAGGTGTTGGTGACCTGCCTTCTTGAACAGCTGTAGACCACATGCAATAGGTTGACCCGCAATGGTCTTAGGGAGGGAATTCTTGGAATTTGACCCAATGACAGTGAAGAAACAGCAATATATTTCCAAGTCAGGATGGTGAGTGTCTTTGAGGGGAACTTGCAGATGGCGGTATCCCATGTGTCTGCTGCTCTTGTCCTTCTAGATGGAAGTGGCCGTAGGTTTGGAAGGTGCTGTCTAAGGAACTTTGGTGAATTTCTGCAGTACTTCTTGTAGATAGCATACACTGCTGCTACTGAGCATCGGGGGGTGAAGGGAGAGGATGCTTGTGGCTGTGGTGTCAATCAAGCAGGCTGTTTGGACCTGGATGATGTCAAGCTTCTTGAGTGTTGTTGGAGCTGCACCCATCCAGGCAAGTGGGGAGTATTCCATCAGATTATGACTAAGGTAAATTGTTCGAGGTGATGGAAGGTTCTTGTGAGCAATGAGTCACAAGGAAAATATTAAGTCGTCTCAAAGAAGGATGGGACGTCAGGGATTTTTTTAGAAGTATAATAATGTTGAGGAAAGATTAATCAGAGAAAGAATTTGAAATGCAAGGTATAAATGGATTCAAGAGTCAAATGAATGGGAACAGAAGGAATTGAGAGAAATGGGGAGAACACAAGTAGATGGAGTAAATATGAGGTTATCTAAACTCTTCTGCCTGCATCTTAACACAGAAAAGCTGCAATCAACTTACCACCATTAGTTTATTTACATACATTGGCTCTCAGACAAGAAAAATTTTGACCTTAAAATTTACATTCTTTTTTTATCAAATACCTCCATGATTAAATACCTCTCATTCTCTGTAATCTCCTTGAGCTCCGCAACTCTGAGATATCTGCGCCCCTCAATTTTGGTCTCTTGAGCATTCCTGATTTAATTATCCCAACAGTTGCTTAAGCACAGAATTCTGATATACTCTCCTTCCAGCTTCCATATCTCAACCTCACTTTCGTCCATCAAGCCACTCCTTAAAATTCATCTCTTGACATAGCTTGTAGTAAGTTGATCCAATATCTCTCTAAGTGACTTAGTGTCATATTTTCTTTAATAATTTTGTTGTGTTATACTTTTGACATTATTACATTAAATGTGCAATATAGATATATGTGTTTCTGTTATGACTAAAAAAATTAATTTGTCTGTCGATTAAAACAATTGTCAAAGCTTTCCATCCTCCATTCATCAGGGCAATTTGCAAGAAACGCCAAAGTAAAGCAAAAACAGCATTTATACTGTATGAAGGGAACATGCTTATTTCATTAGGATAGGTGACAGATATTCTTTGGTGTGTTTCTCAGGGCCATGTCTTGACCAATCAGAATCAACCTGCCTGGTTTAAAATTTAAACAAAACCTGGCAGTTAACTGGGAGATAGAAAGAACTGCAGATGCTGGAGTCAGAGACAACACAGTGTGGAGCTGGAGGAACACAGCAGGCCAGGAAGCATCAGAGGAGCAGGAAAGTCAAGATTATGAAGACTTTGATAGGCAGCAGGAGAGAAGGTATGGGAGAATCCAAAATTAGATCTCATGAAAACAAGTTTGTGAAAAGTAAATCCAATATTTGGAGTTACTTCTTCAATCAGAGTTATTGGAATATGGAATAAAAACCAAAAGAACTGCAGATGCTGTAAATTAGGAACAAAAACAAAGTTGCTGGAGAAGCTCAGCAGATCTGGCAGCATCTGTGAAGGAAAAAACAGAGTTAAAATTTGTTGTTGTTGTTGTTATTGGAATATGGAAGTTGTACTACATGCAGCAGTTGAAATAATGAACATGGGTAGATTTAAGGGAAGTTAGGTAAGCATGTGAAGGAGCATCACAGAATTATCAGTGCAAAACAAAGCCATTCAGCCCATCGTACTTGCACTGGCCCTGTTATCTAGTGCAAAAGAAACCCTCCAATGTCCTCTTTAATGCCTCAATTGAACCTGCCTTCATCAGATTTCCAGGCAGTGCATTCCAATCCCTAGCTATGAAAAAGTGATTTTTCCCACATCACCCTTGCTTCAGTTGCACATCACCTTACGTTCTTGTTTCATTTACAAGTAGGAACAGCTAACCCTATCTACTCCACCCAGCCTGTTCATGATTTTCAAAGCCTCAATTGGACCTTCTCTCAGCCTTTCTCTCTTCAGGGACAACAGTCCCAACTTCTCCATCTATCCTCAAAACTGAACTTTCTTGTACCCAGAACCACTCTAGTAAATCACTTCTGAGCTCTCTCTCCAATGCATTTGCATCTTTCCTATAATGTGGAGCCAACAATTGTACACAATTCTCCCCCTCACATCAGCACACATCACCACCTTCATCTTATACTCTATACCCCTATTAATAAAGTCAAGAAAGCCGTATGTTTTATTAGCCACTCCCTCTGGCTGTCCTGCCACCTTCAATGATCTGTGCATGTATACAACCAGGTCCATCTGCTTATGCACCCCCACTTACAATTGTACTCCCTATTTTATATTGTCTAACAATTTCTACCAAAGTTCATCACCTCAAAATTTTCTGCACTGACTGTCATCTGCATGCATTCAACTGACCTGTCAATGTCCTTTTGGAGTTGCACACTGTCCTCATCACAGTTTATAATTCTTCTAAGTTTAGTGTCATCTGCAAACTTGGAATTTGTCCTCCGAACATCAAGATCCAGATCATTAACATATTTACGTCAGAAAAAGCAAGAGTTCCAATACAAACTCCTAGGGAACTCCATTACAAAACTTCCACTAGCCTGAGAAATATCCATTGACCATTACTCTGTATTTTCTATCATTCAGCCAACTTTTATCCATGTTGCCACTGTCCTTTTGAAACCATGACCTACAAGTCTGTGGTGAGGCACTGTATCAAATGTTTTCTGGAAATTAATGTATATCACCTTAATAGTGTTAGCCTCATCAACCCTTTCCATTACTTGTTCAAAAAACTCCAGCAAGTTAATTGAACTTAACTTCCCCGCAGATTCTTCCTCATCAACTCATCTTTTTCCATGTGATTACTGATTCTATCCTGAATAATTGTTCCCAAAGGTTTCCCACTACTGAAGTTAAATTAACTTGTCTATAATTGCTGGAATTATCTTTACAACCTTTTTTAAAAGACCATAATTTTGGCAATTCCCTGGTCTTTTGGCTCCTCCCCGGAGTCCAGGGAAGACTCAAATATTAACCATGTGTTATTAGAAAGGAACAGGATGACGAAATAAGATGAGAGAAGGTTTGTCAGATGCACAAACACCAGCACAGACAAGCTGAGCCAAATGACCTGTAATTGCATTGTAAATTCCATGCAATTTTACCATTGCTGATACAATCAGTAACAAAATTCCTTAGGAGAAAACACCCTTCTTATGGGAAACAAACATTTGAGACTTAGGAAGAACCAAGAAAGAAAAACAAAGTCATTCCTGTGCCAAGCACATTTAAATTGCACTACAGTCTGAGCTGGAAATGATCAGAGACGAAAATTGAGATTGCTAGAAAAGCTCAGCGGGTCTAGCAGCGCCTGTGAAAAGAAATCAGAGTTAATGTTTCGCAACCCAAAACGTTAACTCTGATTTTTCTTCACAGATGCTGCCAGACCTGCTGAACTTTTCCAGCAGTCTCTGGTTTTGTTCCTGATTTACAGCATCCGTAGTTCTTTTATCTGGAAATTATCAGGCTGGGTATAAATCTGCTTTTCTGTTTTTTTTTCCTTTTATTCATTCACAGGATGAGGGCATCACTGGCCAGGCCAACATTTATTGCCCAGATGGCAGTTAAGAGTCAACCACATTGCTGTGGTTCTGGAGTCACATCTAGGCCAGACCAGGTAAGGATGGCAGTTTCCTTCCCTAAAGGACATTAGTAAGCTTCAAAATCTCCCCTCCCCGACCGCATCCCAAAACCAGCCCCAGCTCGTCTCCGCCTCCCTAACCTGTCCTCCCTCCCACCTATTCCCTCCTCCCACCTCAAGCCCCACCCCCATCTCCTACCTACTAGCCTCATCCCGCCTCCTTGACCAGTCCGTCCTCCCTGGACTGACCTATCCCCTCCCTAACTCCCCATCTACACTCACCTTTACTGGCTCCATCCCCAGCTCTTTGATCTGTCTGTCTCCTCTCCACCTATCTTCTCCTTTATCCATCTTCTATCCGCCTCCCCCTCTCTCCCTATTTATTTCAGAATCCCCTTCCCCTCCCCCATTTCTGAAGAAGGGTCCAGACCCGAAACATTCTGCTCCTGCCTTTCCTGCTCCTCTGATGCTGCTTGGCCTGCTGTGTTCATCCAGCTCTACACCTTGTTATCGCAGATTCTCCAGCATCAGCAGTTCCTACCATCTTAGTAAACCATATGGGTTTTTTCAAAAATCGGCAATGGATTCATAGTCATTGTTTGTTTCTTAATTCCAGAGTTTTATTGAATTCAAATTCCATCATCCGCTGTCGCAGGATTCAAACCTGCATTCCCAAAACATTACTGGGGTCTCTGGGTTAACATTACAATGATAATACCACTAGGGTCCACTTGAGAAGTGTGGAGAAGGTAAGAATTAAAAGAAATAACTGAGACAGGATCTGTCATGTTGTTAAATGAATCTGCTTTTAACAGATACTCGGAGAGTTTATTAATCTTCTGCCATTATTGTGTCCAGTTGAAGGGGTATAAAGAAATTGTATCTTCTAAATATTGAAACCGTGTTGCCCTACTGAAAGAGCCTGGAGAATGCACTTCAGAAAGTATGCGTGCAATTATTTTGAAACAAATTTACAAATTAAGAGCCTGTTCATCAGCAAAAGAATGAGTCGGATTGAATGACAACTGCAGAAGTTTATTTGTTTGGAGAAGGAATAGAGTGAAAGAGTCCTACAAGGTACTGACCTGATTGTAAGCTTTCTGCACAATTCATGTAGCTTATTAGGAAATCAAAAAGTAAGGTGCAGAAGTTTACATAAAGTTCACAGGAAATACAAAGATGATTAATATCTAATTCGTTGACAGCTTACAAATTCAGACCACAAATGTTTTGCAGATTACATAAAATCTACTCTCTCCACCACTGATGCTCAGTAGTAGCAGTGTGTAAAAGGTAAAGTCACCAAAGTAAAGCTGCTCTCTCACTAGAGACAGAGACAACCAGCGATGGTTTAACCTGACGGTCACCATGCCAGGAGAGAGGTTGAGAAGGAGAGTTTTTCAGGGTAACCTCAGACAATGCAAGATTTGAATCCATACTGTTGCTATTATTCCTCATTGTAAGCCAACTGAACTAAGTGAATTAATACAGTGTGTTTTGCTTTAAATCCAGTAGTTTGACCAACTGAATTGCATCCGGAATGCAACACCTTATATTTACCTTTAACATAAGAGAAAGTTAGGGTCTAGACGATCTTCTGAATATTTTGAGCGGGTTTAGTCTGGTCCATAACACTACCTACAGCACACGGACTACAGCAGTTCAAGAAGGCAGCTCACTACAACAAGGGCAACTAGAGATAAGCAATAAATGCTGGCCAATGCAATATGCACATCCCAAAAGTGAATAATAAAGTGCCTATGTTTGGTACAAATGAATCAATAAAGAATGTAATAAAAGCAGTGCTAAAAACACGCAAGGCAACCATAGTCGGATTAGCAATGCCAAATATATAGAAACATAGTATATAGGAGTAGAATCAGGAGTAGGTTATTTGGCCCTTCAAGCGTGCTCCACAGATTCAATACCCTCTGAGGGAAGAAATTCCTTCTCACTTCTGTCTTAAATCGCCATCCCATACTCTAAGATTATGACCTCTGCTCCTAGACGCTCCTACAAGGAAAAATCATCTTTCTGCGTCTAACCCTGCCAAGCCTCCTATGAATCTTTTATGTCTCACTTTGCATGCCATGGAAGCACGTTACAGTGCACGTGCTGATTATGAACTGGTTTGAAAGTGTTTTTTCCTTCTGTAAAGCAAGGTTGCCATTTGAATATACAACTCTTGCACTTTCAGTTTTGATCACAAAGGAAGTAAATGCTTATGGTCCACTTTTCAAACTTTTCTAAAAGAAAGAGATAGCGTGCATAACAGGCTTATTTTCGATATTTTGCAACAAGGAAATGATATCTTGGCCTTCATAGTGAGAGGATTTGAGTACAGGAGCAGGACTGTCTTGCTGCAGTTATACAGGACCTTGGTGAGACCACATCTGGAGTACTGTGTACAATTTTGGTCTCCTTATCCAAGGAAGGATAATCTTGCTAGAGAGGGAGTGCAGTGAAATTTTACTGAACTGATTCCTGGGATGGCAGGACTGACAAAGGAAGAAAAGTTGGATCAATCAGAATTATATTCACTGGAGTTCGGATGAATGAGGAGGGATCTCACAGAAACCTACAAAATTCTAACAGGATATGACAGGTTAGATGCACGAAGGAGGTTTCTGATGATGTGAGAGTCCAAAGCCAGGGATCGCAGTCTAAGTGTTTAAGGTAAACCATTTAGGATCAAGATGAGGAGAAATTCCTTCACCCAGAGAGTGGTAAGCCTGTGGAATTCACTACCACAGGAGGCAGTCGAGGCCAAAACATTGTATGATTTTAAGAAGGATTTAGACATAGCACTTGGGGCTAAAGGGGACAAAGGACATGAGGAAAGAAGGAACTGGCAACTGAGTTGGATGATCAGCCATGAACGGTAGAATCATTTGAAAGGTCAAATGGCCTCTTCCTGCTCCTATTTTCTATGTTTCAGATTGCTATGTTTCCATTTTTGAATGCTACTGCATTGAAAAGAAAAAGTGTTGGACAATCTATGATTTATTGTTAAAATCAAGCCTATTTCCAACACATACATTTTCAAAGTGTGATGGTGATGGATAAGTGACACCATCACGGCATGTTGGCACTTGAGTACAACTTACAATACAATGTCGGAGACATTGGCAGGTAAACAGAGGAAGGGAAAAGGGGGTTCGAGTTGCTTTTACTTCTACCTCAACATTTTCAGCCTCCAAAGATTGTTTTTACTTTGCTACAACAGAAGATGGTTAATTGGTAAGTATGTGGTAAATAATTAAGGTTTGCTTTTACGTAAAGTTCAAAATAGTATAGCAACCAGTGATAAAGCCAATGAAATATGCAAAAAAACAACTAGATATGAAGATAAAATAATTCAATAGTTCTTTAAAACATATTAGGAAACATTTGGCTAAGTCAAATGTGGGTCCATTGCAGACGGAGTCAAGAAAATTTGTTATGGGAACTAGAGAAACAGCAGAGAAGCTAAATGACTCATGTCTATTTTCACTGAGGAAGATATAAGAAATCTCCCAGAATTAGAGATTCAAGTCCCTAGGGAGAATGAGGAGTTAAAGGAAATTAGCATCAGTAAGAAGATAGTGTTGAAGAAATATTTGAGATTGAAAGTTGATAAGTCCCTGTGACCTGATATTCTAAAGATACCCCAGAGTAATGAAGGAGGTGGCAATAGAGATAGTCAATACATTGGAGGTTATCTTCCAAAATTCTATAGATTGTGGAATAATTCCTACAAATCAGAACCTGGCAAATGTCACCCCATTATTTAAGAAGGGAATGACAGAACACAGAATCACTGACCTGTTAACCTTATATCAGAAATAGGAAAAATGCTAGAATCAATAATAAAGCATTTGATAAACAGACACTTGGACAATAATGATCTGATGTAGCATGGTCAGATGGATTTGCAAATGGGAAATTGTGTTTGATTAACTTGTTGAAGATGTTTTGGTGATGCGATTAATAAGATTAATTATGCAGAACCTCCTTCTTTGCCCTGCCTATGTTATCAGTACCTACATGAACCACAATGCTGGATCTTCTCCCTCTGACTCCAGTTACTCTCCAGCTGTAGGCCTCTGAGCAAAACCAAATGGCACTGTTGCCTGCCTGGTGCCAGGGTTCAAGGCATCATCTTAGGGCTAGAGTGGAACTTGGAGTGGGTGGGGAGGATCCAGCATTGTGATCTATGTGGCTACTAATAACATGGACAGAACAAGGACGTAGGATTGCACAGTCAACATGAGGAGCTAGGCACTAAATCAAGAAGCAAAACCCCAAAGACTGTAATCTCTGCATTATTACATGAGTCATGAGTAAATTGGTATCGGGCACACCAGATTAAAGAGATAAATGTGTGGCTCAAACCGTGGTGTGAGAGAAGCAGGATCTGGTTTGTAGGATACTGGCACCAGTAATGGAGAAAGTGAGATCTGTCACAGCCTGCTCTTTGGTCAGCTTCAATACATGCTGTTCTAAGAAACTATACCTAAAACATCTTATGAACTCCACAGTTATGCTACTGTTGTCCAAGTGATAAATCCTGTCAATATGTAGATTAAATCTCCCATAATTATTGGCATGCTTTGCTGACAAGCTCTCATTATTTCTTCCTTTATGCCCTGCCCTACTGTGTGGTTGCTGTTCAGGCCCTGTGCAGATAGTAATAATTAATGATTTCATAGCAAAGGCACCTTAATATAGTAATAATATGATTAAATTTTACCTTCCATTTGAGAGGGGAGTGTTCTGAGATTTTTTTTAGTATAATCATGAGGACATAATGCAGACCTGGTTAAAGTGAATCGGTGAATTAACTTAAAGGTCAACAGATGCAATGGTAACATTTAAGGTGATATTTCAGAATGCACAAAACAGATACTTTCCAATGAATGTGAAATGTTCCAAGGGTTGGATCAACCATCCGTGGTTAACTAGAAATGCTAAAATTTGATCAAACTTAATGACAACGCATATAACTGTGCAAGGGGGTCTTGTAGTGCAGTGGCAATGCCCTTACCTCTGAGCTAGAAGGGCCAGATTCAAGTTCGACCCACTCCAGAGATGTGATATAACAACCCTGAACAGGTTGATGTTAATTATCTATAAATGTGCAAAGAAAGATGACATTTCAGAAGATTGAACAGAATATAATAGAAATCAAAGAATGACCTAAGAAATTAATAGAGGAGGAAAGGTTAGATTATGAAAGCTAGCCAGAAATGTGAAAAGAGACAGTAAGCATTTCTATAAACATTTAAAGAAGAAAGGAGTTAATTCAGTGAGTGTTGACCCTATGGAAAACCAGGCTGGAGAATAACAAAGGAAAATAAAACTGCAAATGAATTGAATAGGTATTTTGCAGCTGTCTCTGCTATTGAGGATGCAAGTAACATCCCAGAAATGGAAGGGAGGGAGGACCTTTGGAAAATCACAATCATGAGAGAAGTGGTCCTGCGTAAGTTATTGGAGCTGCAGGCTGACAGGATGGACTTCATCTTAGGGTCTTAAAAAAATTCATTAATAGACAATTGATATTTATTTTTATAAATCTCACCTGATTTGGATAGTCCCATTAGATCAGAAGAGAGCAAATGTTAACTCTTTTATTCAGAAAGAGAGGAAGACGGAAAACAGGAAACCACAGACCAGTTGGCTTAACATCTATCATAGGAGACTTTCGAAAGCTATTATTAAAGAAGTTACAATAGGGCACTTGGATAAATTCAAGGTAATCAGGCAGAGTCAACATGATTTTGTGAAAGAGAATTGCTGCTTGATCAAACTATTCCTGCTGTTCTTTGAAGAGTTAACATGTTCTGTGGATAAAGGGGAATTGGTGGATGTACTGCACTTAGATTTCCAGAAGACATTTTTGGTCATTGCTGCATCAAAGAATGTTGAGGAAAATAAAAGCTATTGGTATAACAGTATGCATATTGGTATGACTAGAAGATTGACGTGCTAACAGGAAGAAGTGATTAGGTGTCAATTTACCTTTTACAGATTGGTAAGATGTAACAAGTGATGTGCCACAAGGTATAGTGCCGGGACCTCAACTGCATAATTTACATAAATGACGTAGATAAAGGGATGGAAGGTACAGTTGTCAAATTTGTTGATGATGCAAAATAGGGAAGAAAGTAAGTTATGAAGAGGATGCAAAGAGGCTATAAAATGATATTGATTGGTCAAATGAGTTGGCAAAGATGTTGCACATGGACTGGGAAAATGTAAAATTTGCCTGTTTCAAGAAGAATAAATAAAGCATATTATCCAAATGATGAGAGATTGCAGAGCTCTGAGATGCAGAGGGCCCTGGGTGTCCCTGTGCATGAATCACAAAAGGTATGAAGGTAGAGCAAATAATTAGGAACATTAATAGAAGGTTATAATTTATAGCGTGAGGAATTGAATATAAGAGGAGAGAATTATGCTTCAGTTATGCAGGATGCTAGTGAGACAGCAACTGGAGTATTGTGTACAGTATTGATCTCCTTATTCAAGGAATGAAGTAAAAGTATTGGAGGCGGTTTGGACAAGGTTCTCTAGAACAATCCGTGGAACTGGTACATTGTTTTGTGAGGAAAGGCTGGACAGGCCAGGCTTGCATCAAATGAGTTTAGCAGATTAAGCGGTGATTAATGGAAACTTTTAAAATCTTGAGGGGTTTTGACAGGGTTGATGTCGAGAAGATGCTTCATCCTGTGGCCAAATCTAGAATTAGTGGGTCACTGTTTACAAATCAGGAGCTACGCATTTAAGACTGAGATTAGGCTATTTTCTTCCTCGTTGAAGATCTCTTACTGAAAAGGTGGTGCAAGTAGAGTCCTTCAATATTTTCAAAGCAGGCACTTGTTAAGCAAATGGTTCAAAGGTTATCAGGGATATAGGAGAATGTGAATTTGAGCAGGCAATCTGATCAGCTAAGATTGTATTGAATAGCAGAGCAAGCTCAAGGGGCTGAATAGCCTACTCCATATATCACTATATATATTTAACATGGAGATTTGCTAATTTGCTTTTAAGTTGCTGGACTGTGCTAAAGTGCCGAACTTGGATAAAAAGCTCGTATTAACTGGAGTTAGGTTTTGAGCAACAAAAATGTCTTTGGAAAACATGTCAAAGCCTTAATTAAATGATTGGGAAATTGTTCATTTCCAAAAGCTTTAATGACACAATTTGGACATTCAGTCATAAGATGAAAAAGTGGAGAATTTGATAATAGCAGCATTTCAAAACTATCCAGATCTACAGCAGGAGCTTTAATACGAAAGAAATTTCATAACCAAGAAGATTGATGATAGAGACATCTTTGCAGTCATGACAGATGGTAGGAACTGATGAAATCATGTCAGCTAGATAGAGAGAGAATGCAGGTTGGGTGCAGGATCTCTCTCTCTTCCTATATCTCTCCTGGATACATCTCCTTTCAGATTAACCAAAGAACAGACCTAGCCAAAACAGAACCTTCTACTGTGAAGGATACCAGATGGAGAAGGAAATAATTGTGAACACTTGAAAACAGGGCTAACATGCCACAGAACTAGTTCAAACCTCACTGTGAGAGCTTGTACTTAGACCATTAAATTTGTCTAAAAGTAGCTCTTATCTAGCTTCAACATTAGGCCACTGTTCACTGAGCTAAGGCTCCTTTATGTCAAGAAATAACAGAAATTCTACTTGTAATTTTAGTGAAAGCATTGTGTTTGAGCAGACTGATTTTTTTTGAGTAGTATAAGTGGAAATATCTTTCATTTCTGAGTACCAGCATCCTTCACATCAAAGTGCGCAAAATTTGACAAAATGTTTAATTTATTTACATTTGGGAATCACATGAATGCAAGTGTTAAAGCAAATGGCAGACAGGAAATCCTTCATCACCTCATCAAAGTGCTTTCTCGTTTTAAGTTGCAATGATGCATCTTTGTCTCCAGCAGGCAGTAATTGGAAAAGTCATTTTGTGTTGTTTTATTGTGTCAGTATAATTTCATACAAATGAAACTCTGAATGATTTCTGAGGCCTAGAGCAGAAAATATTTACACTCTGGTGTTGCAGGTGTGACTTTCAAAAGTGTCTTTAGGCCTCCAAAAGGCTTTTGAAGGTCACTTTGCGATTTAAGCCTTGTGAAGGTTGTTATTCTTGCTGTGCCAATGTTATGCTTGGCTGTGTTACATTGCAGACCAGGAACAAAAAGGAATGCCACAAATCCTACTCTGATCAAGTGCATTGGTGCCAGGATGCAATTAAAATTCAATGGGCAGCTACCATCTCAATCACAAGCTGGAAAAGCAAAATTACAACGTGAAAACATAGATTAATGACTTGGTTGTTGGTTTTCTGTCAGAATTAGTTTCAAAACATTTCAAGCATTCCTGCTACTTATTCCAAGCTTTTCTCGCGCTTCCCTATGGAAAAGAAATGAAAAAATTGAAGGATACAGTTATACCAGCCTTATTCTGCCAGCTGCTGAGAGAGGGACACAGTTTGGGATTGTTTGGCGGCCAACATTATGTTTGTATTAACAATGAAAAGTGAACCAAGTGCAGAACTAGCCTGGGATGTCCCAGTCTCCAATGTTCCCTACCTTTATCAGAAAGGCAACATGGGAATGGGGAGAGAAGTAGCTCTATTAAATACAGGAACAAAAACAAAGTTGCTGGAGACGCTCAGCAGGTCTGGCAGCATCTGTGAAGGATAAAACAGAGTTAACGTTCTGAGGAAGGGTCACCAGACCGGAAACATTAACTCTGTCTCTTCCTTCACAGATGCTGCCAGACCTACTGAGCTTTTCCAGCAACTTTGTTTTTGTTCCTGATTTACAGCATCCGCAGTTCTTTCAGTTTTTATTTAGCTCTATTAAATGCTTTATTTCACTATCATTTAACGTAAGTCCTGGATAACGGTGAAAATCAATGGAAAATAGCCATTTCTCAACAGCTGGCTTCAGGCCTACGACATCCTACACCAGGAAACTGCTACAGTTCAAACACTGCTTACTATATCCAAACATCTTTCATCATGCAGTTTCATGTTCACAGTGCCATTTGATAAAGTGAGTTTATAATCTTACAATGAGTCAGAAATTCTGAATGACTCATTTGAAAGGGAAAAGAAAGCCTTTTGTCATAACTGAGTGTTTCATTCTTATTGTGGCGGGTAGTATCTTCAATGTAAAAAGTATTGCCAGTTCATTAAAAGTTTGTTAATTGCTTGATCAGTTATGAAAGAAAAAGCTAAACTCTTTTTATCATTTGCGAAGTGCAGAATATTCAAGACTCATGACTGGACCGTGGCAACAGCACAAATTATTAAATCATTGATTGCGGTACGGAATAAGACAATTCGACACATCAAGTCCATACCCCACTACCTTGCCCTTCCCCCTCCAACCCAGCAAATCTTTTTATCAAATACATATCTAATTCCGTTTTGAATCATATGCACTTGTTTTGAAATATTAAGGGGGTGGAATGATTCTTGGGCATTAAAAACAAAATGGATGATGTACTCTGTAGCTCATGTTAAATCCCAGCCCCTAATTAGGACAGGTTTCACCTATCACTGCTCAAGTGAAGGATGCCATGATGTAGAGGGGCCAGTGTTGGACTGGGGTGGACAAAGTCAGAAGTCACATGACACTAGGTTATAGTCCAACAGGTTTATTTGAAATCACAAACTTTTGGAATGCTGTTCCTTCATCAGGTGAAGTGAAGTGAAGAGGAACGCTCCAAAAGCTTGTGATTTCACACGTGGTGTCGTGTGACTTCTGACCAAGTGAAGGAACGGATGGTTAAACAGGAACAAGCACAGGGAATGCTGGAGAAACTCGGTAGGTCTGGCAGCATCTGTGGAGGGAGAGAAAGAGAGAACCTTTAAAGGGGAAAAGCCTTAGATACATGGAGCTGCCAGTGAAACTAAGAGATGAACATTGATTTAAATGGATTATCTTCCATCCAATTTACTGAGCCATCACAGTAGAGCAAAGGCATGTGCGCCTTTGATAAATCCACAATTTTAGCAAAAATATTCTTCTACTGTTTACTTGCCCAGTTTACCTCTGCGAGATAGTGAGTACACCAATAGCAGGTAGTCGGAAAACAACTTCAATCACAATAAACTGAACAGGGCTTGATGTTGCTTGGAGGGTCAATACATAAGTATGCTTGATGGCATAGAAATTGCATGCTCACCTCTTTGCAACTGAAAACATGAAAACCAACAATACCTTGAGTAAGAAGGTCAAAAACTCCCAAATATTTAACAGGGAGAACAAACTTCCTGTTGCCACAACTTAATAGAGACATGACTGCATCAGAAATGAATTGAAAATAGGGCATGACTTATGGCTTTCATTTGTCAAACTGTATTGAGCAAAAGGGTGCTTATATAATTTGGATAGCACGGTGGCTCAATGGTTAGCACTGCTGCTTCATGGTGCCAGGGACACAGGTTTGATTCCACCCTTGGGTGACTGTCTGTGTGGAGTTGGCACATTGTCTGCATGGGTTTCCTCTGGGTGCTCCGGTTTCTTCTCACAGTTCAAAGATGTGCAGGTTAGATGAATTACATATGGTAAATGCAGGGATAGGTAGTGGGGTGCTGGGTCTGGGTGGGATGCTCTTCAGAGGTTGGTGCAGACTCAATGGGCCAAGTGGCTACAGGGATTCTATGATGTAGGGAGAAATTATACTGACTGTGAAAGATTGAACAGGCTTAAGCTCTTTTCTCGATAGAAGGTGGAGAGGTGACTTAAAAGAGGCTTTAGAAAGTGTATTGAGTCTGCTTCCGTCACACTTTCAGAGCATTCAGTCAGGAAAAAAAAAGTTACAAAATTCTTCCACCCTAGATTATTTTGCCATTTATCTTAAATCTCTGTCCTCTTCTAACAATCCCTTCTACCAGTGGAAACAAATTCCCCCTATCAACTCCACCAACACACCTCATCATTTTAAACATTTCTCTTACATTTCCTGATTCATCTCTACTGCAAAACAGCAAAGACACCTGCACTTCTAGTCCCTCCACCTAACTTACATCCCCAAACGTGGTACCACATTGGTATATCTCCTTTGTGGCCTTGACATCCCCTTGAAGTGCATTGCCCAGAATTAAACAAAATCCTTTAGCTAAAGCCTAACAAGTGATTTAGAAACTTTTGTCACAACTTCCTTGATCCTGTGCTCCATGTCTTTGCTAATAAATCCCAGGATCTTGTATTCTATCTTAACAACTTGTCCTGTCATCTTCAAAGATTTGCACATGACCCCAGGTTTCTTTGTTCCTGCACCCATTTTTGTTTTTACAGTGGTCAAAAGTCACAAAGAGAAACTATACAATCATATTAATGAGCATATACAAAGGACAGTGAATGTGTTCTAAGTTATCCATCTGAGCATAACAGCCTAAAGGCTGAAATCAAATAAAAGAAAATTACAATATGTCATTAAGCAGTCTGACATTTGATTTCTTTTGTGGCCATTAGTTTTTTTTTGCTCTCTTTTGAACATCTCATTCGTGTGCTCATCAAAGTGTAAGATATCAATGATCAGAATGAAGCCCTTTTCTATTTTCAGCATTCAATTTCAACTAGACTCAGGGCATAAACTAGGGTATAGCTAGGCTCATCAATGTAAAAAGTGTAAGAATGATGGAGATAAGTCAAAACATCAGGTAAATAGCAACAAGCTTAAGCTTTAAAAGTCTTTAGAGAATGGAAAGTACTGCAAATTATTTAATGGAGAACTAATGCTCCAAACGATCAGAAGCATATCTGGAAATATTCCAGTGTAACATGTTTAATATGTCCAAATCAGCTGTCCTTCATCATTCAGAATTTCCAGGAGGGGGCTTCACTTGATCCATTTGGGGTGGGTATGTGCTAAGAAGGGGGAATGGTTGGGTAGACAGAAAATTGCTGTCTGCAGTAATTTGAAGAGGTGGAATTAGCCTCACAGCAGGTACAACTCTTTGTCTTTAAGCCTTTCACTGATGGTCTAGATTGAGCGGCCTTGAACTTGGGCATCTACAGCATCAAGCTAAAGATGGGCATCCATCATACTCAGAGAATCCCTACAGTATGGACACAGGCCATTCATGTCCACACTGATCCTTCAAAGGGCATCCCATAAAGACCCAATCCCTGCCCTATAACTCTGCATTTCCCATGGCTAATCCACTTAGCCTACACACTACAAGCCAATTTAGTGTGGCCAATCCACCTAACCTGCATATCTTTGGACTGTGGGAATAAACCGGAGCACCCGAAAGAAACTCACACAGACACAGGGAAACATTCAAACTCCACACAGACAATCACCCGAGGGTAGAGTTGAACCCAGGTCCCTGGCACTGTGAGGTAGCAGTGCTAATCACTGAGCCACCATGCTACCCCTAATACAGCTAATCAGTAAGCTAACATTTCAATGACAACTGCTGAAAATGTGTATTCTTGCATCCAGGGATTGGTGCTATGGAGAAGCAATCAGTTGTGCTAAATCCTTGCATTAAAATTTTCAGGCTATTAAGTGAAACAGATGAAATTGATAGAAACTATTTCCATTCATTGAGAAGACTAGGACCCGAGAGCATAGTCTAAAAGTTCTGTTCATTAGTCTCTTCAGCTTGTGCAAAAACAAGAAAGTTTCAGAAATGTTAGAGCACTATATAGATATGAATTGTCTTGCGAGATTCTTAAACACGATACTGTAGTCAATGGTTCATCAAAACAAATACTGCACTAACCTCTAGATGACTGAGTAAATTATACTGACGTGAACACACATGTGTCACTCTTCTCACCTTCATTGTGGCTTCCTATTTTGTATGCATTATGTTCCACTGGATGCAGTAACGGTACAACTGTACCTTGGTCTGGTTTTGTGTAAGTTAAAATGAGTTCCTCAATGCTGCTGAAAAACCGAGGCAGAATTCCTTTTGATGTCTGTTGAGTGAAAGGGCAAAATAAAAATAAATTATATTACAATAACTGACACTGAAATATAAGTTAGTTGAGATGCTTAATCTCTCCAGGTTTGGCTGTTTACTTACAGAACTCAACAGCTCCCAAATCAATTACATTTAAACATCTAGAAATACAGGAATAAATGATTGCATGGGAACGTAAACTCCACGTATTCTTCCAAGTCATATATCTCTGCAATTTGGATACAGTGTGCAAAGAGGCCATTTGGCCCATCCAGTCCACATTGATCCATCCAGACCCATCTCCCTACCCCATCCCTGTAACCCTACATTTCCCATGGTTAATCCACCTAGATTGCACATCCCTGGACACCATGGGCAATTTAGCACAGCCAATCCGTCTAACCTGCACATCTTTGGACCATGGGAGGAAACCGGAGCACCCAGAAGAAACCCATGCAAACTCAGGGAGAATGTGCAAACTCCACATGTACAGTCTCCTGAGAGTGGAATCGAACCCCCATCGCTGTGAGTCAGCAGCACTAACCATTCAGCCACCATGCCGCCTATATATGTAATTGTTCTTTCATACCCTGAGAGTTAAAATCCCAGAACTCTCAACATAACAAGGCATCAACCCCAGAGAGCTGTGAGAGCTCAGTCATTGTGTGTTTGAAGTTGTGACTGACAGATCCCTAAATACCAAGAATGTAAAGGAATGTGGGGAAAAGTCATCGAAGTGGATGATCACCAATGATTGTTTTGAATGGCAGAGCAAGCTCAACAGGCTGAATGGCCTACTTCTGCTTCTATGTTCCCCTGGAATGTAGCTTCAACACCACATGCTGCAGTGGTTCAAACAGAAGGCCCACCACCACTTTCTTAAGGATAATGGTAATGGGTAACGAAGGGCCGATTTACCAGTGATATTCATATAACTAGAGATTATTTTAAATGTTAGAAAGACTACCAAGATGTATGCAATATTTATTATAAATCATAAAGTAAATCAACATGGTCCAGCATCTTGCAATGCCCTGAGATATTGTGCTCTGCGTAGTGTTTGGTAATTTGCCAATTCCTTATAGCAAGCAAATGAAATAAGCACATTGTGCCAGAACACAATCTGCTATTTACCTTTGGAAGATATCCCAGCCACTTTGGATTTAAGAGGAGTTTTAATGACTTAATCTCTTTTAATTCGAAACAGGAAATGAATCTGCAAATCTATTCTCAGGTTGTGCTGTTGAAAAGTTATTTAACTTTCCTCTGGAACCAGCTGCTGTGGAATTCAGGTTTTATTTCTGCTTATCTGAATCTGTCCTCGCATGCACTCACAATCCCTTAAGATTTCTGCACTCCACCAATTCAAGCCTTCTACACATCCCTGATCTTCATCACTTTACCTTTGGTGGCCATTCCTTCAGACACCTTTCCCTAATTTCTGGAATTCCATCTCTTGGCCTCTCCATGTCTCTGCCTCCCTCTCCTCTTCAAAACGTACATGTTTGACAAAGCTTTTGATCACTAATCTAATGTCTCTTTCTGTGTCTTATCCAGCTCGATACTTGCTGAGCTTCTTACTGAGGTGAGTGGTAGTTGCAAGTCATGTGCACCTATTTCTCCTGTTATCTGGGATCTTGCCTTTAAAAGGTGTCCCTGTTAAATGGAAATCCATGGATTAGTCTGGAACTGACAGCAAGCATGGCTGTTTTAAAGGGTAGAGTGGAATTTAATGGGGCCTTCTCGATTGTGTTGGGAGGTGAGGTGAGCAGAGAATCAGGAAGGCAGATGGGGGATGGGGTGCCCATCATCTTCCCAATGCCCCAGAATTTTATCAGGGGTGTAGAAGATGAAGGATCACCCTGCTACCCAGGGACCAATTGAGTCTCAAGCTGCCAGTGCCTTTTCCCATTGTCAGTAGCACTTTAGCAGCAGTGGAGAGGGTAGTGGGGTAGACCACTCAGAGAAATATGGTCCATGGGCAATCCACTCGACTCTTGCCCATCCAACCACATACCCACACCCAACCCTTCCCCCAACCCCATCACCCTCCCCAGCACTTGAAGGCCCGACTTGTCCCAACAATCTCTAACTGACCTACCATGCTCTAAGGACAGTATCCTCTCCAAGAAAGGTGGAGTCCCAGCAGTGGACCCTGATCTTGATGGCACTGTTGAGACTGAAGAGCTGCCAGCCTTTTAATTGGCCCTATTTTCTGGCCAGCACTATCCTGACAAAGTGCAATCCACAATCGCATCAAATCAGCAACATTTCCACCCTTTTTTGTCCCTCTCTGCTAGAAATTCTGAACATTGCCAAATGTTCTCACCACCCTGTCAGTCACCATTAATCCTCTTCTTTAGTTTAAAAGTTACTTTTACACAATGTGCTGCTATCAGCAAGAATGTTTCTCTCTACGCATCCACAGAGTTCTAGGTTCAATTCTCACAAAGAGACTGGAGCACAGAGTCTCGGTTGACATTTCCATGCAGTGCTTGGAGAGTGCTAAACTGTTGGGTTTTTCAAATGAGGTGCTAAATCAAGACCCCACTTGCTCTTTTAGATGGACATGAAATATTCCATGCCACTGTTTGAAGAAGAATGGCAAAGTTCAGGTCACCATTTAACCTTCTACCAAACCCTTAAAACAGATGATCCGGCTATTTATGTCATTGCTATTCAGGGACCTTGCTCTGTGTAAATTGGCTACCAACTTTTGTACATTACAACAAACGTCCACATTTAAAAACGATTCCATTGATTATGAAGTGCTTCGGGAGACTCTAGCTGAAGAGCACAATGTGACTGCAATTCTTCCTTTCTTCTTTCGATGTATGCAGAGAACCTCTGGGAGAGTCCACAGTAACTGCTTAATAAATGTTGGATACTGGCACATGGGCAAGATTTTGTCAGGCAATGGCCCTGATAATAAGGACAACTCTTTCCTAGCCAGCTGGGGATTCTAAGGCAATCTACTAGCTGATGATCTATTGCTTGTGCTCCCATCCCTTTAAGAAATGGGATCTCACCTCCAACAGCTCTTGATCAATCGTTCAGGCCAACAACCCTGTAGTTTCAGCAATGCTACAGGGAGCAGCCCCCAAGAGAGCTCCCAAAGACACGGCCTCCAGACTGGGATAAAGGGGGTCGTAGTCATGGGGTTAATTGGGCAGGTTCAGGCTGTTGGTGGGCGCAAGAGGCTGTTACTGCACACAGAGTGCCTGTGCCCCAAGCACGGAGAGAGTTACCAGCTTTCACCAGCTGGTCTCCCCTAAACAGCGTAAACCCACCTGCTGCTGGAAGAGAACCTGAACTAGCCAAGCAAGTGGGGAGTCAAGAACCAGGGGTCACAGTCTAAGGACATGGGGTAGGCCATTTCAGACCGAGATGAGGAGAAATCCCTTCACCAGGAGAGTGTGGAGTTCTCTGCTACAGAAAGCAGTTGAGGCCAAAACATTAAATGTTTTCAAAAAGGAGTTAGATATAGTTCTTAGAATCAAAGGGATCAAAGGATATAGGGAGAAAGCAAGAACAGGGGACTGAGTGGATGACCAGCCATGATCATATTGAATGGTGAAGCAGGCTTGAAGGGCTGAATGGCCTACTCCAGCTCCTATTTCTATAACCTTCTCCAGCCCTATGAGCCTCATGAATATTTGGAGATCTTGGCTTGGAGAGGAACTGCATCTGTTGTCCTTGTCCTTCTGGGAGGTAAAGGTCAAAGGTTTGGATGGTTCTGTCCAAGGAGCCTTAGTCAGTTGTTACAGTGCATCTTGTAATTGGCATACATTGCTGCCACGTGCATATACCAATCTGTTGCTTGACTAGTGTCGAGGACAGGTCTTCCAGTTTTGGCTCAAGGTCCCGATGTTAGCATGGAGGTCATCACAGGATTGTCAAGTTTGCGTTTACAATTGTGGCTGCAACGTTCAGGTCAATGCTGGGTTTTTTGTCTGGTTTCACTCCTTTTAGAATTGATACAATCAAATAGCTTGCTAAGCAATTTCAGAGGTCATGTGACTCTCAGCCACATTTCTATGAGTCCTAGTCACATGTAGGTCAAAGCAAGTAAGTACAGTAAATGCCCTTCCCTACAGGACACTAGCTTTTTTCAACAGTCATTTCATTATCATCATTAAAGTAGCTTTCAATTCATTTAGAGATAGTAAGAACTGCCAATGCTGGAGTCAGAGATAACACAGTGTGGATC